>NC_090648.1:65746753-66081753 GCF_040937935.1 Hyperolius riggenbachi
GGTACAGAGAGGGTTCTGTGTGTTAACGCTAAATAACGATAAGGCTTTAACGCTAAATAACAATAAGGCTTTAACGTTAAATAGCGATAAGCGGCAAACGGATTAGCGGCAACACTGTGCGCCATTATTCACAGGCGCCATTTTCAGATGGATGCCCATGGGGGTCGGGAGATAGGAGCACATAGGGAGGAACAGGACGTCCAGACAATATCATGGTCAGACCACGTTGTTATTGCATGGCGGGCAAAGGATAGGTTAGGTATGAGGGATGCTGAGATTAAAATGGCATCTATGCGAGAGTCGGTGCGGTGGCCCTGGGAATAGAATGAGTATCCTCGTGCATTGGGGTTGTACTTTCTCCACGTGTCGACCAGGTAGAAAGGTTTAAGTAGATCTTTTAATTGTTGCGCTAATTGTTGATGTCTGTGGGAGACTGTTTTGTTGGATCTGTCTAGGACAGGATTGGGGGATATGTTAAAGTCACCTGCCCAAATAATTTGGGTGTTTATGTTAGAAAGATGAGTCAGTATTTTTTCGATGGCCTGGATAGGGGCTTCAGGAGGGGCATAGAGGTTGATTAAACAGATAGGGGTGTTTTGTATGGTACCCAGGATGATAACAAATCTGCCTTCTTTATCTGCTACGGATTTTTCTATATGTAGTGGGAGGGAATTGGCTATTAAAGTAATAACGCCCCTATGTTTCTTTTCAGCAGTTGAAACAAAGAATCTCTGATAGTTCTTGCGGAAGTATTTTGGAATCGAGGTATTGGAGAAATGGGTCTCCTGGATACAAATTTATATCGAGGTGGCATTTTTGATAGTCTATAAAGGCTTTCCTCCTCTTTGTGGGTGCATTAAGGCCTTTGGCATTATGGGAAACTACCATTTGATTATGTAATGAGCTTTGCAAAAGGAGCGGTGGGCAGCTGTGATTGTCCGGCCTGGTGCCAGCACTCCCCCGACTGGTCGCATGACAAAGCTCCCTCTCTGACTGGCCATGGTGATCTCTCGCCAGTGATGTGGATTATATGGGTGGTATATAATGTGTGGTATATATGATGCTGGGGGGGGGGCTGAATTGTGGTACATGCACCACAGCTTGCTTCAGACAGCAGAAGGTCTGGAACCAGCTCGGTCTATATCTTACACAATTGCTTAAAAAAAGTGGACAGTGAATGTCAGTATGAGCCAGTAAAGATTCATGAAGACAATTGGAGTGCGATAGCTCTCACAAAGAGCCCAGTTTGCCATCAGAGGCACAAACATATTGACTTAAAAAATTCCATTTCCTTAGATCTGTTCTAAGTGAAGGCAAGATAGATGTTGAGTATTGTCCTCAAATCAAAATGGGAGCTGATATTATGACTAAACTAATAACAAGGTTCATCTAGATAGAGCTGTAAGTTACATTTTTGAAGTGTAAGCAGTTTATAATGAAACTGTATTCAATCATTTCTTTTTAGCAGTATAAGAGCAAATGAGGGTGTTAAAGTGCCGCTAAAGCGAAAAAAAAAACACCTTATGATGTAATGAATTGTATGTGTAGTACGGATAATACATAGAACATTAGTAGCAAAGAGAAGGTTGAGATAAGTGCTTCAGAAAACAGCACTGTAGCCAAGAAGGTTGGTCGGAGAGCTCAGAGAAGCTCTTTTGCATAGATAACAAGTGAAGTCTCTTAACCCTTCCTGTACTGGAAACAATATCAGACTCATATGTGTGCTACTAATGTTCTATTCCTTAGCTGTACTACACATACAAATTATTATATTGTAAGTTTATGTTTTTATTTTTTTCACATCAGATTCCCTTTAGGGTAGGAACACACTAGGCAGAATCGCATATGCATTTTCTATAGCACATAGTGGACAACGCATATGCGATTCTGCCTAGTGTATTCCTACCCTTAAAAATACAGAATGGACAACGGAGTAGAATGAAGGAGGGTGCGTGTGTATATATGCATGTATGTGTGTGTGTGTGTAACTGTGTGTGTGTGTGAGTGTGTGTGTGTGCGTGTGTGTGTGTGTGACTGTGTGTGTGTGCGTGTGTGACTGTGTGTGTGTGCGTTTGTGACTGTGTGTGTGTGCGTGTGTGTGTGACTGTGTGTGTGACTGTGTGTGTGTGTGCGTGTGTGTGTGACTGTGTGTGTGGGTGTGTAGGTGTGTGTGTAGGTGTGTGTGTAGGTGTGTGTGTGCGCGTGTGTGTGTGTGTGCGTGCATGCATGTGTGTGTGTGTGTGTGTGTGTAGGTAGGTGTGTGTGTGTGTGCGTGTGTGTGTGACTGTGTGTGTGGGTGTGTAGGTGTGTGTGTAGGTGTGTGTGTGCGTGTGTGTGCGTGCATGCATGTGTGTGTGTGTGTGTGTGTGTAGGTAGGTGTGTGTGTGTGTGTGTGCGTGTATGTGTTTGTGTGCATATGTGTGTGTGTGTGTATGTGCGTGTGTGTGCGTATGTGTGTGTATATGTGTGCGCGTGTGTGTATGTAAGTGTGTGTGTGCGTGTGTATGTGTGTGTGTGCGTAATGTGTGTGTGTGTGTAATGTGTGTGTGCGTGTGCGTATGTGTTTATGTGTGTATGTGTGCATGTGTGTATGTGCATGTGTGTGTGTATGAGTGTGTGTGTATGTTGTGCGCGTGTATGTATGCGTATGTGTGCGCATGTATGTATGTATGTGTGTATGTGTGTATGTGTATGTGTGTGTATATGTGTGTGCATGTATGTGTGTGTGCGTATATGTGTGTGTGTGTATATGTGCGTGTATGTGTGTGCGTGTATGTGTGTGCGTGTGCGTATATGTGTGTGTATATGTGTGCACGTGTGTGTATGTGTGTATGTAAGTGTGTGTGCGTAATGTGTGTGTGTGTGTATGTGTGCATGTGCGTATGTGCGTGTGTGTATGTTGTGCGCGTGTATGTATGTATGTGTGTGTATGTGTGAGTGTATGTATGTGTATGTGTGCGCATGTGTGTGCGTGTATGTGTGTGTGTATGTGTGTGTTTGCGTGTATGTGTGTATATTTGCGTGTATGTGTGTGTGTGTGTATGTGTGTGTAGTGTGTGTATATTTGTATATGTGTGTAGTGTGTGTGTGTGTGTGTACGTTGTGGCTATGTGTGTGTATGTGTGTGTAGTGTGTGTGTGTGTACGTTGTGGCTATGTGTGTGTATGTGTGTGTAGTGTGTGTGTGTGTGCGCTGTGGCTGTGTGTGTGTGTGTGTAGTGTGTGTGTGTAGTGTGTGTGTATATGTGTATATGAGTGTGTGTGTGTATGTATGCATGTATTATTATTATTATTTGTATGTATCTGTGTGTGTGTATGCAGTGTGTGTGTAATGTGTGTGTGTGTATGTGTGTGTGTGTGTGTGTGTGTATGTATGCATGTATGTATCTGTGTGTGTGGGGGAAGGGGAGCAAGTGCTGTTAAAAAATGCAGGTGTCGTTCAGCCAGGTAGAGGAAGCTCTTGAAATGTAATATAGAAGACTTGGAGAATTTCCCCTCAATTCCATTGGACATGTATTTAAAAAAATGTACAGAAATTATAAAAGGATTATTTGGGTACATTGCGGAGCCCTGGAACACTCTTCAGGGCTGTGAATGAGTTTATAGCGTGGCAGAGATACGCCGTGCTCTAAGCATGTGGGTGGCAGGTTGGGGCAGATCTCGGTAAAACAGGATTCCATGCCCTGCAGTATATAACGCAGCATTAAAAAAAAACAAAAAAAACATTGTTCACAAACTATGTTCCCCGGCAATGCGAGGAGAAAATCGCTTTCCTAACAATGCCGGAATTAAATCATTAACTCATACCGACTAAACCACAGAGTAATCCCTGCCTCCCAAATACACGCTGCTCTCTGGAGGGTGCCAAGGGCTCTACTGGAGCCGGGTTCCTACAAGGAGGTATTTTAGGGGTAATAAGGGTCTTGTCATGGGCGCCACAATAGCCTCTGCAACCCCCAGGGCCGGATTTGTATGTTTTACCGCCCAAGGCCAATATCACCAGCCGCCCCCAGACAAACAGCAAACCCCCTACCTCATACACACACTTTTATTGGTCCCAGTAATTATTAATATTTAGTATTTATGTAGCGCCGACATCTTCCGCAGCGCTGTACAGAGCATATTATCTTGTCACTAACTGTCCCTCAGAGGAGCTCACAATTTAATCCCATAGTCATATGTTAGGTCATCAAGTTTGCGGATGACACCACAATCATTGGACCCATCAGCGGTAACAGTGAGGACGCCTACCGCGGTGAGATAGACAGGATCTGCAACTGGTGTACAGATAACAACTTAGTCCTCAATGCAGCAAAGACAGTGGAACTGGTCGCGGACTTCAGGAGACGCCCCCACACTCCACCCAATTCTCATAAGGGATATCGAAGTCTCCAGGGTCCCCTGCGTTCGGTTCCTCGGCACAACCATCACTAAGGACCTAAAATGGGGGCAGAACTCCACCATAACCCAGAAAAAGGCACAGCAGAGGTTATTCTTCTTGCGCCAACTGAAAAAATTTGGCATCCCACGCGAGTTGCTCAGGTGCTTTTACACTGCCACCGTGGAGTCCATTCTTTGCACATCCCTCATTGTCTGGTACGCAGGGGCATCTGCTAGCGATAAGTACAAACTCCACAGAGTAATCAGCACTGCAGAAAAGATCTGCCACTGCCACCGCTCGATCTCCTCCACACGGCCAGGATGAGGACGAGGGCCACCAAGATCTCGCCCGACCCCTCCCACCTGGGCAATCGGTTCTTCAGGCTCCTTCCACTGGGCCACCGCTACAGGGCTGTCCCCACTCCCCACCAGAACCACCAGACGCTGGAATACCTTCTTCCCCCAAGAGGTACTCCAACTGAACTCGAACCCCACATGACAGCTTGTGACTTTTCTCTTGCATATAACCCCGGTTTGACTGAATGCCTCTCACTATGTACATGTCTATGTTCATGTTCATGTTTATGTAGCCTACCCTACACCGTATGTACGTAGGTCTTATGTATGTATGTACATACATGTGCTCCAAAAACAGTTCCGGTTATGTCTCTGGCATACTTGGCGAATAAAGCTGATTCTGATTCTGATTCGGATATGTCTATGTATGTATAGTGCAGTGTATGTATCGTAGCCTAGGGACAAGTTTAGGGGGAAGCCAATTAACTTACCTGTATGTTTTTGGGATGTGGGAGGAAAGTAAAGTGCTTGCAGAAAACCCATGCAGACACGGGGAGAACATACAAACTTCATGCAGATAGTGCCCTGGCTGGGATTCGAACCAGGGACTCAGCGCTGCAAGGCGAGAGAGCTAATCACTACGCCACTGTGCTGCCCTCAGTAATCAATGTATTTGAAGATGTTTATTAATGATACAATTTTACTAAATGATCAACCTTCCGTTCTGTTTTGTGGATTGATTACACGGAATGGTTATAATTTTTTTTTGTGTCATTTATGGGCCAAATTGATGTTTTCTGCTCTGAGTTGGACTCAAAGAGCAGCCGACGGTGATAATGAGTGACAGCTCAGGTCACAGACAATAAGCTGCCCCTGTTTGCTGCCCCGTCATCCCCCCGAGTCCCAGACACTTTCCTGGTTGCTGCAGTTCCCATTTTTGGCAGCTTGATTGCAAGACTGTGGCAGCCCACAGCCCGCCCCTTGCTTCCTGGTGCCCTAGGCCATGGCCTATGCGGCCTTGCTGAAATCCGGCCATGGCAACCGCTGCAATTGCAGGGGGCCCCTCTTCCTCCTATCTGCATGCAGAGTACGCAGGGAGCAATACATTTATCTGCTTTCAATGACGCGGAGGAGACCAGCAGCACCGGAAGTAGGTAGGTAATATTACACTTGTTACCTGTCCCAGTGTTGTGAGTCTCCTCCATGCATCACAGCACACTCTCTCTGCTGCCATTCACAGGCTTTCTATCACATGACTGATGCGAGTCATGTGATCGGAAACTCGATGAAGGGCAGCAGAAAGTGCTGCTGCTGTGATGCACAGGGATCCGAAGCACTGGAAGCAGGTAAATATAACTCTCCCTGTGCTACTTTGCATGGTGGGGGGTGGCAGGGGTTGTTTGTTTACTGGTAATGATGGCCCGAACACTACATTTTCGTTTCCCGAACTTTGAACGTGAATTTCCGCAAAAGTTTGCAAACAGGCGAATCTGGCGAACCGCAGGGTGAATTTTAAAACCTATAGGGACTGTTTCTGGCCACAAAAGTGATGGAAAAGTTGTTTCAAGGGGCCTAACACCTGGACTGTGGCATCCCGGAGGGGGATCCATTGGCAAAAGTCCCATCAAAAATTACGTAGTTGACGGAGAGTCGTGTTTTAATCTCTAAAGGGCAGAAATCACAGTACATTCCCAAACATGTGTAATTAAGTGATTTAAAACGGCGTGCGTACACGGCGATAAGGTAGTGTAAGGGTTAGGGCCGGTTCACACTGACAGACGAAATGTTGTGTTAAATGCACCACAAACAACCGCAAAGAGCTTTAGTGATAACATCAGGTGAGCAAATCATTTTTTTTTCTAGTTGACACCTACAGGACATAAATGTTAGTCCTCTCCACAGCAGTCTTTGTGTAGTGGTGTGTAGTGGAAGCTGTGCTTGTGCGCATGTTCGTGACAGCGCAGTCGATTGCGGTTTTCCAGCCTCTATGGTCAGGCTGAGGTAGTTCATTGATAGTTAAGTAACCAAATAAACACTGATTCTGCACTGAGGCCTTATACTGGGGGCAGTAGTGGATACTAGATGCCAGTAATGGTGGTGAAGGATTATTGGGTTATGGTCGGTACCCTACTAGGACCAGCAGACCTCTCTCCAACAGCTAACTTGGGCTTAGCTGTTCAGGACAATGTGGTAGCAGCAAGAATCTGCACAGAGGACACAGAACACAGGCCTATCTAATGCTCTCCCTGTCAGCAGCACACTCTCCTGGATCTGCCTAGCACAGAAGACAAGCACAGACTGCAAAATGGCTGTTGTGCTGGTTTTCTGATAGATGGGGGAGGGGAGGGGGGACTGTCCAGGTGGGAGGGATAGCTGATTGGCTGCCATGTGTCTGCTGACTCTGGGGTGAGGGGTCAAAGTTTGGCTCTATTATATTGTATAGGGGGCGAATCGAACACCCCTAGTTTGTCGCAAACTATTTGCCGGGTGAACAGTTCGGGCCATCTCTATTTACTGGCTGCCAGCCTGATCCCTGGGGGGGGGGGGGGGGGGGGTTATGGACCTAGGGGGGCCCATGCAATACTTTTTTGCAGGAGGGCCCATACAGGGTAATTATGCCCCTAATCAGTGCACACGGGCATTTGCATGGAAGCAGCAGATAATATTGTGTGTTGGAGATGCTTTTTGCATGTGGTCATAAAAAACAAAGCAATGTTTGTTTAAACCAAAGTCTGCGCTCTTCCAAAAAATCTCACTCAAAATCCAAACAATATGCGTGAGATCCTTTTGAAATATTCTAGAGGTCCAAAGGGGAACACAAATGTCTGTGTAAACAAGCTCTAAGAGGCGTTGTGCGCAAACATCTGTATGGCACCCGAGTGCATTATGCTTCTGGTTGTGCTCAGTGCAGACAGCTATTTCTAGAGTTTACTGTATGATATTGTCCTACATACCTTCCAACTTTCTGAGATAAGTAAGAGGGACACTTAAGCCACGCCCATGCCACACCTCTAACCACGCCCCAGCACACCCCTGCTTACGCATACCATAAAGATTTCATAAGTAAATGGGGTCCACACTGGTCCCTTCTATCCTGGTTCATTTTCTTTAATATTTAACATTTATAAATAAGAAATACATCAATTTGAAGGAAGGGAATAAAGTTTAAAGTCAGTTAAACACATTTTTCAGTAGAATTTTTTTTTTTTTTTTTTTTGATAAATCTGTACATCAGTCCTGAAAGAGGGACAAATGGGGAAGAAAGAGGGACAGAGGGACTGGGTTCCCAAAGAGGGACTGTAACATAGAAAGGAAAATATGAAACACTAGGAGGGTAGTGCGCTGGAGCCATCAGGGAAGGAGACACAGGGGTTAGTAAATCTCCAATGCTTCCTATTGCAGATTATAGGCTTGTCTGAACAGGTGTGTTTTGAGAGTATGTTGGAAGGTTTCCCGGCTAGGAGCATGATGGACAGGCTGTGGGAGAGAGTTCCAAAGCAGAGGTGATGCTCGTGAGAAGTCCTGGATAGTGATGGTCATCTAGAACTCATGGAGAAGCATGTGAAGGATGTGTAAAGGCTCGTACCTACCTCACAATATATCTGACAATTTTCCCGCTGACTGGCTTTTTTTTGAGTGACGAGAGTTTTTTTACGTGAACTTGCGATGTGGGTAAAGGCGCACAATCACGCGAACATCACTAAGCTTTGCGCGGCGATAACGACCGTCATGGCGGATCGGATCTTTACGATTCCTGACCACTCCTGCACAAAGTACCACTAACGCTTGAATACTTGTTGCGCCCGTTGTGTCACATGGTGCATACCCCCTGGCCAGAAGATGAAGGTAGATGGACTGGCAGAGCGCTCATCGTCAGGGAGACGTCGCTGGATCCATCTCCCTACATCACGAGGTCTTAGCTTTAGTTGAGGAGCAGAAATGTACACATCAAACCAATAAACAATGATTCCAGTAATACCTTTAACCACTTAAAGAGAACCTGAACTGAAAATAAAAAGTCAAAATAACCATACACAGGTCATACTTACCACCTGTGTACCGTAGTCTACTCCTCAATCTCTTTCTCCTCTCCTGCATCCCATATGTCCACTGTGATCAATGGAATTCTACGTCCTCCATTTTAAAAATGGCTATTACCCCATAACAGCTTCCTGGTCAGCACACTGTTAAACTGTAATATCACCCACTTGAGCCATAGGGAAACATGGACATTACCTTGCACATTCAGTCGTAACTGACAGCTGCTGATATATAACTGACAGTAACTAGTATATTTCATTTCTGACAAAATATTGTCAGAACTGAAAGGGATCACTGTAATAAGAAAATGGTGAGCTTCTGAGAGGAACTGACGCTGAGGTTAGTAAGTAATATTCATTTGCAGCTACGTCATGTGTTTATTTTAAATAATTTTACTCACTTTAGGTTCCCTTTAAGCCCCAGAGGTTTATACCCCCAGTGACCAGGCCATTTTTTACAATTCGGGACTTGACAACTTTAATGATTTATTGCTCGGTCATACAACTTTGCACCCCAATGAGTTTTTTCTCCTTTTCTTCTCACAAATAGAGCTTTCTTTTGGTGGTATTTGATTGCTGCTGCTATTTTTAGTTTTTATTATTTAAAAAAAAAGACCAAAAGGAGTGAAGGTTCCAGGTGGGATGATATCTGGGGATTAATGAGGAAATGTAAGGTGACAAAACTTATGTAGAGCTTTGCATGATAGAATAGGATGTTTAAACTGGATCCTTTTGGTAATAGGGAGCCAATGGAGAGATTGGCAGAGGGGGCTGCCTCAGAGGAGCGGGAGGAGAGATGGATGAGACAGGCAGCAGAGTTGAGTAGGGACTGCTGAGGTGCCAGCTTGGTTTTTGGTACATCGCATTGTAGGAATCAAGAGGAACAACTTATTTATTTTTATTTTTATTTATTTGTTGTATTTATAAAGCGCCAACATATTACGCAGCGCTGATGACAACTGAAGTGAGAAGAATATGAAGGCTGCCATATTTCTTTCCTTATCCAATACCAGTTGCCAGGCAGCTCTGCTGATCTATTTGGCTGCAGTAGTGTCTGAATAACACCACAAACAAGCATTCAGCTTATCTTGTCAGATCTGACAATAATGTCAGAAACACCTGATCTGCTGCATGCTTGTTCAGGGTCTATGGCTAAATGTATTAGAGGCAGATGATCAACAGGATAGCCAGGTAACTGGTATTGTATAAAAGGAAATAAATATGTCAGCCCTCTTATTACAGTTGTCCTTTAAACTGGATCCTTTTGGTAATAGGGAGCCAATGGAGGGATTGGCAGAGAGAGGTTGCCTCAGAGGAGCGGGAGGAGAGATGGATGAGGCGGGCAGCAAAGTTGAGTAGGGACTAGAGAGTAGAGAGGTGCCAGTCTGGTTTTTGATACATTGCACTGTAGGCTCTGGGCCCCAGTGAGAGTTTTACATTGGGGTCCCCCAAGCACTCTATACATAACAATAGATACGGCGCACCAAAACCTGCCAAGTACAGCCACAGTGTCAGAGGTGCAAGAAGGGGATGGGGAACAGTTTGTTAAGGATTACTACCATTCAAAGCATGTATAGATGTGATTATTACCAGCACAGGACCAATAAGAGCTAATTCTGCTGTTGAGGGAGGGCCCCTCTGGCCCAAGGGCCCCGGTGCGGTCCCAACCTCTGCACCCCCTATTGCTACGTCACTGGTGATTTTGCTTGGAGAGCACTTCAACGTTATTTTATAGATACAGTGAAAAAACGGCTGCATATCTATCAGTCCCAAGATAAAGTTTGGTGAATAACATCCCCTGGGTATGTAAATGAATGCAGGAAAGAGCCACGATGTTTTATCGGTAACAGTGCAGCACGTTTCCTTGCGTCCTCTCCCATGTAAGTGTTCCAGGTTGAGAGGTGTAAAAGCTTATGTCTGACAGAGGAGGATTGTGTGTCAGATTCTGGCTCAGCGACCCTCCGCTCCATATAAAGTCTAAAGCAGTGGCACATTCATCTGTTTATAAAAGTCGCTCTAAAGACAGGAATTCATCTTGCTCTGCGATTCTCTCCCTCCCTCCGGCGGCTTGCCAGGCCCGCTCGCTCCAGCTCCTGCTCTCTGCATTGCTACCAGATTTATTTAACAGCGAAAACCCAGAGAATGCCGGAGAGGGACTTATAAGGAGCGCAGTGAGTGGAAGGCTGGAGCGGGCCAGAACTGCTTTATAATACAGCAGCAGTCTGTCTGTTGGGGGAAGGGGGGGGGGGGTGTTCACCTGCAAACGTCTTAGGCCATAAGGCAACTTTAATCCAGTCCGTGCTATAAAACAAAGTATCATTTCATGCACTGTTTCACTGGTCTTATGCAGAACCCACAGATGTTTTATGGCGGATATAAAAGCTGGCTATACATCTAGCAATATTGCAGCCAGATCGCGCATCTGATGCCGCAACAAGCATGCTGAGTCGATGATTTCCCACCCGCCTGGTGCCAGTGCAGTGTAAATATCACCTGTTCTAGCTGTGCTGCCTCCTGCTGTTGCCCACTGTCTCCCCTTAGCACCACCAGGCGCACACACACATGTGCCACTTGCTATATGCGCCGGCGGCGGAGGCGGCCAGACAGCGCATGAAGCCTTGCAAAGCCAATTCCTTCATGGTCAAATCGATTGAGAATTGGTCTGCGGTGTGTGGGCAGCTAACAGATCAGATTCAATCAGAAATGGCTAAATGTACGGGCATATCTCCCAACTGTTTGAGATGAGAAAGAGGGACACTTAAGCCACGCCCCCTGCCACACCCCTGACCATGCCCCCGTCACACCCCTAGTCACGCATACGATAAAGATTTCATTAGAAAAATATGTTGTTTTATAATTCAAACCACACTGGTCCTTTCTATCCTGGTTTATTTTCCTTCATTTTAACATTTTAAAATTAGTAATATATCAGTTTAAACGATGGGAATAAAGTTTAGAGTCACTCAAACACATTTTTTAGTAGATAGATATATTTACATAGAAAGAGGGACAAAGTCCTGAAAGAGGGACAAATGAGGAGGAAAGAGGGACGGAGGGACAGGGCTCCCAAAGAGGGATTGTCCCTTCCGAAAGAGAGACAGTTGGGAGCTATGTATGGGCACCTGAAGAATTGATACGATCTGTAGAAAGGTAAGGAGGTGGCAGTAAATGAAAGAAGACAATATTTCTACATTAGCCAGCTCTTTGATGTGTTACTGAACAGCTGAGGAACAATACCCTTATCTCTCCTTGTTCATATACTTACCGAATCGTTTTGTTGCCCGTACACCGCAGGACGATTCCCGATCAATTTCATGCTGAAATCGATCCGGAATCAGCCATGTGACGCCACATTCGACCCCCTCGCCGCCCCAATGCTATCCGCCTAATGTTAAATGTCACTCAGGTGCCCAGTGCAAGCGATACATTACCTGTCCGCAGCCTCTGCTTGTCCCCCGCTGACTCCGGGCGCACTCTGTTCTCCATACACGTGCGGCGCCACGTGGTTGCCTAGTAATGTGGCTGCGTGTCACACGACTGATGTCACACGCCCTTCCTTACTAGGCATCCACGTGAGGCACGCGTATATATGGAGAGCGGAGAGCGCCCTTCCTTCAAGCCTAGTGTGACAGACCCAAGCACCGATCTACACAGCTTTGAGCACAGAGCATGTGCGTAGCCTGGGAGTTCTAACTGATGGGGATTTAACTTCAGAACTCACATCTCTGCTGTGGAGAAATCATCCTATTTCCCCCTGAGGAACATTGCTAAAATCAAGCACCTCGTCATCCCCCCGAAGATCTTCCAACCTTAGTTCATGCCTTCATCACATCCCGACTGGACTACTGTAATGCTCTCTACACTGGCCTTCCAAAAAAGGACTTGTCCCGCCTACAGCTGATACAGAATACTGCTGCCAGACTATTAACCAACCAACCCTGTCACTGCCACATAACGCCAGTCCTGCACTCCCTTCATTGGCTACCTATAAAATGGAGGGTCCTATTCAAGATCGACCTACTGACATTTAAATCACTAAATAATCTGGGCCCTGGATACATGAAAGAAATGTTACAGCTGCGTAGCATACCCCGCATTCTCAGATCCACAGGTTCTAATAATCTAGTCATACCCAGAGTCCACCTGGAAAATTTCGGTCCCAGAGCCTTCTGTCATGCTTCTCCTACGTTATGGAACTCCTTACCTCAGCAGATCAGGACAGCTCCATCTCTAGACATGTTTAAATCCAGACTAGAAAACCCACCTGTTCAGTTTGGCATTTGCAGAAATATAATTTTTGTTGTGTGAAACTGTGAATACTTCATTCTACTACCAACTACTAAATCTGAGAGAGCCTAAGCGCTTTGAGTCCTATGGGAGATAAGTGCTATGGAAATGTTATTGTTATTGTTCGTTGGTGGTATGCTGGTAATGATATCTATATGTGCATTTAACAGTGGGAATCTTTAACAAACTGTTTCCTTAGGGCAGGGCTGCCCAATAGGTCGATCGCGATCTACCGGGAGATCGCGACCGCCTTCTCGGTAGATCGCGGCCTCTTGGCCGCGTCTCATTAAATTTTGCGGCCAGCAGCATGTTTAGCTGCCGGCCAATAAGAATGCAGGGGAGAAGACGCGGCCAGCAGAGAGGGAGGAGAGAGGCGGCGCGGCCGCTACGTCATGGCTGGGGGCGGCGCCGGGCAGCCTGCAACGTGCGTGCTTGTAACATGCCCGGCGCCGCCCCCAGCCATGACGTAGCGGCCGCGCCGCCTCTCTCCTCCCTCTCTCCTCGCCGCGTCTTGCCGTCTTCTCCCCGACATTCTTATTGGCCAGCGGCCTGCCTGCCGGAGGTTCCAGGAGTCCAGAGGACCCTGGCTAACCTACGCTGCAGGTACATATACCTGGCTAAGCTACACTGAGGGCCCCTATACCTGGCTAAGCTACACTGGGGGCCCCTATACCTGGCTAAGCTACACTGGGGGCCCCTATACCTGGCTAACCTACACTGGGGGCCCATATGCCAGGCTAACCTACACTGGGTGCCAATATGCCAGGCTAACCTACACTGGGGGACCCTATACCTGGCTAACCTACACTGGGGGCCCATATGCCTGGCTAACCTACACTGGGGGCCCATATGCCAGGCTAACCTACACTGGGGGCCCAAATGCCAGGCTAACCTACACTGGGGGCCCATATGCCAGGCTAACCTACACTGGGGGCCCATATGCCTGGCTAACCTACACTGGGGGCCCATATGCCTGGCTAACCTACACTGGGGGCCCATATGCCTGGCTAACCTACACTGGGGGCCCATATGCCTACACTGAGGGCCCATATGCCTGGCTAACATACACTAGGGGCCCATATGCCTGGCTAACCTACACTGTGGGCCCATATGCCTGGCTAACCTACACTGGGAGCCCATATGCCTACACTGAGGGCCCATATGCCTGGCTAACCTACACTGAGGGCCCATATACCTGGCTAACCTACACTGGGGCCCATATGCCTGGCTAACCTACACTGGGGGCCCATATGCCTGGCTAACCTACACTGGGGGCCCATATGCCTGGCTAACCTACACTGGGGGCCCATATACCTGGCTAACCTATACTGAGGGCCTATATACCTGGCTAACCTATACTGAGGGCACGTAACCTATGCTGCAGGCACATACACCTGGCTAACCTACGTCGGGGGGGGGGGGGGGGGCGTGCTTAGCATTTGGGACGTTGGTAGATCTCCTGGCCTCGGCAAATTTTAAAGTAGCTCGCGAGCCGAAAAAGTGTGGGCACCCCTGCCTTAGGGCCAGTGCACACCAAAACCTGTAGCAGATCCTCAAAACACTAGAGGTTTTTGAAGCAGATTTCAGAGCGATTCTAGGCATGATTAGAGAAGTTTTCTAAACATGCCTAGCGTTTTTTGGAGCGTTTTTGTGTAGCAGATTTCATATATTGTTACAGAAGCTGTTACTGAACAGCTTCTGTAACAAAAACACCTGGAGAACCGCTCTTATCTAGCGTTTTTCAGAGCGGTTTGAGCTTTTCCTATACTTTACTTTGAGGCAGAAACACATCTGAAAACCGCCAAAGTGCTGCAGGACCCACGTTTGCAGTTTGCTGAAAATCTCAAACCGCTGGTGTGCACCATCCCATAGTGATACATTAGTCAAGCGTTTTCACAGGAGGCAGCGGTTTTGTAAACGCTTCCAAAAACGCTGGGTGTGCACCAGCCCTGACTCTGATTACACCTTTTAGACACAACAGCTGTCCTTGGTAGGTTTTGGGGCTCCATATCAAAAAGTGGTTGGGGCCCTATGTATAAAACTCACACCAGGGCCCCAAGCTCCTTTGTTACGCCACTGACTGTGCATATCACCATTTAAAACATGCATGCAATAAGACCATATCACAATGACAAAGCACTGTGCACAAAGAACCCCCAGTGAACCCGTAGTTCTCAACTGTCCCTTTTTCAGAGGGACAGTCCCTCTTTGCAAACCAAATCCATCTGTCCCTCTTTCCTCCTCATCTGTTATCTCTGTACAGATTTATGTAAATATATGTATTCTCTACATGTGTTTAAAGAGACACTGAAGCGAGAATAAATCTCGCTTCAGTGCTTATATTCAGCAGGGGCATGTGTGCCCCTGCTAAAACGCTGCTATCCCGCGGCTAAACGGGGGTCCCTTACCTCCCCAATCCCCTCGTGGAGTCCCGGGCAGCGCTTCCGCATTGAGGCAGGGCTAACGGCTGCAGCCTTGCCTCACGCGCGTCTGTCAGCGCGTATCTCTGCCTCTCCCCCGCCCCTCTCAGTCTTCCTTCGCTGAGAGGGGCGGGGGAGAGGCGGCGATGCGCCGCTGATAGACGGCGCTGAGAGGCAGGGCTGCAGCCGTTAGCCTTGCCTCAAGAGCAGCAAAATCTACGACGGAGTTGGTCGTAGATTTTGCAGGGGGGGATTTGGAGGGTAAGGGACCCCCGTTTAGCCGCGGGATATTGGCGTTTTAGCAGGGGCACACATGCCCCTGCTGAATATAAGCTCTGAAGCGAGATTTATTCTCTCTTCAGTGTCTCTTTAACTCTTAAAAATGTGTCTGACTCTAACCTTTATTCCCATCCATTAAAGTGATATATATCTTAATTTCAAATGATAATATGCACTGCGCTGCGTAATATGTTGACGCTATATAAATAAATAATAATAATAATTATTAGGTATCCAGAAGTACCCTCAATATTAAGTAGCAAAAGGTGTCCCTGGTTGAAGGGAGATCTAATCAGTGTAATGCCGAGGGAAGGGTGAGGAACCTCTCATTTATAGTACACTCTCATCAGGACTTTGCATAGGGAGGGAGACAGGGACGCGTTTGGGGAGGGGTGTGAGCCGCCTTTCCATCACCAGCCGCCTGTAGGCACTTGCTTACAGTGCTTTATGGTAAATCCGGCCCTGATAATATGAGGAAAACCTAATGGTGATAGAAAGGACCACTTTGGTCTGAGTTCTAAAGTTTCATCTTTTGCTTGGAATCTTTTAGTGGTATGTGTGGCTAGAGGGCGTTGGGGCGTGGTTAGAGGTGTGACAGGGCGTGGCTAGAGGTGCATTGGGGCATGGTTAGAGGTGTGGCAGGGGCGTGTCTTTAAGTGTCCCTCATTCTCACCTCAAAAAGTTGGGAGGTATGGTGAACCTATCAATCTAACTAAAATACACACAAGAAATATATAAAAATGGACACATATAAGACTAAGCGCAGTACAAAGGGGAGCAGGCAAGAAGCAAAGAATACCAGTTCAGCAACAGGTCAGCAGGTACAGGTAAAGTTCCAAATTATATAAATACAGTCTGCGCTATGGATACAATATAAATATAAATGACGTGGTGCGCAATCAATAGTAATGCTGCCCATATACAAAGTAATCGTTAGAAGAGAGACTGCGCTCCTAAACTAGGATAATCGTAAAGTTCAGTTCAACTGTCACCAAATAACTTGTCTCCAGTCAAAACCGTATCCGTTAAAGTTCCGTTCCAGGATGTCAGATAACTCCACGAATTCCAGTTTACACGTCATGTAAGAGAGAAGAAAGAGCACATAGCGTAATCCAATTACTATTTAGTGCCCATCACCTCTCCAGTGCAACTCTGTGCAACACAAATTCCAACACCTCGTGCAATGACACACTCCCCCCAGTGCGTCCGCACTCACCTCGAGAGCCTCCCTTCGATCCGGAGGTAAAGATATATCACATGGGGGGTAAGCACAATCACTGATCATCAGTTCATCTCATAGATTTCTAGGACTTAAAATGCTCCATATAGTGTAAAAACGTTTTATTAAAGGAAAGCGTATAAAAATTGCACTCACAAAAGCAGAGGTTCAAACAGCGTGTATCAAGATCTTTGCGGTCCCGGACAGCCGCCAGTACACATGCCGTCTTGCTTCCTGGTGCCACCTACAGTTGCCGATCACGTGATGCATAGCTCCGCCCTACACGTTTCGTCATAACATGACTCATCAGGGGCCCCGTGGCTGTGATTTATCAGGGATTGCAGAGTGCAGGGGGACCTTAGAGGGGTTTGGGATAGCAAGAGAGGCTGGGCTGCATAGGCAGATCCAGCCTCTGTATGCAGATAATATTCTTCAAACCCACCTCGGGTTCTCTTTAACACCTACATAGACTCAGGCTGGCATGGAGAGTTTTTTACCGACCCTATCCTGTTCACTGTACTCTGCTGGAGCCTGGAAACAGTTAACTGTATGTGGCTGGATAGTGTACTGGTTAAGGGCTCTGCCTTTGACATGGGAGACCAGGGTTCAAATCCTGGCTAGGTCAATTATCTATTCAGTAAGGAGTTCAAGGCAAGACTTCCTAACACTGCAGGATGGCCTCTTGAGCGCGTCCCAGTGGCTGCAGCTCTTGAGCGCTTTGAGTCCAACTGGAGAAAAGCGCTATACAAATGTTCAGATTATTATTATTATTATTATTATTATTACTGAGCAGGGGATGCTCTCCTCTAGTTTCCCCATGAACCCAGGTGGGACAATACTAAATAGAATATAGCAACACCTGGCTTATGCTGATGACATAGACCTGCTTAGGACAAACACTGCAGCATTAATCAACTGGAGGAATCTATCCCACCAAACTGGGTTACATGCTCTTTTTAGGAAAACTAAATACATGATAGTGACGGGTTTCGGTGATATTTCCAGTTATTCTTCAGCATATAGGACTGGGAGGAAGCAGGTGATGTACAGATAAATGAGTACTTTATTATTAATCTAAATACTAATCCAAAATAATAATATAATGCTCATAGTATGCAATGCTGTGCATAGTAGATATAGCAGAATGATTCTGCCCAGATTTTGTATATAAAATCAGTACAGTGTCTTCTCTGGAAATAATAATCATACCGCTAAGTATAGGCATCCTCCCCCCCCCCCCCCCAGTTTAGGTAGCCAGAGAATTACCCCAGTACAGGTATCCAGAGTCTGTTCCACCCCCCCCCCCCCCCCTTTGAAACACTGTGGCCATCTTGTGGCCAAATAGTAGAGCTGCATCTACATACATTTTTTAAAAAAATATACACAATCAATTATATTTAAAATTACCTGTTCACCTAGCAATCACCGACCCTTTAACATCTTTCCAGCACTTATTGAAACCTTAACTAATTTCTCAAAGGCTTCCTATTACAAAATGAATCAATACAAATCCTATATACTAGGGGCTAATCTTCCTTACCACACCTCACAATCTATTGAAGAACACTACCCCTTCCCCTGGGCCTCAGACTCCTTATCATATTTGGGAATGAAATTATCCAAAAAATCTTCCGACCTTTACAAAGTAAACTTTATACCCCTTTTACAAAAAATCAAATCAGAACTAAAAGAACTCTCTGCATTCCAATTGTCCTGGGCAGATAGAATAGCTCCGTTTAAAATGCAACATTGCCCAAAATCACTTCCTTCCTTAGAACAATCAACATCCCGGTCAAGCGCAGCTTCTTTAAGGAAATCAATAAAGTGATTGCACAGTTTCTTTGGCAAGGCAAAAGGCACAGAACAGCTTTTAAAACCTTAATAACCCCCCAAAATTTGGTAGCCTGGGTGTCCTTGTATTTTCTCTCTATATCACGCATGTTATCTAGAAATGTCCAAATTTTGGTGGCGCAAATCTTCTGAAGTCCCTCTATGGACACTAATAGAACAAAATATTGTACAAGGAGACCTGAGTGACTTCCTAGTAGCTCAGCTGATAGGAAACTCTGACAACCATCACTCCTACCCAACTATAAAAGCCACGATTGATTCCCTGGAAATCATCTGAAGATAAACTTACCCCAAATATTCCCCTAACAATAGTACCTTTTTTGGTAGACTATAAACCTGAAGCATTGGAAATCTTCAGAGAAGTTGGACTTCAACTCACTATTACATAGCGACCAATTTAAATCCATCAACCAATTACAAAGGGAACTTTATGTCCCGCAAACTGAATTCCTCTCATATATACAACAAAAATGTGTATGGGCTTGTATTAAAAACTCTCTTCCCAGCATTCCCAAAGCTATTCCCCAGTTTTGTGGAGCTCCCATCCCACTCAAAAAAGGTATCTCATTATGCTACGCGGAAATACTCAGGTCTTCAGAATCACAGCTTTTGAAATACATTCATTATTGGTCACACGACCTGAAAGTCGTCATTTCATTGGAACATATTAAATTAGCATCAAAATCACTTCTCAGAGAGTCCTAGGTGTTCCACGCACTGGAAACGTTTCAAAAAATCCTTTTGCATCGGTATGCCACCCCCTCACGTTTATCCAAATTCCAAAAAGATCTCTCTCCTGAGTGTTGGAGGAACTGTGGCTCCCTCGTACTATATCCCATATATTTTGGTACTGTAAAGATGCTAGAGCACTTTGGAATTATATCAGTTCCTATAGCTCATCCAACATATGGCCCCTTTTATCTTAACTCACAATTTGGGATCCTCCATAGCGGATTAGATGATATTCCCACCCCCATCGCCCCAGCTGGCCGCAATAGCAGCATAGGGGGTGATATACAGGATGGGAACGCGAAGAATCACTCGCGTTCCCATGCCTGTCGGCCGGTGACGGCGAAATCGGAAGTGTTCGCCGGCGGGTCCTGGAGCGTCAGAGCGGGCTGCGAGGGCACCGATCGGCTGCTGGGGGCTGAGGAAGCCCCAGGTGAGTAAATCTCATTTTTTATACTTGACTTAAGTTTCCCTTTAACACACATTTACATCATAAAAGTAATGTTTACATCCACCCTCCCACAAAAAATACCCAAATAAAATGTTTAATAAAACAAACAAAAAAACATTACAATAATAAAAAAAAACATGTCAATATTTACCTAAGTGTCTAAACTTTTTAAATATCAATGTAAAGATTAAATATTTCTATATTTTTTTATTCTAAACTTGTAAATAGTGATAGATGCAAAACGGAAAAAATGCACCTTTATTTCCAAATAAAATATTGTCGCCATACATTGTTATAGGGACATAATTTTAACGGTGTAATAACCGGGGACATATGGGCAAATACAATACGTGAGTTTTAGTTATGGAGGCATGTATTATTTTAAAACTATAATGGCTGAAAACTGAGAAATAATAATTTTTTTCCGTTTTTTTCTTATTCTTCCTGTTAAAATGCATTTACAGTAAAGTGGCTCTTAGCAAAATGTACCCCCAAAGAAAGCCTAATTGGTGATGGAAAAAACAAGATATAGATCAGTTCATTGTGATAAGTAGTGATAAAGTTATAGGCTAATGAATGGGAGGTGAACATTGCTCGGATGCATAAAGTGAAAACGACTGAAGGCTGAAGTGGATAAGGGACATAATTTAAATGGTGTAATAACCGGGACAAATGGGCAAATAAAATACATTGGTTTTAATTATGGTAGCATGTTTTAATTTAAAGGGATACTGTAGGGGGGGTCGGGGGAAAATGAGTTGAAGTTACCTGGGGCTTCTAATGGTCCCCACAGACATCCTGTGCCTGCGCAGCCACTCCCCAATGCTCCGGCCCCGCCTCTGGTTCACTTCTGGAATTTCAGACTTTAAAGTCTGAAAACCACTGCACCTGCGTTGCCATGTCCTCACTCCCGCTGATGGCACCAGGATCGTACTGCGCAGGCCCAGTATGGTATGTACCTGAGCCGTGCGCTCCTGGTTACATCAGGGGAAGAGAGGACACGGCAACGCAGACGCAGTGGTTTTCAGACTTTAAAGTCTGAAATTCCAGAAGTGTGCCGGAGGCGGGGCCGGAGCATCGGCAAGTGGCTGCACGGGCACAGGATGCCTGCAGGGGACCATTAGAAGACCCGGGTAACTTCAACTCATTTTCCCCCGACCCCCCCTACAGTATCCCTTTAACCACTTGATGACCCACCCTTTACCCCCCCTTAGGACCAGCGCTGTGTTTAGTGATCTGTGCTGGGTGGGCTCTGCAGCCCCCAGCACAGATCAGGTAGCAGGCAGAGAGATCAGATTGCCCCCCTTTTTTCCCCACTAGGGGGATGATGTGCTGGGGGGGTCCGATCTCTCCTGCCTGTGTGTGGCTGGCGGGGGGCACCTCAAAGCCCCCCTCCGCGGCGAAATTCCCCCCTCCCTCTCCTACCTGCTCCCCCCCCCCCCCCCGGAGATCGGGGCTGCACAGGACGCTATCCGTCCCTGTGCAGCCAGTGACAGGCTGTCCCCTGTCACATGGCGGCGATCCCCGGCCGCTGATTGGCCGGGGATCGCCGATCTGCCTTACGGCGCTGCTGCGCAGCAGCGCCGTACAATGTAACAAAGCGGATTATTTCCGCTTGTGTTTACATTTAGCTGCGAGCTGCCATCGGCGGCCCGCAGGCTATTCACGGAGCCCCCCGCCGTGATTTGACAGGAAGCAGCCGCTCGCGCGAGCGGCTGCTTCCTGATTAATCAGCCTGCAGCTGGCGACGCAATACTGCGTCGCTGGTCCTGCAACTGCCACTTTGCCGACGCGCGTTATGAGTGAGCGGTCGGCAAGTGGTTAAAGCTATAATGGCCAAAAGATGAGAAATAATGCATTTTTTCAATTTTTTTCTTAATATTGCCCTAAAATGCATTTGAAAAAAAAATTCTTAGCAAAATGTACCACCCAAAGAAAGCCTAATTGGTGGCGGAAAAAAAAAGATATAGATCAATTAATTGTGATAAGTAGTGCCCCGGCGTAACAATAGGGGATGCGACCCCTGCCCCTGAGGGGGGTCCCAGGGCCCCCCTAGGGCCCGCTCAGGGACTTTTGGGGGGCAGGAGGGGTCGCAACATAAGAGGAGAGCGTGGCCGCAGATTGGTGGGGAGGGGGGACATTCCCCCCCCCCCCTCCCTCACCTTGGGCTCTCCTCTCAGCGCTCCCCTCCTGCAATCTTTAGTGACAGCGGGCGGCAGGCAGGTCACATACCTCCTTCGCCCCGGAGGTCTCCCATCAGTAAGTGCTTCATGTCACTTCCTGTGTAAAAAGGAAGTGACATGAAGCTCTTAGACATCGGAGACCTCCGGGGCGATGGAGGTATGTGACCTGCCTGCCGCTGCTGCCCGCCCACTGTCACTAAAGATTGCAGGAGGGAAGCGCTGAGTGGGGAGCCCAAGGTGAGGGAGGGGGGGGAATGTCCCCCCTCCCCACCAATCTGCGGCCACGCTCTCCTCTTATGTTGCGACCCTTCCTGCCCCCCAAAAGTCCCTGAGCGGGCCCTAGGGAGGGGGAGGGGGCCGGATTTTTTTTTGCAGGGGGGCCCGGGGATATCTAGTTACGCCACTGAAGTAGTGATAAAGTTATTGGTGAATGAATGGGAGGTGAACGTTGCTTGGATGCGTAAGGTAAAACGACACTGTAGGCTGAAGTGGTTAAAGGATACCTTAGCGCTAATTTAAATTAGCCGTCATTCTGAAATTTAAATTAGTGCATACATGTCAAACTCTGGGCCCGGGGGCCAAATCTGGCCCTCAGCCATTAAATTTGGCCCTCAAGTGGTTTCCCCACTTTGCATTATGCTTGGCCCTCTCTAGACCACCAGGGAAGCTATATTAGAGGGTAAGCCCTAGAACACCTGGGAAACCATATGGGGGAGGAATGGGGAAAGCACTGGACAGTGGACACCATGGAATGGTATAGGGGTGGGTGGGAGTCTCTAGACACCAGGAAACTGTATAAGGGAGAGAGCACCACTAGACACCAGGGAACTGTATAGGGGTTGGAGTGGGGCCATTAGACACTGAGGTTGGCTCGTGACTAGATCCCAGTGTACAATTTCGGCCCACTTTGTATTTGAGTTTGACACCCCTGAATTAGTGTGAAGGTATTCTTTAAAGAAAACATTTCTTTGTTATAGCTGACACAAATCCTGGAAAAATTATTCAGTGTGTCTACTTCCTGCTTTCATGGAAGCAGACATGGGGTTAACATCCTGGCCCATATGCAATTTGCTTTTTCTCCTGAGTTTTCTCCTAGGAGATATTTTTTTCATTATCTATTTCGACTAACTTTTTATCACTTTTCAATTAAAAAGATACTAACAAGTAGGTGAAAATGTACTATTAAAATTATTTTAAGTATTTTCTTGCTTTCTGGTGGTTTAAAATGCATTTTATTGACAAGTTTGTAAATATCACCTAGGAGAAAACTCAGGAGAAAAAGTTAATTGCATATGGGCCCCTGTGTTTACAAATTAGCTGCTCTGCCGAGGCAGCCAGCTGACACAGCTGAGAGATCAAATTACAACTCGTGATTAGTCACAGATGAGGGGTAATTAGAAAGGCTAAAAACTCTCTAAATTCATTCAAGGTACAGTTATCTATGCTTCCCTTCTCCTTCTGTCCTGTGCAAGAGTTCAGGTGCCCTTTAAGTAACTAGCTGCCAGCTAATTAACCAGAAGCTGCTAGGCATGACTGGTTTTGTTTCAAGTCAATTTAAGTGGAAAGTCAGAATTGAAGTTCATCTCTGTGACTAATTCATTGCAAGTGCTGGTTACATGTTCACCCTTTCTTTAGCTTTGACTGTGTTGTATTATTTTATGGCACAGGGTGCGAGATGGTTATGTGGTGACTGGATCGTTCTGCTCTTTCACGGATAAAACTGCCAAAATGACGTCTCAGATAAAATAGAAATGTTTTATTTTTGTGCTGTTGTATGATACAGGGCATTATGAATGGCAGACACAATGTGACCCTGTGCCCCTCTGTATGGGCAAGGAGTAAGCCTAGCCTTTCTGTGCCAACCTTCCAGCCCTTCAGCTTAGCTCTGAATATCTGCTTGTTAAATGTAACAATCTTAATTTCAGAGGTCCGGAGGAGCATGACTAATTATGAGTTATAGCGATATAAAAATAGGTTGTGAATAGCCGTGTTTATAGAAGGACATTCTAAGTGGGATTATGAAGCTGTGCAGCAAGGCGCTTAGGGTGTCAAACAACTATTTCTTTAGGGCTGAAGTCAAGAATCACACACTGAAAATTTCTCTAATATACCAACTTCTGTCCAGATTTTGTTTATAAAATCAGTACAATGTCTTCTCTGAAAATAATCATACTGCTAAGTATAGGCAGCCAGAGAGCAACCCCCCCCCCCCCCCCAAGTTTAGGCAGCCAGAGAGTGAACCCTGAGTGTAGGTAGTCAGAATGTACCCCCCCCAGTTAAGGTAGCCAGAGAGTGACCGGACTACCACTGTTATGGGTAGCCAGGAATTGCCCCCCACCCCAAGTATAGATAGCCAGAGAGGTTTCCAAAATTGCTAGATGTATGGGTACCTTTATATTAATTTCAAGGAGTTACATTTTACCTCTGAATTGTGCAGAGCAGCCATATCAGTGTGATATAAAACATGGTTTATTCAGCTCCCAACATAAAAAAAATTATCTGCTTTTCTGCAACGTCTTCTTATCTGGATTGTCTGCACAGCCAGAAAAAAGTGTTATGTTTAATTTTACTTCTACTTATCCACTGCAGCCTAACTGCCTCTTTTACATGATTAAAGCACTGGGGTTTGTTTGCTTTTTTAACCTATGCAATGAAAAAAATAAAAAGTGACATCAGGTGAGTAGGCTTAGTACTATATGTAAGGGAAAGCGAACGTGATCATAAAGTGTGTACGGATTTACTGGGATCCAACCGGAAATACACTGAGTGGTCAAAAAAATAGAGACAACCTCTAATAACTAGTTGGTCCACATTTAGCTCTGATCACAGCCGATATTCTTTTTGGCATGGACTCAGCAAGATGCCGATACCATTGCTGAGGAATGTAGGCCCATGCTGGCATAATGGCAGCTCTAAGTTGGGTTAGACTGGATGGTGGCATTTCTAAGCTTTGAAGTGATCTTGCAACACTGTCCAACAAATACTCAATAGGATTGAGGTCAGGGGACTGAGCTGGCCATGGAAGCAGGATAAACTTTGATTGATGTTCCTCAAGTCAATCTGAGACCAATCGAGCACAGTGGCAAGAGCCCACAACACGCATCTTTTCCTATTTTTCTGTGATTCCAAAGGCACTCTTGATGGTCTCCTGCTGCTAAAGCCCATCCTTTGAAATATCCACCTTGTTGTGTGTTAGGATATCCTTTGTGATGCACCTGCATGGAATTCAGCTGTAACTTGTTGTGTTGTTGCCCTTCTGTTCTTGTTGCGGACTATAAATGCTACTCGTCTTTCACCTCTCTCGTTCACCAGCCTTTTTCATCTAGAATAGTCCTTATTGCTTGATTTTTTTTTCTTGACAACTACTCGCTAAAGACCCGAAATACTGCTGAGTGAGAAAATCCTAAAAAAGTAATCATTTCATTCAGAGATGCTAGCACAAGCTCTTCTTGCACCGACGATCATTCCTCATTCAAAAGTCACTTTGACCCCTTAAAGGGGTTCTGTGGCTTCCTTTAAAAATCAAAAACTGACACTTAACTGAGGCTTCTACAGATCACATTTGGTGAAAAAATTGTACCGTTAATGGGCACCTTCAGTTAAGTACTTTTTACCTGCGTGTCACAGAAAGAAGGTAGATTGGGTTTAGCATATTTTGCTGCACACTGCATGCCCCACTCCGTACAGTCCTGCTGGCACTTCCAAAATCCAAGACGCCGTTTCCAGAATCAGAATTCAGAATCAGAATCAGAATCAGCTTTATTCGCCAAGTATGCCAGAGACATACCCGGAATTGTTTTTGGAGCACATGGCATGGCATTTGTACATACAAACAAACATAAGAACTACGTACATACGGTGAAGGGTAGGCTACATAAACATGAACATAGACATGTACATAGTGGGCGGCAATCAGTCAAACCGGGGTTATATGCAAGGGGAAGGGCACAAGCTGTCACGAGTTCAGTTTGAGTACCGCTTGGGGGAAGAAGGTATTCCAGCGTCTGGTGGTTCTGGTGGGGACAGCCCTGTAGCGGCGGCCCAGTGGAAGGAGCCTGAAGAACCGACTGCCCGGGTGGGAGGGGTCGGTCGAGATCTTGGTGGCCCTAGTCCTCATCCTGGCCGTGTGGAGGAGATCGAGGGGTGGCAGTGGTAGACCGATGATCTTTTCTGCAGTGCTGATTACTCTGTGGAGTTTGTACTTATCGCTAGCAGATGCCCCTGCGTACCAGACAATGAGGGATGTGCAAAGAATGGACTCCACGGTGGCAGTGTAAAAGCTCCTGAGCAACTCGCGTGGGATGCCAAATTTTTTCAGTTGGCGCAGGAAGAATAACCTCTGCTGTGCCTTTTTCTGGGTTATGGTGGCGTTCTGCCCCCATTTTAGGTCCTTAGTGATGGTTGTGCCGAGGAACCGAACGCAGGGGACCCTGGAGACTTCGATATCCCTTATGAGAATTGGATGCAGTGGGGGGGGGGGGGGGGGGGGCGTCTCCTGAAGTCCACAACCAGTTCCACTGTCTTTGCTGCATTGAGGACTAAGTTGTTATCTGTACACCAGTTGCAGATCCTGTCTATCTCACCGCGGTAGGCGTCCTCTCTGTTACCGCTGATGAGACCAATGATTGTGGTGTCATCCGCAAACTTGATGACCTTGACAGAGTCGTCAGTAGAGATGCAGCTGTTGGTGTACAGGGAGAACAGGAGCGGGGACAGGACACACCCTTGCGGAGCACCTATGTTGGTAGTTCTCACCTTGGAGAAGCAATTGCCTAGCTTGACCCTCTGCGTTCTGTTGGACAGGAAGTCCCCGATCCACCTGCAGAGGGGGGGGGGGGGGGGGCTACTCCCAACTGGGCGAGGTTGGCCAGCAGGATTTCAGGGCAGATGGTATTGAAGGCAGAACTGAAATTCAAGAACAGTAGCCTGGCATAGGCGTTTGGCCTGTCGAGGTGCTCCGTAAACCTTGTAAGGTTCCAGTAAACCTTGTAAGGAAACAAGAAAGAGTAAAAAGAGATAAAATAACAGAACGGCTGTCTCCACAGAGAGGAAGATTATTACAATGCTTTTATCTTACAGCTAGTGCACTGTCAGGGATTGTTTTGCTTTTATGCTGCTTTGAACATGGATAGTACAGCTGCGAGCGTTAGCCCCTTCGCCACAATTCCACGTCTTCATGCGACCTGTGCCGTTGCATGGTGTTGGAGGAGGGGGGCAGGGCTAACACCTGTGTGTAATGCAGAACAGCACCGAAGCGTCATGCAATACCTCCTTCCAGTAGTGGGACAGGTCCTCTTTAGTGTACAAGCTTTGTAGAGCCTTTCAGCAGCTTCTATACCTGTGGGGTAAAGAGGACCTGTCCCACCTCCGAGAGGAGGTAATGTCTAACAATAAGAGATGTCGCAAACCTCCGATTTTCGGTTCGCGAACCCCGTTCGCGAACTTCCGCGGAAGGTTCGGTTCGCGGAAAAGTTCGCGAACCGCAATAGACTTCAATGGGGAGGCGAACTTTGAAAAATAGAAAAAATTATGCTGGCCAGAAAAGTGATGGAAAACATGTTTTAAGGGGTCTAACACCTGGAGGGGGGCATGGATGAGTGGGATAGACACCAAAAGCCCCGGGGAAAAATCTGGATTTGACGCAAAGCAGCGTTTTAAGGGCAGAAATCACATTGAATGCTAAATTGCAGGCCTAAAGTGCTTTCAAACATCTTGCATGTGTATACATCAATCAGGGAGTGTAATTAGAGTTCTGCTTCACACTGACTCACCAAACTCACTATGTAACACACCGCAAACAGCTGTTTGCGTAGTGACGGCCGTGCTGGACTGGTGCGCACCATGGCCAGAGTTCAGGCCGTGGCAGTTTTCCAGCCCATATGGTCGCCAGGCTGTGGTAGCTCAATGATAGAACAACAGTGACTGTCCAGCTGATCGAATTTGGTCTGTCCACAATGAAGCAACGACCTTATTATTAGAGATGTAGTGAACGGTTCGCCGGCGAACGGTTCCAGGCGAACTTTGGGGGTTCGCGTTCGCCTGGACCAAGCGAACTTTTGCGGAAGTTCGATTCGCCCCATAATGCACTATGAGGGTCAACTTTGACCCTCTGGATCACAGTCAGCAGGCACATTGTAGCCATTCAGGCTACACTAAGCCCTGGAGCCCCACCCCCCTTATATAAGGCAGGTTTGCCGGCCATTACACTCACTCGTGTGCCTGCTAGAGACAGACTAGGGACAGCTGCTGCAGACTTGTTCTCCTAGGGAAAGATTAGTTAGGCTCTTGGTCTTGGCTTGCTCCTGGCTGATTGTTATTGCTAAAATAGCACCCCTCAACAGCTCTTTTGAGAGATAATGTTTTCCAGATGTGTTTTTTTTGTGTGTGTGTGTTGCTCACTGACATTATACAGCCCTATCTGTTGCAGCTGGACCTTGGTAATTGTTATTACTGAGCCAGCCAGGCCCTGCCTAACTATCTATACTGGGACACCTACCTATGCCTACCTAACTACTGGGGCACCTACTTACCTATACGGGGACACCTACCTACCTACCTATACTAGGGGACCTACCTATGCCTACCTACCTATACTGGGACACCTACCTATGCCTACCTAACTACTGGGACACCTACTTACCTATACGGGGACACCTACCTACCTACCTATACTAGGGGACCTACCTATGCCTACCTACCTATACTGGGTCTCCTATTTATGCGTAGCTAACTACTGGGACACCTACCTATGCCTACCTACCTATACTGGGCCTCCTACCTATGCCTAGCTAACTACTGGGACACCTACCTATGCCTACCTACCTATACTGGGACTCCTACCTATGCCTACCTACCTATACTGGGACTCCTACCTATGCCTAGCTAACTACTGGGACACCTACCTATGCCTACCTACATACAAGAAGATAATAAGGTCGTTGCTTCATTGTGGACAGACCAAATTTGATCAGCTGGACAGTCACTGTTGTTCTATCATTGAGCTAGCACAGCCCGGCGACCATATGGGCTTGAAAACCGCCACGGCCTACACTCTCGCCACGGTGCGCACCAGTCCAGCACGGCCGTCACTAAGCAAACAGCTGTTTGCGGTGCGTTACATAGTGAGTTTGGTGTGTCAGTGTGAAGCAGTACTCTAATTACACTCCCTGATTGATGTATACACATGCAAGATGTTTGAAAGCACTTGAGGCCTGCAATTTAGCATTCAATGTCATTTCTGCCCTTAAAACGCTGCTTTGCATCACATCCAGATTTTTCCCCGGGACTTTGGGCATGTATCCCACTCCGCCATGCCCCCCTCCAGGTGTTAGACCCCTTAAAACATGTTTTCCATCACTTTTGTGGCCAGCATAATTTTTTCTATTTTTCAAAGTTCGCATCCCCATTGAAGTCTATTGCGGTTCGCAAACTTTTCCGCGAACCGAACTTTCCGCAAAGGTTCGCGAATGGGGTTCGCGAACAGAAAATCGGAGGTTCGCGACATCTCTACTTATTATCTTCTTGTATGTAGGTAGGCATAGGTAGGAGTCCCAGTATAGGTAGGTAGGCATAGGTAGGAGTCCCAGTATAGGTAGGTAGGCATAGGTAGGTGCCTCAGTAGTTAGTTAGGCATAGGTCAGAGACCCAGTATAGGTAGGTAGGCATACAGTAGGTAGGAGTCCCAGTAGTTAGCTAGGCATAGGTAGGAGACACAGTATAGGTAGGTAGGCATAGGTAGGAGTCCCAGTATAGGTAGGTAGGCATAGGTAGGTGCCTCAGTAGTTAGCTAGGCATAGGTAGGAGTTCCAGTATAGGTAGGTAGGCATAGGTAGGTGCCTCAGTAGTTAGCTAGGCATAGGTAGGAGACCCAGTATAGGTAGGTAGGCATAGGTAAGTGTCCCAGTAGTTAGCTAGGCATAGGTAGGAGACCCAGTATAGGTAGGTAGGCATAGGTAGGTGCCTCAGTAGTTAGCTAGGCATAGGTAGGAGACCCAGTATAGGTAGGTAGGCATAGGTAAGTGTCCCAGTAGTTAGCTAGGCATAGGTAGGAGACCCAGTATAGGTAGGTAGGCATAGGTAGGAGTCCCAGTATGGGTAGGTAGGCATAGGTAGGAGTCCCAGTATAGGTAGGTAGGCATAGGTAGGTGCCTCAGTAGTTAGCTAGGCATAGGTAGGAGACCCAGTATAGGTAGGTAGGCATGGCATAGGTAGGTGTCCCTGTAGATAGCTAGACATAGATAGGAGACCCAGTAGTTAGCTAGGCATAGGTAGGAGACCCAGTATAGGTAGGTAGGCATAGGTAGGTCCCCTAGTATAGGTAGGTAGGTAGGTAGGTGTCCCGGTATAGGTAAGTAGGTGCCCCAGTAGTTAGGTAGGCATAGGTAGGGGTCCCAGTATAGATAGTTAGGCAGGGCCTGGCTGGCACAGTAATAACAATTACCAAGGTCCAGGTGCAACAGATAGGACTGTATAATGTCAGTGAGCAACACAAAAAAAAACACATCAGGAAAACATTCTCTCAAAAGAGAGCTGAGGGGTGCTATTTTAGCAATAACAATCAGCCAGGAGCAAGCCAAGAGCCTAACTAATCTGTCCCTAGGAGAACAAGTCTGCAGCAGCTGTCCCTAGTCTGTCTCTAGCAGGCACACGAGTAAGTGTCATGGCCAGCGAGCCTGCCTTATATAAGGGGGGGGGGGGGGTGGGGCTCCAGGACTTACTGTAGCCTGAATGGCTACAATGTGCTTACTGACTGTGATACAGAGGGTCAAAGTTGACCATCATAGTGCATTATGGGGCGAATCTAACTTCCGCAAAAGTTCGCCTGGTGCAGGCGAACGCGAACCCCCAAAGTTCCCCTGGAACCGTTCGCCGGCGAACCGTTCACTACATCTCTACTAACAATCTGCTGCTCCTTTGTATAATGTACAGGAGCGGGGCCCCCTTAGACCCCAGGCCCCCCATGATGGAGGTAAGATAAAGAGTGTGACGGGGACAATGTAGTTATGCCCCTGTTTTTACATTTTTGCATGAGCTGCCTCCAGAGATGGTCGACAAAATGCTAATGATTCTGACTTGCTTGCGAATTTAATGCAGTCAAGGCAGCAGGCAGCTCGGAATTGTAACAATGCAATACATTTTTGATTTTGAATGCTCTAAAACCAAGTTTCGTGTGGTCCAGTATTAGTCATGGAGAGAATCCGAAGACATAACACCAAAAGTTGTTTAGACGATACCTTTAATGACTAATTGTACAAGATTTTTCTGCAAGCTTTCAAAACTTTAAGACTCTGTAAGAAAAAAAACCCTCTGGGGAATACTTACCTTGGGAGTCGGGAGGGGGAAGCCTCAGGGTCCCAATGAGGCTTCCCCAACCTCTGTAGCCTGGTGGAATCCAGCGCTGGCTCCCCCGAAAATCCCTCAACAAAACCCGACAAAGACTGCGGCTGCAGAGCCAATATTTACCTACCAATCCAGCGCAGGTGCAGTAGTGACTCTTCCTTCGAGCTAAGGCGGAAATACAGTAGCTGAGGCCAATCAATCCATTCTACTGCGCAGGCACAAAGGACTCGCGCCTGCGCAGTAGAGCAGATACGATCGGATTCGCCTATTTCCACCTTAGCCCGAACGAAAAGCTGCTACTGCGCCTGCGCTGGATCGTGGTAGGTAAATATTTACCTCGCCCTAGATTGCCGGGACACCGGAGGACGGGGGAAGCCTTACTAGGATCCAGAGGCTTCCCCCCTCCAGAGGTAAGTATCCCCCAGGGGGTGTTTTTTTTTATCTTGCAGGTCCTCTTTAAGTCCTTCAGGCATGTTTCAGAACTGGCTCAGAACCATACAAATCTGATCCAGTTCTAAAACATGGATTGCCTGAATCAGAAACAAAGTTTCGAAAGCTTGCAAACAAATCTTGTAAAGTATCACCTAAACAGCTTTTGTTGTTAGGTCTTCGGATTCTAAATCCAAGATGCACATAAATTTGTATCAACAGATTAGTATACCATGGACCATCTTGAGTGTCTACCAGAGACTCCTGGCTTTCCTCACAACTCAAAAAAAGCAACACTTAAAGGTCAACCGAAGTGAGAGAGATATGGAGGCTGCCATATTTATTTAATTTTAAACAATACCAGTTGCTTGGCAACAAAGAAAAAAACATGGCTAATCCAGTCAGACTTCAGTCAAACACTTGATCTGCTGCATGCTTGTTCAGGGTTTAAGGCTTAAAGTATTAGAGGCCGAGGATCAGCAGGGCAGCCAGGCAACTGGCATTGTTTAAAAGGAAATAAATTTCAGCCTCCATATCCCTCTTGCTTCAGGTTTGTTTAAAGCTAATCTGAATGGAAGATACACTGATGAGATTGAAATGATATCTGTCCTCCTACTCTAAACTGACTTTTTAGAATTCATCAGTTTTATTTTCTGAAGTAGGTTATTATGGATTAGAGTTGGGCCGAACGGTTCGCCTGCGAACGGTTCCATGCGAACTTCAGTGGTTCGCGTTCGCGTCCCGCAGGCGAACCTTTGCGGAAGTTCGGTTCGCCCCATAATGCACATGGAGGGTCAACTTTGACCCTCTACATCACAGTCAGCAGGCCCAGTGTAGCCAATTAGGCTACACTAGCCCCTGGAGCCCCACCCCCCCCTTATATAAGGCAGGCAGCGGCGGCCATTACGGCCACTCGTGTGCCTGCATTAGTCAGAGTAGGGCGAGCTGCTGCAGACTGTCTCTCAGGGAAAGATTAGTTAGGCTTAGCTTGTTCCTGTCTGGCTGCATACCTGTGCTGTGAACCCACCACTGCATACCTGTGCTGTGAACCCACCACTGCATACCTGTGCTGTGAACCCACCACTGCATACCTGTTCTGTTCAGTGGACCCGCCACTGTATACCTGTTCATTGAACCCACCACTGCATACCTGTGCTGTGAACCCACCACTGCATACCTGTGCTGTGAACCCACCACTGCATACCTGTGCTGTGAACCCACCACTGCATACCTGTTCTGTTCAGTGGACCCGCCACTGCATACTTGTTCTGTTTAGTGAACCGCCACTGTATACCTGTTCTGTTTAGTGAACCCGCCACTGCATACCTGTTCTGTTCAGTGGACCCGCCACTGCATACCTGTTCTGTTTAGTGAACCCGCCACTGCATACCTGTTCTGTTCAGTGGACCCGCCACTGCATACCTGTTCTGTTTAGTGAACCGCCACTGTATACCTGTTCTGTTTAGTGAACCCGCCACTGCATACCTGTTCTGTTCAGTGGACCCGCCACTGCATACCTGTTCTGTGAACCCGCCACTGTATACCTGTTCTGTTCAGTGAACCCACCGCATCAGTGCGCATACCTGTGCAGTCAAGTGAACCCGCCACTGCATACCTGTTCTGTTCAGTGGACCCGCCACTGCATACCTGTTCTGTTTAGTGAACCGCCACTTTATACCTGTTCTGTTTAGTGAACCCGCCACTGCATACCTGTTCTGTTCAGTGAACCCACCGCATCAGTGCGCATACCTGTGCAGTTAAGTGAACCCGCCACTGCATACCTGTTCTGTTCAGTGGACCCGCCACTGCATACCTGTTCTGTTTAGTGAACCGCCACTGTATACCTGTTCTGTTCAGTGGACCCGCCACTGCATACCTGTTCTGTTTAGTGAACCGCCACTGTATACCTGTTCTGTTTAGTGAACCCGCCACTGCATACCTGTTCTGTTCAGTGGACCCGCCACTGCATACCTGTTCTGTGAACCCGCCACTGTATACCTGTTCTGTTTAGTGAACCCGCCACTGCATACCTGTTCTGTTCAGTGGACCCGCCACTGCATACCTGTGCTGTGAACCCGCCACTGTATACCTGTTCTGTTCAGTGAACCCACCGCATCAGTGCGCATACCTGTGCAGTTAAGTGAACCCGCCACTGCATACCTGTTCTGTTCAGTGGACCCGCCACTGCATACCTGTTCTGTTTAGTGAACCCACCACTGCATACCTGTTCTGTTCAGTGGACCCGCCACTGCATACCTGTTCTGTTTAGTGAACCGCCACTGTATACCTGTTCTGTTTAGTAAACCCGCCACTGCATACCTGTTCTGTTCAGTGGACCCGCCACTGCATACCTGTTCTGTGAACCCGCCACTGTATACCTGTTCTGTTCAGTGAACCCACCGCATCAGTGCGCATACCTGTGCAGTTAAGTGAACCCGCCACTGCATACCTGTTCTGTTCAGTGGACCCGCCACTGCATACCTGTTCTGTTTAGTGAACCGCCACTGTATACCTGTTCTGTTTAGTGAACCCGCCACTGCATACCTGTTCTGTTCAGTGAACCCACCGCATCAGTGCGCATACCTGTGCAGTTAAGTGAACCCACTTACCTACGTGAGTGCACGCAGTGTGATATACCACTCCGTGCATACCCGATATGGACAAAACAGGTAGAGGAAGAGGTAGTGGCAGAGCCAGAGGAAGGCCACCCGGCAGGTCTGCGCGAGGTCGTGTAAATGTAATTTCGTGTGGACCTGGCCCACAGTACAGTGCTCGGAAGAAGGCACGTCCCATCACCTCCCAAGATTGTCAGGACGTGGTTGAGTATTTAGCGACACAGAACACCTCATCTTGCTCAGCCACCAGTGCTACTACTAGCACCACTTCCGCTGCATTTGACACTTCGCAAGAATTATTTAGTGGTGAAATCACTGATGCACAGCCATTGTTGTTACAGCCAGATGAATTTTCACCAGCTCATATGTCTGAGTTACGCGGCAACATTATGGATGTAACGTGTAAGGAGGATGAAGGACCTACTGATGTTGGTGCATGTTTGGATTTGTCTGAGGCAAGCGAAGCTGGGCAGGATGATTACGATGATGACGATGATAGGGATCCTCTGTATGTACCCAATAGAGGAGATGAAGAGGGGGACAGTTCAGAGGGGGAGTCAGAGAGTAGGAGGAGGAGAGAAGTTGCTGAAAGAAGCTGGGGCAGCTCTTCGTCAGAAACAGCTGGTGGCAGTGTCCGGCACCATGTATTGCCACCTATGTACAGCCAGCCAACTTGCCCTTCAGCATCAGCTGCTGAGGTCCCCATAGTGCCCACATCCCAGGGTGGCTCAGCGGTGTGGAAATTTTTTAATGTGTGTGCCTCAGATCGGACCAAAGCCATCTGTTCGCTCTGCCAACAAAAATTGAGCCGTGGAAAGGCCAACACTCACGTAGGGACAAGTGCCTTACGAAGGCACCTGGAGAAAAGGCACAAACAGCAATGGGATGGCCACCTGAGCAAAAGCAGCAGCAGCACACAAAAGCAAAGCCACCCTCCTTCTCCTCTTCCTCCTCCATCAGGTGCATTATCTGCTTCTGCCGCTTTCTCCCTTCCACCTTCACAGGCGCCCTCCTCCACTCCGCCTCTGCCCTTGAGCGGTTCCTGCTCCTCTGCCCACAGCAGCAGTCAGGTGTCCGTGAAGGAAATGTTTGAGCGGAAGAAGCCAATTTCGGCCAGTCACCCCCTTGCCCGGCGTCTGACAGCTGGCGTGGCGGAACTGTTAGCTCGGCAGCTGTTACCGGTATGGCTGGTGGACTCTGAGGCCTTCCGTAAATTTGTGGCCATCGGAACACCGCAGTGGAAGATGCCAGGCCGCACTTATTTTTCGAGAAAGGCCATACCCCAACTGCACCGTGAAGTTGAGAGGCAAGTGGTGTCATCTCTTGCGAAGAGCGTTGGGTCAAGGGTACACCTGACCACGGATGCCTGGTCTGCCAAGCACGGGCAGGGCCGCTACATTACCTACACAGCCCATTGGGTGAACCTGGTGGTGAACCATGGCAAGCAGGGCGCAGCGGACCAAATTGTGACACCTCCACGGCTTGCAGGCAGGCCTCCTGCCACCTCCTCTCCTCCTGCTACATGCTCTTCGCTGTCCTCCTCCTCCTTGGCTGAGTGGCAGTTCTCCTCTCCAGCTACACAGCCCCAGCTCCGCAGGGCCTATGCTGCATGCCAGGTACGACGGTGTCACACCATCTTAGACATGGCTTGTCTCAAAGCGGAGAGTCACACTGGAGCAGCTCTCCTGGCTGCTCTTAAGAAACAGGTGGATGAGTGGCTGACCCCGCACCACCTGGAGATAGGCAACGTGGTGTGCGACAACGGCAGCAATCTGCTTGCCGCTTTGCATATGGGGAAGCTGACACACATACCCTGCATGGCACATGTCATGAATCTAGTGGTTCAAAGATTTGTGGCAAAGTACCCTGGCTTAGCGAATGTCCTGAAGCAGGCCAGGAAGTTCTGTGGGCATTTGAGGCGGTCTTACACAGCCATGGCACGCTTTGCGGAAATTCAGCGCAAAAACAACATGCCGGTGAGACGCCTCATTTGCGATAGCCCCACTCGCTGGAACTCGACCCTGCTCATGTTCTCCCGCCTGCTAGAACAGAAGAAAGCCGTGACCACGGCCGGCCTTTGACCTGAGCGACCAGTGCGATCGCTCAGGGCGCCGGCTTCCAGGGGGCGCTCCTGCCGCCTGTGTTTTAATGCGGAGCTGCGGCCCCGGCTGGGTCCGTCTTGCTCCGCCCCCTGGTACCGCTGCTGGGGGGCAAAGTTGACAAAAATGCTGCCCGTGATAGAGGGGGAGCCGCGGGGAGGGCAGCCCAACCTCTCTCTCCCTCCTTTCCTCTCCGGGCCGCCCTCCGTGCTCCCCCCTCCGATGTAGCAGAGAGAACAACTCACCTTCCTCCCTGGTTCCGATCGCCGGCGCCTCTCACTTGCAGCTGGTCTCCTCTTCTACACTGATGCACACTAAACTTCCTGCTTAACAGGAAGTTTAGTGTGCATCAGTGACAATGTAGAAGAGGAGACCAGCGGCAAGTGAGAGGCGCCGGCGATCGGAACCAGGGAGGAAGGTGAGTTGTTCTCTCTGCTACATCGGAGGGGGGAGCACGGAGGGCGGCCCGGAGAGGAAGGGAGGGAGAGGTCGGGCTGCCCTCCCCGCGGCTCCCCCTCCACTATGAGGGGCACCTACCTATCTAATCTATACTGGGGGCAGCAACCTATCTAATCTATACTGGGGGCAGCAACCTATCTAATCTATACTGGGGGCAGCAACCTATCTAATCTATACTGGGGGCAGCAACCTATCTAATCTATACTGGGGGGAGCTACCTATCTAATCTATACTAGGGGCACCTACCTATCTAATCTATACTGGGGGCAGCAACCTATCTAATCTATACTGGGGGCAGCAACCTATCTAATCTATACTGGGGGCAGCAACCTATCTAATCTATACTGGGGGCAGCAACCTATCTAATCTATACTGGGGGGAGCTACCTATCTAATCTATACTGGGGGGAGCTACCTATCTAATCTATACTGGGGGCAGCAACCTATCTAATCTATACTGGGGGCAGCAACCTATCTAATCTATACTGGGGGCAGCAACCTATCTAATCTATACTGGGGGCAGCAACCTATCTAATCTATACTGGGGGGAGCTACCTATCTAATCTATACTGGGGGCAGCAACCTATCTAATCTATACTGGGGGCAGCAACCTATCTAATCTATACTGGGGGGAGCTACCTATCTAGCCAATACTGGGGGCAGCTACCTACCTAACCTATACTGGGGGCAGCTACCTATCTAATCTATACTGGGGGCAGCAACCTATCTAATCTATACTGGGGGCAGCAACCTATCTAATCTATACTGGGGGGAGCTACCTATCTAGCCAATACTGGGGGCAGCTACCTACCTAACCTATACTGGGGGCAGCTACCTATCTAATCTATACTGGGGGCACCTACCTATCTAACCTATACTGGGGGCAGCTACCTATCTAACCTATACTGGGGGTCAGCTACCTATCTAATCTATACTGGGGGGCTCCTACCTATCTAACCTATACTGGGGGGCAGCTACCTATCTGACCTATACTGGGGGCAGCTACCTATCTAACCTACGCTGGGGGGCACCTACCTATCTAACCTATACTGGGGGGCACCTACCTATCTAACCTATACTGGGGGGCAGCTACCTATCTGACCTATACTGGGAGGCAGCTACCTATCTAACCTATACTGGGGGGCAGCTACCTATCTAACCTATACTGGGGGGCAGCTACCTATCTAATCTATACTGGGGGGCAGCTACCTATCTAACCTATACTGGGGGGCACCTACCTATCTAATCTATACTGGGGGCAGCAACCTATCTAATCTATACTGGGGGCAGCAACCTATCTAATCTATACTGGGGGGAGCTACCTATCTAGCCAATACTGGGGGCAGCTACCTACCTAACATATACTGGGGGCAGCTACCTATCTAATCTATACCGGGGGCAGCTACCTATCTAACCTATACCGGGGGAAGCTACCTATCTAACCTATACTGGGGGCAGCTACCTATCTAACCTATACTGGGGGCAGCTACCTATCTAATCTATACTGGGGGCAGCTACCTATCTAACCTATACTGGGGGCAGCTACCTATCTAACCTATACTGGGGGCAGCTACCTATCTAATCTATACTGGGGGCAGCTACCTATCTAACCTATACTGGGGGAAGCTACCTATCTAACCTATACTGGGGGCAGCTACCTATCTAACCTATACTGGGGGCAGCTACCTATCTAATCTATACTGGGGGCAGCTACCTATCTAATCTATACTGGGGGCAGCAACCTATCTAATCTATACTGGGGGCAGCAACCTATCTAATCTATACTAGGGGCACCTACCTATCTAATCTATACTGGGGGAGCTACCTATCTAGCCAATACTGGGGGCACCTACCTATCTAATCTATACTGGGGGGAGCTACCTATCTAATCTATACTGGGGGCAGCTACCTATCTAATCTATACTGGGGCAGCTACCTATCTAATCTATACTGGGGGCAGCTACCTATCTAATCTATACTGGAGGAAGCTACCTATCTAATCTATACTGGGGGCAGCTACCTATCTAACCTATACTGGGGGCAGCAACCTATCTAATCTATACTGGGGGCAGCAACCTATCTAATCTATACTGGGGGGAGCTACCTATCTAGCCAATACTGGGGGCAGCTACCTACCTAACCTATACTGGGGGCAGCTACCTATCTAATCTATACTGCGGGCAGCTACCTATCTAACCTATACTGGGGGAAGCTGCCTATCTAACCTATACTGGGGGCAGCTACCTATCTAACCTATACTGGGGGCAGCTACCTATCTAATCTATACTGGGGGCAGCTACCTATCTAATCTATACTGGGGGCAGCTACCTATCTAATCTATACTGGGGGCAGCAACCTATCTAATCTATACTGGGGGCAGCAACCTATCTAATCTATACTAGGGGCACCTACCTATCTAATCTATACTGGGGGAGCTACCTATCTAGCCAATACTGGGGGCACCTACCTATCTAACCTATACTGGGGGCAGCTACCTATCTAATCTATACTGGGGGCAGCTACCTATCTAATCTATACTGGGGCAGCTACCTATCTAATCTATACTGGGGGCAGCTACCTATCTAATCTATACTGGAGGAAGCTACCTATCTAATCTATACTGGGGGCAGCTACCTATCTAACCTATACTGGGGGCAGCTACCTATCTAATCTATACTGGGGGCAGCTACCTATCTAATCTATACTGGGGGCAGCTACCTATCTAACCTATACTGGGGGCACCTACCTATGGTAGATCCCCCCCCCCCCTTAGTGTATATAGGCTACTAGTCTTGTAGATGTAGGCAGATTCCGCCTTTAGTGTATATAGGCTACTGGTCTCGCAGTCGCAGATCCCCTTTTAGTGTATTTAGGCAGCAGATTCCACCCCCCCCCCCCCCATTAGTGTATGTGTGTGGTGCGCTCACACACAGAGAGGATGAATTGGGGGGGGGGGCGCCAAAATCTGGTTATGCTCAGGGCGCTGTGAAACCTAAGGCCGGCCCTGGCCGTGACCCACTACCTCTACAACTACAGTAGAATGAAACAGTCTGGGAAGATGGGGATGTTCTGGCCCGACAACTGGACACTGATGGAGAATGCATGCAGGCTCATGCGGCCGTTTGAGGAGGTGACCAACCTGGTGAGCCGCAGTGAGGGCACCATCAGCGACTTAATTCCCTACGCTTACTTCTTGGAGCGTGCTGTGCGTAGAGTGGCGGATGAAGCTGTGAATGAGCGTGACCAGGAACCGTTACGGCAGGAACAGGCATGGGACCAATTTTCATCAGACCCAGCTGTTTCCTCAACACCTGCGGCAGCACAGAGGGGGGAGGAGGAGGAAGAAGAGAAGTCGTGTGCAGAAGACGAATCAGACTCAGAGGATGATGAGCAAGGTGTTTCTTTGGGGGAGGAGGAGGAGGAGGAGGAGGGGACAGCGGCAGGAGAACAACCTCAGCAGGCATCGCAAGGGGCTTGTGCTGCTCAACCTTCCCGTGGTATTGTTCGCGGCTGGGGGGAGGAGGTTGACTTACCTGACGTCACTGAGGAAGAGCAAGAGGAGATGGAGGGTACTGGATCCGACTTTGTGCAGATGTCGTCTTTTATGCTGTCCTGCCTGTTGAGGGACCCCCGTATAAAAAACCTCAAGGGGAATGAGCTGTACTGGGTGGCCACACTACTAGACCCTCGGTACAGGCACAAAGTGGCGGACCTGTTACCAACTCACCGGAAGGTGGAAAGGATGCAGCACATGCAGAACCAGCTGTCAACTATGCTTTACAATGCCTTTAAGGGTGATGTGACGGCACAACGCCAGCAAGGTACCACTGCCACTAATCCTCCTCCCGTGTCCACGCAGTCAAAGACAGGACGCTCCAGCGATCTCATGGTGATGTCGGACATGCGGACGTTCTTTAGTCCAACGCCTCGCCGTAGCCCTTCCGGATCCACCCTCCACCAACGCCTGGAACGGCAGGTAGCCGACTACCTGGCCTTAAGTGTGGATGTAGACACTGCTGTGAACAGCGATGAGGAACCCTTGAACTACTGGGTGCGCAGGCTTGACCTGTGGCCAGAGCTGTCCCAATTTGCCATCCAACTTCTCTCCTGCCCTGCCGCAAGCGTCCTCTCAGAAAGGACCTTCAGCGCAGCTGGAGGCATTGTCACAGAGAAGAGAAGTCGCCTAAGTCACAAAAGTGTTAAGTACCTCACCTTTATCAAAATGAATGAGGCATGGATCCCGGAGGGCTGCTGCCCGCCCCAAGACTAAGTCAGTCCCCGCACATACAGCATCTCTGCCTGCACGCCGTGTGACTGGCTGCCTGGCCTGCCCCAAGAAGACTAAGTCGCTCCCAGTCCCTCCACACAGCATGTCTGCCTGCAGGCCGCTTGACTACCTTCTCCGCCACCACCAACAGGGTCCGGGACTCCAGGCGGATTGCTGAATTTTTTAGGCCGCTGCTAGCAGCGGCCGCTGTAATAATTTTTCGGGTGCGTGTACATGACTGCCTAATTTTTCTGGCTGCACTGCGGGCAGCTGCAACAACAAAAGAAAAGGCATGTACATGCGCCCATTCCCCTTCGTGATCATTACCTTGCCGTGGTGAAGGGGCTTGCGTATCACAATGGAGCAATGACCGGCGCCTAGATGAGTGTCTCGGGGGGCACACCCACGATAATAAGGTCGTTGCCTCATTGTGGTCAGACCAAATTTGATCAGCTGGACAGTCACTGTTCTGTCATTCAGCTACATCAGCCAGGTGACCATATGGGCTGTAAAGCCACCAAAACCTGCGCTCTCGCAGGGACGGATCTAGGGGGGGGCAAGCGGGTATCTTGCCCCTGGCGCAGTTTGTTGAATTCTTAAAAAGGCAGCAAAATAAAAGGCAGTTTAGGCGCCAAAACCTGACCTTTAGGCGCCAAAACCTGACCTTGCCCCAGGCGCAACTTGGTCTTGATCCGTCCCTGCACTCTCGCCATGGTGCGCACCAGTAAAGCACGGCCGTCACTACACAAACAGCTGTTTGCGGTGCGTTACACGATGAGTTTGGTGTGTCAGTGTGAAGCAGTACCTTAATTACACTACCTGATTGATGTATACACATGCAAGATGTTTGAAAGCACTTTAGGCCTGTCATTTAGCATTCAATGTGATTTCTGCCCTTAAAACGCTGCTTTGCGTCAAATCCAGATTTTTCCCGGGGACTTTTGGCATGTATCCCACTCCGCCATCCCCCCCTCCAGGTGTTAGACCCCTTGAAACATCTTTTCCATCACTTTTGTGGCCAGCATAATTATTTTTTTTTTTCAAAGTTCGCATCCCCATTGAAGTCTATTGCGGTTCGCGAACTTTAACGCGAACCGAACCTTTCGCGAAAGTTCGCGAACCCGGTTCGCGAACCGAAAATCGGAGGTTCGGCCCAACTCTATTATGGATTTTTTCTGAAAATAAATCTTTTAATTTTTCTATCTGATTTTTCCATCACGTGATCAGATTTTTATTGGAAAAAAAAATCCTTTTCAAATTTTTTTTATTATGCTTGGCCAACTTTAGTCAGACCCTCCGCTGGCCCCATCCTCCGCCACTGTGCAGCGCTATATTAATATAAATATTAAATGGGTACATTTGAGCTTGCTGTAGGGACGTCACAGCCAGGGCCGGATTTGTACTCTTTACCGCCCAAGGCCACTGTCACCAGCCACCCCCCTTTGGTATAGGTAGCGAGATGACCCCTTCCCTCTAGTATAGGTAGCCTGATGACCCGTTTAGTATAGGTAGCCAGATGACCCCTCCCCCCTTTCCCTCCAGTATAGGTAGCCAGATGACCCCTCCCCCTTTCCCTCCAGTATAGGTAGCCAGATGACTCCTCCCCCCTTCACTCCAGTATAGGTAGCCAGATGACTCCTCCCCCTTTCCTTCTAGTATAGGTAGCCAGATGACTCCCTTAATCCTTCCTTCTCCCACTCCCCCCTTTCAGTATATGTAGCCAGCTCACCTTCACTCCGCAGCAGCCATCAGTGTCACTCATTTCTTCACTCATCTCCAGTGCAGAAGCTTCCTCTTCCTTTCCGTCTCCAATGCTGCCCAAGTCCATAGCCGCCGGCCATAATGCACAGAGAGCAAGGTGACTGCTGCACAGGTGGCTGGCAGCAGAGTACTGCGGTCAGGCGCTCGCAAAAGCTGCACCAGTTAAGCCTGCTGCTTTTGTGCCCTTGCTCCTGTGGTGCCCTAGGCCGTGGCCACTGGTCACTGCCAGATCTGGGCTCTTTTTATGAGGATCAGTGTCGTACAAAGTCCCCTCCAGCACCACGCATCTCATGTAATAGTAATATTACGTTAGCACGCAGGCAAGGGAGCGGAGATACAGTGCGCGAGCTGCTGCTGGCCTTACTTACCCCCTCCCCCGGTCGCCTACTCGCTCTGAAGCCGAAAGGAAATGAAGCGGACCTGAACTCAGAACGTCCTCTCTGCTCTAAAAGATAAGCAACATCATAATAACCTTTAAACAAAAACATTTCTTTGTTACACCTGATACAAATCCTAAAATAAATCTGCAGTGTTTCTACTTCCATCACAGAGCCTTCAATATCCCAACCTCATGAATAGGCAATGATGACATCATATTCTTGCTCTTGTTTCTGAAAATGAAAATAGCTGTTACAATGTAGCCCCTCTCATTGTTTACAATGTAGCCCCTCATTGTGTCCGTGCCTTGTCTGCTATGCTGCACCTGTCCTGCTACACTCACTCCCTGCTGTACACTACAAAAACTGCATACAAAATAAGATCACACTCTGATCAAGATCACACATCCATTCTGAGCTACCACTAATTTATCTCTGTTTATTTATCCTGACATGCCTTCTTCGAGCCACTGTTCCTTGCGGTGAAAATCTAGCCAAAACATATTACTTTTAGTCCTGGAAAAAGTGCAGAGAATGTGTCAGAATTTTACTACTGTCTGTATTTCCCCTTTTTAGGTAAACTCCTCTTACTTCCTGCTCTGATTGACACTGAAGTCAAGGGAATATTCCATACAGCCAATTAGGACAGTTTCACGCCATTTTGGTGCCATAGGGATGACAGCCCACCAGTGGTGTACCAATGGCGTTTGACCCACAGTGCTGTTTATTAATTATTGACTAACACACTCCCCCCCCCCCCCAATCAATTTTTTTTTCTTTTCGGGGGGGGGGGGGGGGGGCTCTGCCTCCTTCTTAACAGTCTGCCAATCGCTCCACGCCAGTTGGCGTGGACGTGGCGACAGCCCTAGGTCCGCTCAACTGGCGTAAAGTCCTGGGGCGCGGTTTTTCAGGAGATCGCGATCACTGCTAGGACACTGTTAGATGGCAAAACCGCCATCTATTTACACATTGTACAGCACTGCGATCTACAGCACCGCAGTACTGGGGACAGCCGTGTGACATGGCTGTCCCTCGGGGAGGCAGAAGAGCAATTTTGGCTTGCGGGGGGAGGGAGGGCTGGTAAGAAAGTAAAAAAAAAAAGACCGTGAAATGTATTTTTAAAAAAACAACAACAAATAAATAATTAAAAAAATAAACAAATAGGGTGCCAGGGATCAGAGCCCACCAACAGAAAGCTCTGTTGGTGGGTAGAAAAGGGTGGGGGAATTCACCTGTGTGCTTAGTTGCATGGCCCTGCAGCAAGGCCTTAAAGCTGCAGTGGCCTAAATTGTAAAAAAATAGCCTGGTCACTAGGGGGTGTAAGCCTATGGTCCTCACGTGGTTAAAGGGGCACTATAGAGAAAGATTGTAAAATTTAAAATACATGCAAACATATACAAATAAGAAGTATGTTTTTTCCAGAGTAAAATGAGCTATAAATTACTTTTCTCCTATGTTGCTGCCACTTACAGTAGGTAGTAGAAATCTGACAGAAGTGACAGGTTTTGGACTAGTCCATCTCTTCATAGGGGATTCTCAGGGATTTATTTATTTTCAAAAGCACTTAGTGAATGGCAGTTGTTTGCACATATTTTACATTTTACAATTTTTGCCATAGTGCCCCTTTAAAGTGCTTTGTTGGAGCAGTTTCACCCCTTCTTTACTATAGAGAGCGACTTCTTACCCCGATTAGGGTCAGGATTGTTCTCCCCACCTGCTTCTACAGTGGTTGCCTGTAGGGTAACCCATGTTCGTGAGCGTATACTCCATTTGACTTATAACCTTCATAATAACTTATAACACTGTAAGTATGTGTGGGCTTATATTGGCCATATTTGCATTGATGTGTGTGTTGGGGGGGGGGGGGGGGGGGACTATGCTGGCCACACTTGCTGAGGGGTAAAGTATTTAGGCAGGGAGAACATTTGTGAGAATGATGGAAAAGCATGCACCGCTGCTCGGCAATCTGAGATGTTTTTTAGAACTTTTGTCCGTGTTACGTTTTCAAGTTTTTTTTTCCCATGGTAAAAAGTCAGCCTTCTGATTGTTTTCTGCATGTGGCATGCATTTGTAATCCTATGGTATTTTGTTGCAGAATAGGAAACTGAAAACTGAAACGCTATCGCAAGTCAGCGCCCTGTCTTATACTGACCACCAGGTCCAAGGCTACTGTACCATACCTCCAACTTTTTGAGATAGGCAAAAGGGACACTTAAAGAGGAACTCCAGTGAAAATAATGTGATAAAAAAAGTGCTTCATTTTTACAATAATTATGTATAAATGATTTAGTCCGTGTTTGCCCATTGGAAAATCTTTTAAATCCCTGATTTACATTCTGACATTTATTACATGGTGACATTTTTCCTGCTGGCAGATGATGTAGCTGCTGCATGATTTTTTGGCAGTTAGAAACAGCTGTAAACAGCTATTTCCCACAATGCAACAAGGTTCACAGACAGGAAACTGCCAGCAGTAGGTACTCAGAGTTTCTTGTGGGAGGGGTTTCACCACAATATCAGCCATACAGCGCCCCCTGATGATCTGTTTGTGAAAAGGAATAGATTTCTCATGGGAAAAGGGGGTATCAGCTACTGATTGGGATAAAGTTCAATTCTTGGTCGGAGTTTCTCTTTAAGCCATACCCCTGATAACAATCCCATCACACCCCTAGTCACGCATACCATAAAGATGCCATAAAAATTTCATAGGATATAAATATCATATCAAATATCTCTCGCAAGTGTACTCAAAAGGAGTTTTTAAAGACTTTGTGACACTTAGATCTGAATTCGGTCTACCTAAACACGCATTATTCCGTTACTTTCAACTAAGACACGCTTTAAAAACCCAACTGGGGCTTGTCAATGTAATACTCTCCCCCTCAGAATTGGAGAAACTACTTTTAAACAGAGACAGATCCAAACGGATTTCTACTTTTTATAATTTTATAATGGCGCACAACGCTTCATACAAATCATATGCTACTAGAGAGAAATGGCAAATAATTGACCCCACTATAACCCAAGTCAATTGGGAGGAGCATATGGAATCCTACCCCAAAACAGTCATCGCCTCACAAGACAAAATCATAAATACCAAATGGCTCCACCAGGCATACTTATCCCCACTGAGAATGTCAAAAATAAACCCTATAGCAGATAATGGATGTTTTAAGTGTAAATTCATCAATGCTGACTTTTATACACTGCACGTGGTCATGCCCAATGGTTAATCAATATTGGAAATCAGTAATGCATTTCATTAGAGACTCCTCAAATTTACCAGTTACCCTTGATTTAAAGCTATGTCTACTGGGTATAACAGGAGATATTGCCTGCAACAAATACCAATTGACTCTAATACGCATTCTACTATATTACGCCAGAAAACTAATAATTCTTAATTGGAAACTTACCCTGATACCCTCCCTATCTAACTGGAAAAAGCTCATCAACGATGCCCTACCCCTATACAAACTGACCTACCAATCGCGTAATCAATTTAAAAAAATTGATAAAATATGGGGCAGATGGGTAAAGACGATAAACACTACTATACCTAATCTGGATATCAATGCTTCAATACAAGATCTCCTGCAGGCATGACCACGCTAATACATACATTAAGTCGTATCAAATGCCAATATACAAGAAAATGTACCCTCGATTTATGTATATAACTCATGTAATGTATCTCCTCTCTTAACTGATGTAGCTACGATGACCTATTGCTACCCTGATATGCGTCACTGTAAAACATGTACCTTACAATTAAGCTGAATTGACATTTATGTTGAATATAATTTTCTGTTAATTGTTGAAAACTCAATAAAAATTCTCTTTAAAAAAAAAAAAAAAAAATTCATAGGAAAGATATGTTGTTTTCTAATTCAAAGCACATTGGTCCTTTCTATCCTAGTTCATAGATATTAACAATTGAAAATAAGAAATATACCAATTTAAAGGCTGGGAATAAAGTTTAGAGTTAATTAAACACATTTTTCAGTAGAAAAATACATATATTACATAGATCTGCACATCAGTCAGGAAAGAGTTACAAATGAGGGAGAGGAAAGGAGGACTGTCCCTCCAAAAGGGAGCCAAAGGGAGCCATGCTGTAGGGCAACCTGAACAATTGCCCCAGGGCCCCGAGCCAAATGCAGTAGTAGCGTCCCACCTGTCCCGGCGGTGCGCTGCTCTGTTAGTCCGTGGCTCTTCATCCTCTCAAGTGAGTCCCTCCTCCACCACCCAGCACATGTTATTACGTAACAATATATCACAAAGGAGGTGCAGCCAGCGGCGGATGAAGACATGGAAGACATGGAGCTCTGAACTAATGAGGAGCGCCCGCCAGGACAGGTGAGATACTATGCCGAAGACTCTGCAGGGGCCCCAGGAACCATAGGTAAGTTGGGGGGGGGGGGGACACCTGGAAGGGTGGAACCAGCAGCTGGCTTGGGGCCCTGTGGGGGAGTAATTTAACATCAAACAAGGGTCCCCTAATGTCGCTTAAAGCAGACCTGAACTCAGAATTTCCTTTCTGCTCTAAAAGATAAGCAACATCATAATATCCTTCAAAGAAAAACATTTCCTTTCTACAGCTTATAGAGCTCCTACGGAGATGCTTCAATGCAGTTACTTCCTGGTTTGCTGGGAGCACAGAAAGGGTTAACCTTCTGTGTTTACATATTAGCTCACAACTCAGTAGACAGTTGACAGCTCAGATTACACTGGCTCATTACTTGCTGAGAAGGAAGACGGGCTGTCCTCTATAAACACACACAGGGTAGATTTCTCTGTGTTTTCCAGCTCTTCTTTGCAAGAGTTCAGGTAAACTTTAAAGGGAACCTTAACTGAGAGGGATATTGATGTTTCCTTTTAAGCAATACCAGTTGGCAGTCCTGCTGATCTTTGTGACTGCAATAGTGGCTGAATCACACCCTGAAACAAGCATGCAGCTAATCCAGTCTGACTTCAGTCAGAGCACCTGATCTGCATGCTTGCTGAGGGGCTGTGGCTAAAAGTATAAGAGACACAGGATCAGCAGGAGAGTCAGGCAACTGGAATTATTTTAAAAGGAAAAATCCATCTCCTTCTCAGCTTAGGTTGCCTTTAAGGGAAGGGTGGGGGGCTCAGGTCATTGGGGAAGGTCTTTCAGGGGTGCGCCTAATGTTAATATTGTAACTAGAAGCGGCCCTACAGGGTGGGGGACTAAAGTTATAGTGGCCACACTTGCTATAGGGGGGAGGTTTGCTGGGGTGGGGGTGGCATAACTGAGCGCTGTGTATAGGTGTGTTGGTGGCACAATTTTGAATTTCAGCTTGTGTTGCAGGAGGATCCTTGCCCAGCCCTCTTCCCAGGGCTAATAAGACACTCGGGAGATGGTATATAGTAATATGATGGAACTCTGAACAAATTGTTTTAACATCTTATTATATCAGCTCGGCTTCAAAGATCTCTCCCACTTCAGTTTAGCTTAAATAAATAAAGATGTATATATAATATGGATGCTCAGGGAATTCCAGACATAGGCGCTCCTTATAAGTCCAGGTGGATATATACAATGTGAACAGTGGATGAAGTGTGAGAATGGATCTGCCGTGTGTGTCTCTGGTGCTGGTGCGCGCAATCGCCTGGATAACCACCTGCCTTGAGGCGCATATCATACTGGTTTATATACATCCTCTATATCAGTGGTCCTCAAACTAAGGCCCGCGGGCCGAATGTGGCCCCCTGAGGCTTTTTTACCGGCCCCCAGACACAAAATATATTACTTATAGATGCGGTCAACTACATCTTTAAATATGGTGGTCCGCATATAGAATAGCAGTGCTGGCACCACCCATCCACATGGAAGCCAGAAAGCAGTAATTTGCTGGTTTCCAATCAAATTCCACATCAGGTGACACTGCTGTCCAATTGGACTGCAGGTTGTCACCTGGGTATGCTTCACTGTCTGGTGCACAAAGACTTTTACATCATTTTATGTACACTCCGGCCACCCAGCAGTCTAGTATGTTGACCCGGCCCTCGACCCAAAACGTTTGGGGACCCCTGATCTATATAATGCCGCCCACCCTCTCATCCCCCTGCACCATCCACCCTCTCATCCCCCTGCATCAGCTTTCACTATCGCATAGCTCCCAACTGTTCCTCTTTGGAGAGACAGTCAGCCCCAGGCCGCCCATGAGGCGGGGTGAGGCAGGTTCTTCAGGCGGCGGAAATGGGGGGTGGCGCCTGCCTGGCCGTGGGTGGCCACTGAGCTGGAGGGGGTAGGATCCTGGAAGGGGGAGCAGCGGGCACAGCAGTGGGGAGGGGATCTCACCTCACCTGGGGCTCCCCTGTCTGCGCTCCCACTCCAGCTAACTGGGCAGCATTTCTATCAGGAAACAGGGGAATCAATTACTCACCTACTTCCGTGATCCAGTGCTGCGTTCCACCACTCGTGTCACTTCCTGCAATGTCGCCCACTTACCCACTTCTGCAGTACAGTGGGCGGCATTGTAGGAACTGACGCAAGCGGTGGAACGCTAGCAGGTGAGTCATTGCTTTCCCCGCTCGCTGCCTGATTGAAATGCCGCGCAATTAGCTGGAGGGGGAGCGCAGACAGGGGTGCCCCAGGTGAGGGAGGGGGGTCTGACCCCCTACCCCACCTCTGTGCCCGCTGCTTCCTCTTCCTGGATGCTACCCCCTCCAAGCTACCTATACTGGGGGCAATTATACTACCTATCGGGGGGAAAGGGGGCGGCATCCTCACAAGTTTGCCTCAGGCGGCAAAAAGTCTAGAAACGGCCTCTTTGGGAACCCAATCCCTCTGGCCCTCTTTCTTCCTCATTAGTCCCTCTTTCAGGACTGATGTACAAATCCATGTAAATAAATGTATGTTTCTGCAGAAAAACGTGTTTGAGTCTAAACGTAATTCTCATCCTCTAAAATGATATATTTATTATTTTCAAACGTTAATATGAAGAGGTGTGGCTAATCTGGCCCAGTCGCTCTTCTGCGCATGCCTGGCCCTTCTGCACATGTGCAGAAGAGCATGACTGGTGTGGTTGAGCCAGTTAGCGGGACTGCTAGCAGGAGAACGGAGGCACGTGGGAGGATGGCGAGGGACCCCGCGGTGCTTATTGGGCTGGAGGAAGCCCAGGGTAAGTATCAAATATTTTACTTTTGACATCTCAAGTTTACATTAAATGTCCCTCTTTCTTATCTGAAAAAGTTGGGAGGTATGCTATCAGTCTGAATGAATCATGCTGTGTCCAGTATCAGCTGTTGTTACTAGCACATGTATTTACTCTTATACTCTACTGTTTACTCCTCATGCAGATAGGTCTCCTGGACACCATCTGGTCCTCCTCTTTGATTTAACCCCATTGTGGTTCATCTTCTTCACTTTGTTTCCCCCTCTCAGTCTCTGTCACAGTCTCTCTCTCTCCCTCTCAGTGTCAGGCTTGTATTCCTCTCAGCCTCCCTCCCTCCCTCTCCTCCTCCTGTCTCTGCCATCATCCCTAAAAATTCCAAAGTTGGAAAGTCTGACACACTCCTGATATCTCTCACTATATAAATATATATATGTATATTTCATTTCTTGCTCTCTCTCTCTTTTTTTCTTCTAATACCAACACGTTGACATCACAGGAGAGGCTGCCCTGCCATTGGCCGGGGGCTGGACCAATCCCTCGTGCTCCCTGCAGACACACATCACCCTGAATAGGAGACATTTAAAAACTTGCTGGAATACTTTTAAGAGCATCTTCTGACGGAGACTGAGGTGAAGGAAGAGGCAATTGTCAGCTATGTCGTCCGCTCACTTCAACAGAGGCCCAGCCTACGGGCTCAGCGCAGAGGTTAAGAACAAGGTGAGGTTTGTTGGGGATAAGAGCATGCCTGTGGCTGGACTGAAGAGCTGACACTTAGTAGTGTGCTGGTCTGTTTCTCTATGGACTGAAAAAGAGGTGGCTGCAGCAGACCTGAGTTCACTAAGCTCCCATGCCTTGGCATATGTCAGGTGGCATGACATGCCAGTAGCCAAGAGTTGTATTGCTGTAAATGTACTTGATTCTGCCTATACACTATTCAATTATCACGAAATTTTGTTTTTGATCGATATTACAATCGGTATAACAATCAATTGTTTTACAACTGACTAAAGACCAACATTGTGGATCAATCTTTCTATTATTATTTATATAGCGCTGACTACATCTGCAGCGCTGTACAGAGTATATCGTCTTGTCGCTTAACTGTCCCTCAGAAGGGATCACAATCTAGTCCCTACCATAGTCCTATGTCTATGTATGTTTCGTGTAGTGTGTGTATTGTAGTCTAGGGCCAATTTAGGTGGAAGCCAATTAACTTATCTGTATGTTTTTGGATGTGGGAGGAAACTGGAGTGCCCGGAGGAAACCCACGCAGACACGAGGAGAACATACAAACTCAGTGCAGATAGTGCCCTGGTTGGGGCTCAAACCGGGGACCCAGCGCTGCAAGGCGAGAGCGCTAACCACTACGCCACCGTGCTGCCCCCTATGCAAATGTTTAAATCCACTTCAATCCACGTTTTGTCTAATCAAATGTCTAATGGTGCAGAAAAACATTGTACAGTGTATGGCTTCCTAAGTACAAATAGTTTTTTCCCTGTCACATCCTAGCTAGGCTTTAGGCTAAAGAGCTTACACTTTAACTCTTGCTTGTCTGAAGAACTGACAGAAGACCTATAATCAAACATCTGACACTTTATAGGTGATCAATTCAAGCTGCAAATCTTTCATAATATGCTAATGTGTGATGGGCTAGTGCACTAATGCTGTTATGTATATATTCCTCGCCTGAAGAGCTGGCGTTTTGTTGCTAAGCGATCTATATCCCTCATCTGAAGAGCTATCGTTTTATTAATATTCCTGTAATCTGAGATGCTAGCCTCTGCATAGTCTAATGATCTTCAAGGATTATCAACAAACTGATATGTGTGCATCCTGTCTAAAGAGCTAAGGTTTGGCACCCTACAGACAGTCAGTAAAGGTTTGGTACCCTGCAGACAGCCAGTAAAGGTTTGGTACCCTACAGACAGCCAGTAAAGGTTTGGCACCCTACAGACAGTCAGTAAAGGTTTGGCACCCTACAGACAGTCAGTAAAGGTTTGGCACCCTACAGACAGCCAGTAAAGGTTTGGTACCCTACAGACAGTCAGTAAAGGTTTGGCACCCTACAGACAGCCAGTAAAGGTTTGGTACCCTACAGACAGTCAGTAAAGGTTTGGTACCCTACAGACAGTCAGTAAAGGTTTGGCACCCTACAGACAGCCAGTAAAGGTTTGGTACCCTACAGACAGCCAGTAAAGGTTTGGCACCCTAAAGACAGTCAGTAAAGGTTTGGTATCCTACAGACAGTCAGTAAATGTTTGGCACCATGCAGTCAGTCAGTAAAGGTTTGGCACCCTACACACAATCAGTAAAGGTTTGGCACCCTGCAGACAGTCAGTAAAGGTTTGGCACTCTATAGACAGACAGTAAAGGTTTGGCCCCCTACACACAATCAGTAAAGGTTTGGTACCCTACAGACAGTCGGTAAAGGTTTGGCACCCTACAGACAGTCAGTAAAGGTTTGGTACCCTACAGACAGTCGGTAAAGGTTTGGCACCCTACAGACAGGCAGTAAAGGTTTGGTACCCTACAGACAGTCAGTAAAGGTTTGGCACCCTACAGACAGTCAGTAAAGGTTTGGTACCCTACAGACAGTCGGTAAAGGTTTGGCACCCTACAGACAGGCAGTAAAGGTTTGGTACCCTACAGACAGTCGGTAAAGGTTTGGCACCCTACAGACAGCCAGTAAAGGTTTGGTACCCTACAGACAGTCAGTAAAGGTTTGGCACCCTACAGACAGCCAGTAAAGGTTTGGTACCCTACAGACAGTCGGTAAAGGTTTGGCACCCTACAAACAGTAAAAGTTTGTATAAGTGTTACAGAAAGTACATTGCACATCATACACTGCACAGTAGTGTAGATACTGATCAGACTGTATGGGGGGATAGGTATATATGAGTTTGGTTTTGGAGGAGGCGCAGTGGTTTGGTTATGTCGATGCTTTTATTTACATGATTTTTGCCGTTCATTCTTCATCGTATAGCTAGCTGTAACTGATATTTATAATGAAATCCCCAGTGCCTATGTCTTAAACCCTTCCTAATAATTAACCCTATCCTTCCCCTTTCGCGTCAATGCCTTTCTAAATGCCTCATCCTAATTGCTTGACCCCATGGCAGGGCGCACACTTGTTTGATTCGCACGCATTTTGCCACAAGCGGCAAAAAAACAGACCACTGCGCTAACCATCGAATTTACGGGTCTGCTTGGTATTAGCACATTGTTCGCGTTACACATTCATGTTTTTTTCTGCAGTTTAAAATCTGCCCACTTTCTGCTTTTTTATGCACAAACCCAATTACGATGTATCTTGTTGCAATCTGGAAACTCTCAAATGAATGTGGAAAATTGCATACGGAATAAGCCAGCGTGATTGGGTACTGATCGCAGAGCGCTGGAAATCCCGCAATCGCACACGTTGTGCTCCCTGCCTAAATGCCTAACCCTGGCATGGGAAAACTTGGCCCTCCAACTGTTGAGGAACTACAAATCCCACAATGCATTTGCCTTTATGAGTCATGACTGTGGCTGTCAGACTCCTGCAATGCATTGTGGGACTTGTAGTTCCTCAACAGCTGGAGGGCCAAGTTTGCCCATGCCTGGTCTAACCCCATGCCGCCTACCTTACCCCCACTTAAAGCTCATTTTCCACTGAAAATCGCACTGCGATGTAACTGGGATTTTATCTTTTTAGACAAAAGCAATTTTTTTTGGGTGTGTTTTGGAGTCATTTCTGTGCAATCGTACATTCTTATCAATCAGTATAACAGCGGGAAATTACAAAAAAAAATAAATCACATAGCGCTGCTAATGCTACGCAGTTGTCTTGTGCTCCACAAAATGCAGTAGGCACTACGTTTGCATTTAAAGTCAAATCAAATCACACTGGTGGAAATGGGGCAGCGCGATTTCAGTGATAATCATGTTGCCCTTGCATTTTGCGGATTGTCAGTGACATGACTGTGTACCGTGTAAAATGCTGCATTAGTGCCGACATCTTCCGCAGCGCTTTACAGAGTATATATAGACATATGTCCATTCTGTAGTCTAGGGCCAATTTAGGGAGAAGCCAATTAACTTATCTGTATGTTTTGGGGATGTGGGAGGAAACCGGAGTGCCCAGAGGAAACCCCCACAGACACAGGGAGAACATACAAACTCCGTGCAGGTAGTGCCCTGGCTGGGATTCAAGCACTGCAAGGCGAGAGCGCTATCCATTACCTGACTGCGCTGCCCACAGTACAATATAATAATATATTAGGACCAGGGCCGGGCCGAGGCATAGGCTGGAGAGGCTCCAGCCTCAGGGCGCAGTGTAGGAGGGGGCGCATAATTCATTCAGCTGTCTACCTAATTGTGTTTGAAGCAGAAAGAAATAAGAAAAGGGGATACATGGCAGTGACTGCAAGCCAAATAACTAGATATTAAGGTGTTGGGGAGGTTGTGGGCCCTGTGGCACCTCTTAGTCTAATAGCAATCAGTGTGTGACGGCTGGGGTAGGAGGGATGGAGGGGCGCACTTTGGTGTCTCAGCCTTGGGTGCTGGAGGACCTTGTCCCGCCTCTGATTAGGACATCTCCTCTAAAGGGACAGTCAGTGACATGACTATGTACTCTACTCTGTTACATCCTACAGAAGATGTCAGTGCTATATAAATATATAATAATATAGTAGTACATTAGACTATGACTATGATAGGGATTAGAGTGTGAGCTCCTCTGAGGAAAGTCAGTGACATGACTATGTACTCTGTAACATGCTGCAGAAGATGTCCGTGCTATATAAATATATAATAATATAGTAGTACATTAGACTATGACTATGATAGGGATTAGAGTGTGAGCTCCTTTGAGGAAAGTCAGTGACATGACTATGTACTCTGTAACGTGCTGCAGAAGATGTCCGTGCTATATAAATATATAATAATATAGTAGTACATTAGACTATGACTATGATAGGGATTACAGTGTGACCTCCTCTGAGGAAAGTCAGTGACATGACTATGTACTCTGTAACGTGCTGCAGAAGATGTCCATGCTATATACATATATAATAATATAGTAGTACATTAGACTATGACTATGATAGGGATTAGAGTGTGAGCTCCTCTGAGGACAGTAAGTGACATGACTATGTACTCTGTAACGTGCTGCAGAAGATGTCAGTGCTATATAAATATATAATAATATGGTAGTACATTAGACTATGACTATGATAGGGATTAGAGTGTGAGCTCCTCTGAGGACAGTAAGTGACATGACTATGTACTCTGTAACGTGCTGCAGAAGATGTCAGTGCTATATAAATATATAATAATATGGTAGTACATTAGACTATGACTATGGTATGACTATGGTATGACTGTGGTAGGGATTAGATTGTGAGCTCCTCTGGAGACAGTCAGTGCCATGAATCTGAACTCCTTAATGCGCTGCAGTAGATGTCAGTGCTATTTAAATGTATAATAACAAATGGAGCACTCTCAGTGTTCTGTTACTTTATTACCCCAGTGTGACTATTTGTCTATTTCTGTGCCTGTAATCCTCATGGCTTAAAGCGGCAATAAAATACAGAGCTAGCCAGTGAGCCGTGTAAGCTATAACTATGCCCTAAGCGCATGGAATAAGCACATAGTCTGCAGTCATGCAGCTGGTCTCAGGAGCTGACACTCTGATTGGATAATTGTGTGACCGCATCTGTCCTGAAGAGTTGACATCAGGCTGAAAGGATCTGAGACTTTTTAGTATTTAAATAACCCTTTGACGCACTAAAAAAAAAATTGCCCCTGTGGTAAATCAGTTACAGTTTAAACACATTTTAAACACCCTTTATTGTTTGTAATCTGCTTTAAAAATAAGTAAGAATACCTGTTTTAAAAATAATAAAGTAAACCAGTAAGTTTTTAAAAGCAAAATGTTTAATACTTGGGGAGGCATGGTGATGTAGTTAGTATTAGCACTCTCGCCTTTCATGGTTAGCACTCTCGCCTATCATGGTTAGCACTCTCGCCTTTCATGGTTAGCACGCTCGCCTTTCATGGTTAGCACTCTCGCCTTTCATGGTTAGCACTCTCGCCTTCCATGGTTAGCACTCTCGCCTTTCATGGTTAGCACTCTCGCCTTTCATGGTTAGCACTCTCGCCTTTCATGGTTAGCACTCTCGCCTTCCATGGTTAGCACTCTCGCCTATCATGGTTAGCACTCTCGCCTTTCATGGTTAGCACTCTCGCCTTCCATGGTTAGCACTCTCGCCTTTCATGGTTAGCACTCTCGCCTTTCATGGTTAGCACTCTCGCCTTTCATGGTTAGCACTCTCGCCTTTCATGGTTAGCACTCTCGCCTTCCATGGTTAGCACTCTCGCCTATCATGGTTAGCACTCTCGCCTTTCATGGTTAGCACTCTCGCCTTTCATGGTTAGCACTCTCGCCTTTCATGGTTAGCACGCTCGCCTTTCATGGTTAGCACTCTCGCCTTTCATGGTTAGCACTCTCGCCTTTCATGGTTAGCACTCTCGCCTTTCATAGCACTCTCGCCTATCATGGTTAGCACGCTCGCCTTTCATGGTTAGCACTCTCGCCTTTCATGGTTAGCACTCTCGCCTTTCATGGTTAGCACTCTCGCCTTTCATGGTTAGCACTCTCGCCTTCCATGGTTAGCACTCTCGCCTTTCATGGTTAGCACGCTCGCCTTTCATGGTTAGCACTCTCGCCTTTCATGGTTAGCACTCTCGCCTTTCATGGTTAGCACGCTCGCCTTTCATGGTTAGCACTCTCGCCTTTCATGGTTAGCACGCTCGCCTTTCATGGTTAGCACTCTCGCCTTTCATGGTTAGCACTCTCGCCTTTCATGGTTAGCACTCTCGCCTTTCATGGTTAGCACTCTCGCCTTTCATGGTTAGCACTCTCGCCTATCATGGTTAGCACTCTCGCCTATCATGGTTAGCACTCTCGCCTTCCATGGTTAGCACTCTCGCCTTTCATGGTTAGCACTCTCGCCTTTCATGGTTAGCACTCTCGCCTTTCAGCGCTGGGTCCCCAGCTTGCATCCCAGCCAGGGCACTATCTACAAGGAGTTTTTATGCTCTGTGTGTTGGCGTGGGTTTCCTCCAACTTACAGACAATATTTAGGGGTGACATACAGCAATATGACAATACAGGAATACAAGAAAACCAGATCACACAGCACAGTATGAGTACAAGGTAATGCTTAGTCACTGGATGGAGCATGGAGATTAGGCAAGTTAGGTTCACTCAGATCCATAGCATGGGTGCACAGTATCCATTATGCACCTTCATGGTGCATGATCAGGTAGGACACAAAAGGAGGAGGACCCTGCCAAAAGGCTTACAATCTAGAAGGGATTATTACCAGCACGGGACCAATAAAGAGCTAATACTGCGGTTGAGGGAGGGACTCTCTGGCCCAAGGGCCCCAATGCGGTTGCCACCTATGCACCCCCTATTGCTACGCCGCTGACTGTAATCTCCTGAAGCACTCTCATATGAGAGCGGCTGCACTACGCCTGCACAGTAGGGCAGACCCACTGCAGCGGAAAAAACTGAGCCTGATCGGGTCTGTGGTACTGCGCATGCGCAAGCCATTTTCTGGAGGACACAGCACTGGAAAGGGTCAGTGGAAGAGGACGGGGAAGAATCTGGATTAACGAGAGGCTTCCTTCTATAGAACTGAGTATTGATTTGGGCACTTTTTTTCCCTACAGGTGCACTTTAAAGGGGTTCTCCAGGGGAGTTTGAAAATAAAATCTGACACTTACCTGGGGCTTCTATCAGCCCCCTGTAGCTGTAATGTCCCGCGCCATCCTCCTCCGATCACCCGTTCCCCGCCGCTGGCCCAGGTCTAGTGCGGCATCCCATCCAACTGCGGCTGCGTGGCTGCGTGTGCTCGCTCCCGCACGCTGTCGGAAGCTTACAGCGCAGGCGCAGTACAAGAAAACTTCATACTGCCCCTGAGCAGTAAGCTTCCGATGACGCGAGCGGGAGAGCACATTATCCATCGAATAATTGCCCGGTGCCGGCGGTGGGGAACGGCGGATCGGAGGAGGACAGCGCGGGACATAACAGCTACAGGAGGCTGATAGAAGCCCCAGGTAAGTGTAAGATTTTATTTTCAACCCCCCCTGGAGAACCCCTTTAAAGGGGGACTTCAGCCTAAACAAACATACTGTCATTAAGTTACATTAGTTATGTTAATTAGAATAGATAGGTAATATCATTTTTTACCCACCCTGTTTTAAAAGAACAGGCAAATGTTTGTGATTCATGGGGGCTGCCATCTTTGTCATGGGGCAGCCATCTTTTTGGTTGAAAGGAGGTGACAAGGAGCAGGAGACACAGTTCCAACTGTCCTGTGTCCTGATAACCCCTCCCAGCTGCACACACCAGGCTTCAAATGTCAAATTAAAAATGTAAAAAAAAAAATTTGCACCAAAACAGCAGAACGAGAGCAACAACTTCAGAAATCCCATCATGCTTTGCACAGCATTTGGGGAAAAAAGCCCGGGCAGTTTTCTTCTGTGCAGCTAAAAATGAGGCTTGGATAAGAGAAACAAAGTTCTGATGCTGTGATACTGTTCAAGAAACACCAGGCCTTTTCAGTGCTGCTGAGTCGATTTTTAGTCCGGATGTTCACTTTAAGGCCCCATTTATACATAACAGAATTTGTGTGCGATTTGTGGTTCTGCGAATCAGCATTCGCTGCACATCTACTGAAATTCAGAAGCATCGCATTTGACTTGGGTTATTGTGTAATTTCTTTTCAGGTGCGAATGTTCTACAGAAAAAAGTTGCACGGCTTATATGCTTTATCGCAACGGACGTGCGATTCACCTATCAAAGCTAGCCAGTGGGAATTGCAAACTTTTGTATTGGTGATACAAATTTGAAGTTGATTATCTACATTTTCATGCAAATTAACGTCATGTGTATGCATGAAAAATTGACATTCTGAAAATTCGCATAGAAAATGCCAACAAACAAAAGATTTGATACTGAAAAATCACAAAATGAAGAATCGCAAATAGAAAAAAACCCTGCAGAAAAACGCGGACAAAGGTTGCAGGAATAGGTATGAAAGTTGCCTTAAAGGACAACTGTAACAAGATATATGGAGGCTGCCATATTTATTTCCTTTTAAGCAATACCAGTTGCCTAGCAGCCCTGCTGATCCTCTGCCTCTAATACTTTTAGCCATAGACCCTGAACAAGCATCTTTGAGTTGGGTGCCCAATACAAGCTATACTTCATCAGGCAGTAGTCAAGCTATACCAATCAGGCAATAGTTAGGCAACCTAATAACTAGCCAATCAGCTACTGCGCTTTTGCTTGTTACTAGCTGATCGATTATCACTAGTTGAACAGCCAGTACTACAGATAGTATAGTTACTTTAGGAGGTAGTTAGTGTAAGCCATTAGGAAGAAGGGTTAGTATTAGGCATTAGGAGCAGAGGTTAATGTTAGGAAGTAGGAGGGAGGTTACTAGTATTAGGCATTAGGAGTAGGATTAGTGTTAGGCATTAAGAGGGGGGTTAATGTAAGGAAGTAGGAGGGAGAGTAGGAGGGAGGGTAGTGTTAGGCATTTGGAGGAGGGTTAGTGTTAGGCATTAAGAGGGGGGGGGGTTAATGTAAGAAAGTAGGAGAGAGAGTTAGTGTTAGACAATAGGTGGAAGGGTAGTGTTAGGCATGAGGAGGGGGTTAGTGTTAGGCATGAGGAGGGGGTTAGTGTTAGGCAATAGGAGGGAGGGTAGTGTTAGGCATTAGGAGGTAGAGTAGTGTTAGGCATTAGGAGGGAGGGTAGTGTTAAGCATTAGGTTAGTGTTGGGCATTAGGAGGGGGGTTAGTGTTAGGCAATAGGAGAGGGGTTAGTGTTAGGCATTAGGAGGGGGGTTAGTGTTAGGCAATAGGAGGGAGGGTAGTGTTAGATATTAGGATGGAGGTTAGTGTTGGGCATTAGGATGGGGGGGGGGGGGGGGGTAGTGTTATCCATTAGGAGAGGGGTTATTGTTAGGCATTAGGAGGAGAGTTAATGTTAGGCATTAGGAGGGGAGGTTAGTGTTAGGCAGAAGGAGGGAGGTTAGTAGTGTTAGGCACTAGGAGGGGGTTAGTGTTGGGCATTAGGAGGAGGGTTAGTGTTATGCATTAGGAGGGAGGGTAGTGTTAGGCACTAGGAGAGAGTTAGTGTTGTGCATTAGGAGGAGGGTTAGTGTTATGCATTAGGAGGGGAGGTCAGTGTTAGGCATTAGGAGGGAGGGTTAGTGTTAGGCATTAGGAGGGGGGTTAGTGTTAGGCATTAGGAGGGGGGTTAGTGTTAGGCATTAGCAGGGAGGGTAGTGTTAGGCATTAGGAGGGGAGGTCAGTGTTAGGCATTAGGAGGGAGGGTTAGTGTTAGGCATTAGGAGGGGGGTTAGTATTAGGCATTAGGAGCAGAGGTTAATGTTAGGAAGTAGGAGGGAGGTTACTAGTATTAGGCATTAGGAGTAGGATTAGTGTTAGGCATTAAGAGGGGGGTTAATGTAAGGAAGTAGGAGGGAGAGTAGGAGGGAGGGTAGTGTTAGGCATTTGGAGGAGGGTTAGTGTTAGGCATTAAGAGGGGCGTTAGTGTTAGGCATTAGGAGTGGCGTTAGTGTTAGGCATTAGGAGGGAGGTTAATGTTAGGCATTAGGAGGGGGTTAGTGTTAGGCATTAGGAGGGGAGGTTAGTGTTAGGCATTAGGAGGGAGGTTAGTGTTACACATGAGGAGGGGAGGTTAGTGTTAGGCATTGGGAGGGAGGTTAGTGTTAGGCATTAGGAGGGGACGTTAGTGTTAGGCATTAGGAGGGGAGGTTAGTGTTAGACATTAGGAGGGAGGTTAGTGTTAGGCATTAGGAGGAAGGTTAGTGTTAGGCATTAGGGGGGGCATTAGTGTTAGGCATTAGAAGGGAGGTTAGTGTTAGGCATTAGGAGGGGAGTTAGTGTTAGGCATTAGGAGGGGCATTAGTGTTAGGCATTAGGAGGGAGGTTAGTGTTAGGCATTAGGAGGGGGGGTCAGTGTTAGGCATTAGGAGGGAGGTTAGTGTTAGGCATTAGGAGGGAGGTTAGTGTTAGGCATTAGGAGGGGGGGGGGGGGGGGTCAGTGTTAGGCATTAGGAGGAAGAATAGTGTTAGGCATTAGGAGGGGCGTTAGTGTTAGGCATTAGGAGTGGCGTTAGTGTTAGGCATTAGGAGGGAGGTTAGTGTTAGGCATTAGGAGGGGGTTATTGTTAGGCATTAGGAGGGGAGGTTAGTGTTAGGCGTTAGGAGGGAGGGTAGTGTTAGGCATTAGGAGGGGGGTTAGTGTTAGGCATTAGGAGGGGGGGTCAGTGTTAGGCATTAGGAGGAAGGTTAGTGTTAGGCATTAGGAGGGGCGTTAGTGTTAGGCTTTAGGAGTGGCGTTAGTGTTAGGCATTAGGAGGGAGGTTAGTGTTAGGCATTAGAAGTGGGTTAGTGTTAGGCATTAGGAGGGGAGGTTAGTGTTAGGCGTTAGGAGGGAGGGTAGTGTTAGGCATTAGGAGGGGGTTAGTGTTAGGCATTAGGAGGGGGGAGTCAGTGTTAGGCATTAGTAGGGATGGTTAGTGTTAGGCATTAGGAGAAAGGTCAGTGTTAGGCATTAGGAGGGAGGTCAGTGTTAGGCATTAGGAGGGGCGTTAGTGTTAGGCATTAGGAAAGGAGATTAGTGTTAGGCATTAGGAGAGGCGTTAGTGTTAGGCATTAGGAGGGAGGTTAGTGTTAGGCATTAGGAGGGGCGTTAGTGTTAGGCATTAGGAGGGGTGTTAGTATTAGGCATTAGGAGGAGAGGTTAGTGTTAGGCATTAGGAGGGGAGGTTAGTGTTAGACATTAGGAGGGAGGTTAGTGTAGGCATTAGGAGGGGCGTTAGTGTTAGGCATTAGGAGGGAGGTTAGTGTTAGGCATTAGGAGGGGGGTTAGTGTTAGGCATTAGGAGGGGGGTTAGTGTTAGGCATTAGGAGGGGCGATAGTGTTAGGCATTAGGAGGGGGGTTAGTGTTAGGCATTAGGAGGGGGTTAGTGTTAGGCGTTAGGAGGGGGGTTAGTGTTAGGCATTAGGAGGGGGTTAGTGTTAGGCATTAGGAGGGAGGTTAGTATTAGGCATTAGGAGGAAAGTTAGTGTTAGGCATTAGGAGGGGGGTTAGTGTTAGGCATTAGGAGGGAGGTTAGTGTTAGGCATTAGGAGGGAGGTTAGTGTTAGGCATTAGGAGGGAGGTTAGTGTTAGGCATTAGGAGGAAGGTTAGTGTTAGGCATTAGGAGGGGGTTAGTGTTAGGCATTAGGAGGGAGGTTAGTATTAGGCATTAGGAGGAAAGTTAGTGTTAGGCATTAGGAGGGGCGTTAGTGTTAGGCATTAGGAGGGGGTTAGTGTTAGGCATTAGGAGGGGGTTAGTGTTAGGCATTAGGAGGAAGGTTAGTGTTAGGCATTAGGAGGAAGGTTAGTGTTAGGCATTAGGAGGGAGGTTAGTGTTAGGCATTAGGAGAAAGGTTAGTGTTAGGCAGTTGGAGGGGAGGTTAGTATTGAGGTGCCCATTAATAGTATAATATTTTCCTCAGATGCAATAATTCAATGAGATTTTTATGATTTAATTGCACAGAAAATAATGCAGTATGTGGAGAAAATCAATGGGGAATGATTCTATGGCCGATTGGAATAAATAATTTTGTCGATCGAAATGTTGTATTTTACGATCGTACCTGAAGAGAGAACGTGCCCTAATCGCCGTGTTTATGGGATCAATCGATAATTGCCTTCTAATGAATTACGATCCTGCAAATCTGATGGAATGATCGCGTCCGAGGAAAACATTGTACCATTAATGGGCATTGGGCACCTTTAGACATTACATCTCATTCAGTCTCTGGAACTACTACTGGAAATGTAGCTATGAAGTTGTCACTGTGGGTAACCTATGGATCTGTTTATATCGACTTACATAGGAGGGCAGCGCAATGATAACATGTACTATTCATGACCTAATTTGGTTCAGGCAGTCTTTATACACTTATGCAGATGCCATCCTGTTCAGCTGGAAAGAAGTGTTCAGGTTTCGCTGGATGCCTCGGGGGGCCAGTGTGTAATACGCCGACATCTCTCAGCTCAAAATATAACCAGCCTCTCAGTTTCACATAGTGGAAATTTCCTCGGCTTTTACTGACATAATGGAACACAATAGGTAGTGAAAAAAGACAAATCGGATTCTTTTGCTTTTATTGTCTTACCGTTAAGTCTATGAAGGCTAATGTGTAACAGCCGCTCTTTAGACCCCAAAGACTTCCTACATTGGGGAGGGGGGTGTAGGGGGGAGGACATATGAATACCTGTACTGGCCGGGTGGAGGCATCTGAATTCTTACACTGGGGGGGGGGGAGGGGGGGAGGTTGGGGAGGATTTATGACCTATACCTATACTGGCCTGGGGGAGGCATCTGTCTTCTTACACTGGGGGGGGGGGGGGGGGGAGGACTTATGACCTATACCTATACTGGCCTGGGGGGGGGGGGGGCATATGACTGCCTATACCAGGTTGGGAGGGGGGCAGGGGGAGGATATCGGTCCACCTACACTGGGCTGGGGCGATAGCATCATACATGACAGCACAATTACATCATGCAGTTGGCTCTGCTCACATAAAGGCACAGCCACGCCCATTTTGCCACAGTCCTCTCTTGGGGTGGGCATGGCACAAGTTATGTTCCGCTTAGGGCCACAAAGACCTGGTGATGAGGGGCCACTAGACACCAGGGAACTGTATAGGGGAGGGAAGGGGCCCACTAGACACCAGGGAGCTGTATAGGGGAGGGGTCGTTAGACACCTGGGAACTTTATAAGGGAGGGAGGTGGCCAATATACATTGAGGTTGGCCCGCGACTTTGTCCCAGTGTACAATTTTGGCCCACTTTGTATTTGAGTTTGACACCCCTGTTCTAAACTAAAGAGCTGACACTCTAGAGATGAGAATAAGACAGGTAGGGAATCCTCGCCTGAACCCGAGGAGCTCACACTCTAGTTGATATATGTGCCTTCAGATGCCACTCAGATACAATAGCCACACGCCACTATCTGATATGATACACAGAAGTGACAATAGCAGGCAGCAGCGGCTTGTATGCTAAGCGGACTGGCACACCAGCATTGGCTGCCGGCCCTGACAGCTGGCCTTCCAATGTTCTGTGCTTATTATATGATGAATTGGCAGCGCAGTGTGGTTCTACAGCAGCACCATGGACCTGTATGTTGATAAATTGTGACTGCTAGGATAAACAGCTCCCTGCGGAGAGCAGGGGCGGCGGGAGCGCATGGCGTGCTCACATTTGGCGACAGATGCATCCACTACCGTGTGACCGGCCGGTGGCTACTCGGTGTGGGAGTAGGTGAAGGCGATGGCCCTTGGTTACAATGTAGTGGCAATTCTTTCAGAGTTTGGAATGTGGTGCAAGTTTAGCAAACTTATAAAATGTCACCTAAATGTATCGAATAGCTTGTCCCCATAGCGGCAGTTGTGTATACAACCTCTAGCACCCAGGATCTCAACCAGTGGTACGCATACCCCAGGGGGCACTTCTGATGGGCCCAGGCGGTACTTGAGCATTGGGCTTGATGTAGCTAGTTACTGTAACATTTAGAGTTGTCAAAAATTCTATTTACAGCAATCCCACATTAGTATTTTAGTTAATTAAAAGCAATAGTAAATGCCTGGAAGCTGTTTAGAAAAAATGACCATGCATACCTATATAAAAGAGAACCTGTCAGAAAAAAGTGCCCCATTTGGGTACTTTGGAGGAAAACATTTGCACGGGTCATGACACAACATAAAGTGGACCTGAACTCTTGCACAGGACAGAAGGAAAACATACAACATAAAACACACAGAGAAATGCATCCTGCATGTATTTAGAGAGTTTAGCCTGTCTAATCCCCCCTTCATCTGTGTCTTATCACAAGTTGTAATTTGTTCCTTTAGCTGTATCAGCTGACTGCCCTGGCAGAAAGGCTAATTTAAAAGCACAGGATGTTAACAATATGTGTGCTTCCATGGATGCAGGAAGTAAATACACTGTAGATTGAATGCAGGAGTTCTGTAAGCTGTAACAAAGGAATGTTTTTCTTTAAAGGGTATGCTGTTGTGTATCTTTTAGAGCAGAAAGGAAGTTCTGAGTTCAGGTCGGCATTAACAAGGGTTATTGAAGGTTAGTGTCCTGGCAGTTGCGGGACTGTCCTAAATTCCCTAAAGCCGAAGTAAACCCTAAACTAAATGAGAACAATTCTGAAGGCATCTGATTAGTTTGTATGACTTGTTTCACCTCTTAGGGCTTGTTCACAACTAGGGCCTTTTTTTCCCTTTTTTTAAGCGCAGGCAATTTTGGAAACTCCCTAAAAAGCTTGTGCCATGATTCCCTATGAGAGTGTTCACATCTGAGCGGTTCATTTCCGATCCACTCAGCAAAGAGCTGCCTGTACCATTTTCTGAGCGTTTTTGCTCAATAGAAGGTATAGGGAAATCGCAAAGTGCTTGAAAAAGTGCTTTGTATAGCGATTTCCCCAGCGCTTAGATAAATAAATACATTGTATTTATTCATTTCCGGATCAAAGAGCTCACTGCCTGACTAGCGTCAGGAAGTGAAAAAAGCCAAATCGCAATGCAAAAGCGCTTAGAAAAGCGCAGCGCCCTCCCTGAAGGGGGGAAAAAATCGCCCACAAAATCAAAAATCACGGCCGTCAGAGATTTCGATTTTAGATGTGAACAAAGCCTTAAACCAAACTTTTCAAGTACAAAAAAAAAATCTGTCCTCTGCTTGATTTACATTCTGACATTTATCACATGGCGAGATTTTTACTGCTGGCAGGTGATGTCAGTGGAAGGAGATGCTGCTTGCTTTTTTAGCACCTTAGTAGCTTCCTGTTAGCGGACTGAGGTCTCTTTTTCACCACCTAGTTTGTGTGAACTACAAGACTTACTTATTCATGTACACCAGTGGTTTCTACTGTAATGCTGGGATTCTGAAAAATGTCATCTGACATCTTTGTTCTTCCTACCTTGGATGTCACATGGTCAAGTCTAATTGATCCACCTAGGAGGTGAATCCAGAGAGAAGAGGAAGCAAACTGTTTTACAATGAGAGGCACATTTAGCCCTTGACAGAAGTATTCTATGCAGCGCTTTGCTTCTTTACAGTGTTCATATTCAGTTATTCTCCAAGTAGCTGGTAGAGTTTGCCGAGTTCAATGTTGTGCTTAGTGGTGCATTAAAGAGAAGGGTCTGCTGTGAAGGGCCATTTCTGGGCACAGGCCATCCAGGCAAAGGCCTGGGATGCCCTCTAGTGTACACAATATAATACTGCATCATCTGCATTAGTGGAAGTTTGTTCCAGGCACTCTGCAGAGCATATCACAGTTATATTCCAGCAACAACTGAACTGATGTTACAGTGGCAGGACATACGATGTACTCTGCAAAGTGCTCGGGAAAATGCCAGAGCTATATAAATGATCAATAATTAAAAAAGGGCACAAAGTGAGAGCATAGTACAGTGTTAAAGTGGACCTGAACTCTTACACAGGACAGAAGGAAAACAGAGATACATCCACCCTATAGGTATTTAGAGAATTTAGCTTGTCTAATGCCCCTTCATTTTGTGACTAATAAGAAGTGTAATTTCATCTCTCAGTGGTGTCAGTTCAGGAGTCTCAGTAGTCCACGGCAGAACAGCTAGTTTGTAAATACAGGATGTTAACCCTTTGTCTGCTCCATGAAAGCAGGAAGTAGACACACTAAAGATTTATTGCAGGATTTGTATCAGCTGTAACAAAGAAATGTTTTTCTTTAAAGGTTATGATGCTGTTGCTTCTCTCCTAGAGCAGAGAGGAATTTCTGAGTTCAGGTCCACACAGGGCCAGTTCTCTCATGAAGCAAGGTGAAACATATGCATCAGGCAGGAGAAATTACAGGGGCAGCATGCTTGTACTGTGTTTACACTAACAGCATGCAGTCAGAGTAAGAGGAGAAGCGATAGGAGAGCGAGGTGAAGGGGTCATCATTGGGGAAAAGCAGCTTGTTGTGCTGTGTGAGGAGTCTGACAGTGAGCGAGGAAGAATGGAGTGGCTGAGGGTGAGCAGTATGTTTGTCGCAGCCTCACAGCCAAGCAGTGTTCTATTGTGTTGAGCTGCAGCATGTCATGTGAGAACATTAAATAAGTATTCAAATGAGTAAATTGTCTGGTGCTGTGCGATCATTTCAAATCATGGGCGCATCCTCAAAAGTTTGCCTCAGGCAGCAAAGTCTAGAACTGGCCCTGGGTCTGCCTTAAAGATTGTGAGTTACCAGAGAAAAGTAACATAGAGAATTTGTAGCAGTAGCCTATGAGTAGCTTCCATTCAAGACTACACTTTCCCATTTGTGCACGTTTTGGTAAAATGTCCCCATACTGACCTGTGTCTATTGTGGGTCGTTTCCAGTGGAATAAGAAAATTTCCAGGGTGCCCAAAGGGTTTAAATGTGTTAATGAGTAGCTGGAATAGCAGAGGTATCCTGAAATCAAGTTAATTATATTGATGTGCATTGGGATACGCCATCTTCTAAGTAAAGCGTATGTTCTACATTCTGTTAGTGTTGGTTTCCTCCAGGCACTCTGGTTGCCTCCCACATCCTAAACACATACTTAATCGGCTTTCCTACCCCTACAAAAAATGGCTTCAGTCTGTGAAATGGGTTGCGTGGGCGCCAATAAAGTGTTCTGCTTTGAATCATTTTCATGACACCTCTCCATTAGGGCTAAACCTTCCTTTCATGGTCTGGACCTGAAGGCGAGGTGACCTCATCATGGTGGGTCCTGCAATGTAGTTGTCCTTGATGGAAAGCAGGAGTCTGGGCACGTTCTCCTGCACATACTGAGGCTTCTAATCATTCCAAATGTCAGCGGAGGCACAGAAAGAGATGAACTATTGTCACATACTAGAATATGTTCCGCGTGGGAGAAGGTGATCGTCAGAAAGAATCATTGGCTGCAGCTTACCTTCCCTACAGGACCTCAGAAAGAGAGCAACCAAGATTGCCTCAGACTTCTCTCACGCTTGCCTCTCCATCATCCAGCTTATGCCTTCAGGAGTGAGATACCGGTCAGTTGTAGCAAAAGCTTCCAGGCACAGGAGCAGTTTCTTCCCCCAGACGGTTAACGCTAAATGCAGAACTGTACTAATCCATCCAACACCAACAGCAGTTCTAAAACTGCCTAGACTTGAAACCATTAAAGCACAGAAATCGAACTGGAAAATTAAGCAATCGATGCAATCAACATTGGATGATACCTTTACAAGCTGAATTTATAGATTCAGAATCATTTTATTTGGCCAAACAGGTGCTGGCTTACTGAGCAGGAAAAGCCGAGATTTTAACCCGGTCACCTGTGTCAGAGGCAGAGCCCCTAACCAGTACACCAGTAATCATTAACTTCCTGAGCGTTACGCTGCTCAGGAGATTTTGACAGTTTGTGCCCCCCAGTATAATAAATGAGATCCAATGCCTGAAAACCCTTTAGCTAGCCAGGGGCGTAGCAATAGGGGGTGCAGCGGTAGCGACCGCATCGGGGCCCTTGGGCCAGAGGGGCCCCGAATGGCCCTCCCTCAACTACAGTATTAGCTCTCTATTGGTCCTGTGCTCATAATAATCATTTATATATATACTTTGAATAGTGGTAATCATTAACAAACTATTCCCCATCCCCTTCTTGCACCTCTGACATTGTAGTTGCCATTGGCAGCTTTTAGTGCGCCGTTTCAATTGCTATGTATAGAGTGCATGGGGGGCCCCATTGTAAAACTTGCATCGGGGCCCACAGCTCCTTAGCTACGCCACTGTAGCTAGCACTAGGCTAGCTAGTACAAATGCCCGGCACCAGCCGCTACCCCGTTTATACATTACCCAGCCTGGATCCAGCGATCGGCGCAGCCCCCCTGCACAGCTCCGGTCTTCACTATGGGGAGGATCGAACATGACGTCATGCGCAAACCCGATCCTCCCCATAGAGAGACCGGAGCTGTGCCAGGAGGCTGCGCCGATCGCTGGATCCAGGCTGGGTAATGTATTATCGGGGGGGGGGGGGGGGGGTCACGGGGATCAGGGGGGGATTTTGTACTAGCTAGCCTAGTGCTAGCTAAAGGATTTTCAGCAGGGTCGGACTGGGCCACAGTAGTACAGTTTTTTCCCTCGGTGGGCCCCGCCTCCAGGTCTCTGGTGGGCCCCCCCCTCCTTGTCTGACAGAGCTCCAATTGCTGCCTGCAGCACAAAAATTCTCTTCTCAGTGCTGTAATCACTCATGCTGACAGCAGTCGCGTAGCTAAGGAGCTGTAGGCTTGATGCAAATTTTACAATGGGGCCCCCCAAGCACTCTATACATAACAATTGATACGACGCTCCAAAACCTGCCAATGACAACTACAGTATTAGAGGTGCAAGACGGGGATGGGGAACAGCTTGTTAATGATTACCACTGTTCAAAGTATCTATAGAAGTGATTATTATGAGCACAGGACCAATAGAGAGGTAATACTGTAGTTGAGGGAGGGCCCTTCGGCCCCGATGCGGTCGCAACCTCTGCAAAGTAGGACATTACTTTATATTGAAGGAGGGGACTCTATGCAAAGTTTTGCTGGGCAGCAGTGTCTCTGAATTACAATCATGTACATTTGGCCCTGTCCATAATACATCATGATCACGCCCACCTTCCGGTGCATGGTCACGCCCTTTTTTCACTGCAATCAGGGGATGTGTGGGCCCCAGGTTGAAATTTCTTTGGTGGGCCCCCAGTGTCCCAGTCCGACACTGGTTTTCAGGCATGGGATCTCATTTATTCTGCATGGAGGACTCCTGGGGCCAGGAAGCAGTATGCCTGACACAGTGTCGGGCATACCACTAAGGAGGTTAAAAGAAAAAATGATGCTATTGTATGTATAAATATTGTTATGAATACAATCGTGTTGATTATTGCTAGTCGTTTGGATGGGTGGTGATCCTGTGAGTTTTGATTGACAGAGATGTAGCACGGAAACCATGCCAGGGAGCATTGCGAATTATCGAGACAGGTGCAAAGAAAACTGGAGCAAAGTTCGGTTAGCCCAGGGCAACCAATCAGATTTCTACAGATAAATGAAGCTAAGATTCTAATTGGCTTATTGGCTGCTTTGCAACAGCTCCCCCCCCTCCCCCCCCCCCCCAGTATACATTACTTCTCCACTTTGCTCTTCTTGCAATACTCTGCACCTAAGGGGGCCTTTGCCACTGGGCCCCCCTTGGCTATGGGCCCATAGCAGTTCTCCAAGTAGTTAAGCCTGTACCATGGTGAAAGGGTGGGTAAAGCTATCCAATAGCATTCACCCATGCTCACTGCACTGATTGGTGCTACCAGCTCTGCCAATCAAATCAATAGGAACTGTTACGGCCAACCTTTCACTCACACCGTACGCAAGGTTTGCTTACAAATCACTCTAAACATGGAGCTGTGGTGAGGGGATGGATTACTAAGTGGAGTAATCAGTAGATGCTAAGAAATGTTGAGTAAAGACACAGAGCTCTTAAATCTGTCAGTGGTAATAAATCAGTCTTGTGCCTTTGCCATATTTAGAAGCTTCCCAACTGAAGACATCTACAACGTGAGCTGTTATCCGTGTACTGCACAAGCGTTGGGTGGTGACATCAGACCGGTGATGGATCTCATACACTACGGATGTCATGTTTGCGGGAGGTTTGGCAGGCATAGAACACATGCGTGTGGTTCGGTGCAGGTAGACAAGCTGCTTGCTTTAATTTTAAGAAATAAAATTTATTAGTGTCATTTGGCAACCGTGAAAGAATTGCTTTCATGGTGGGATTTATGTAACAAGAAAAAATAAACCCCACAGAAGTGACTTCTCTCCTTTGGCGCCGCTCTCAACACTGGCCCTCATCCATGCTTAATTATAAAGTCCACCTCCAGCCAAAGCATTTACTTTGGAACTTTCTGAGAAGGGGGTAGACCTTTGTCCAGTTAGAAGTGCTGTCTGCGTCCACGCCGGCAGAGAATTCCCCCGACTTACTTAGCTTGGATGCGAGCCCTAGATGTCACCCGGACAGGAAGTTGTGTCTTAGAAGCCAACTGGCACAGGAAGTCTGGCACCTCGAACACCACCCATCAACACATGAAGTTCATCTGTCCAGCACATCGTTTCCCTCTAAGCAGAATTTCAACTCCTGTTCCCAGAACTCTACAATACCAACACATACAGAAGCTGATTTCTAAAAACAGGCGTTAAACAGAATCGATGCACTAATCCACCAAAAAAAGGTTTTCAGTTGGTGAATGAAAAAAGGACTCCTAACTGGTTGATCGCAACAGTTTCACTAATTTCTGCCCCAGCTAAGCAGCCAAACAGGGGCATAAGACAGTGGAGCAGCCACTGTGACCACAGAGGGGCCCAGAGCTGTCAGGGGGCCCCAACTCCTACTTTGCTTCCTTCCGATAAAGGGGTCCATCCTTCAGATCAGGTGTTTTTTGTTTTTGTAATGAGTGTGATTACGACGTCCACTCTTGTTTCATGACCCTTGCAAGATGGACCCTGAGGGTGTGATGGTCACAGGGCATTGGAAAGGGAAAGGGAAAGGGTGTGAACACTGAGTCACACCTCAGCAGCCAAAGATTCTCCCTCTGACCTGAAGAGTTTGTGGAGAGAGGATTAGGGCTACAATACATGGAACTTTGAGTTCTAGTGACTATCGTTTGATGTTCAGCTCATGTCCTAGCAACAACAAGCTAAAATATACAAAGACACTGAGGTCAACCACTGGAGCTTGAAATGAACACAATGGCCCGTGTACAGGACCCAGTCCCTCGTGCAACAGTTCGGGCCGAGTTCTATCCAGATGCATCGCTAGAGACACAGAACATTTATATTGCGCTTTTCTCCTGGCGGACTCAAAGTGCCAGAGCTGCAGCCACTAGGACGGGCTCTATAGGCAGTAGCAGTTTTATGGAGTCTTGCCCAAGGTGTCCTTACTGAATAGGTGCTGGCTTACTGAACAGGACGAGCTGAGATTCTAACCTAGGTCTCCTGTGTCAGAGGCAGAGCCCTTAACCAGCTCACCAGCCAGCCACTCTAGAGACATGGCTGTTGCTGTGGAGGGGCAGAAGGGGCAACATGCTGCACACGACGAAGCGGCTTCTGGTGGGTTGGGTGAGGAGGAGAACATCCGCCGCCATCACTGCTTCAGTTTGCCGCATCTGCTTGCACCCATTAAGAAAAAACACTCTGTTGTTCGAAACGACGCCGTCTGTCTGGGTAATAATTGGCAGGGTTTGCCCCTTAAACACGCTGTAATGAACTATCTGATATGCCTCATACTATTTGCATTTGATTATCTCAAGGACCTTTTACATGCAGTGTGCCCACCAATGGACATTTGACTCAGATTGCCCATATATTCTGTATCTCTATAGACATAGAGGTTTAGATTTTCTCCTGATCTTTGCATATGTTTGTATTCAAATGTGGACATTGCTGTATTTATGTACCTCTACCCTATATTGTATTTTACACACGATTTTGATTGTATAGTCCATCTGACTGATTGTGTAGTCCGTGTTATATCTTTTGTACAATATACTCCCTTTTTGCAACCAAAATTGCATGGTGTGCGTATCTCATTGTATATATATGAGGAACAATGCTCTCAGGAGTCTGTCAGGATTCTCCTCACTAAAGATGGCATATTCTGAATATTAGGACAACATTGGGGTGCTTCTGTACGTCCTTAAATGGCCAGCTAGGCTTAGTTAAATCCAATGTATGTGTATAGATTTAGTTACAAAAAAAAACATATCTGAGGGTTGTGTTATCATCAGTCACAACACAATTCTTTATTTCTCATTTCCTTTAAATGTGATATCTCCTCTTAAGGTAGCCATACACTGGTCGATTTGCCATCAGATTCGACCAAAAGATAGATCCCTCCCTGATCGAATCTGATCAGAGAGGGATCGTATGGCCACCTTTACTGCAAACAGATTGTGAATCGATTTCAGCCTGAAACCGTTCACAATCTGTGGAGCTGCTGCTGCTGCCCCCCCCCCCCCCCTCATACATTACCTGCTCCGCCGGCGTGAGTCCCCTGGTCCACCTCTGTCTTCTCCGCCTGGTCCCGGCATCTTCTCCGCATCGGCTCCCGGCTGGCATCCGCGTATAACTTTCTGTCACTCCAGTGACAGCGGAAGTTCAAATAGAGCGCCCTTCACTGCAGTGACACAGGAAGTTATGCCGGGAAGCTGATGCAGAGAAGAGGCCGGGATCAGGCGGAGAAGACAGCGGTGGACCAGGGGACTCGCACCGGCAGAGCAGGTAATGTATACCCGCTGTATTGCAACGGTCGTCGGGCATTCGAACGCCGCTATCGACGCACTCTCGACCCGCCGCCGACCGAGAAAAATCTTCCACACGGATGGATCGACGGGAAGAATGGATTTTGGACGGAAATCTATCGTTCTGTCAGCGGTGTGCGCTGCGATTTCACGGCCGTTTCGATCACTGTGATTGAAACGGCCGTATTTCGGCAGGAAAATCGTTAGGTGTATGAGCCCCTTTACTGCAAACAGATTGTGAATCGATTTCAGCCTGAAACCGATCACAATCTGTGGAGCTGCTGCCGCCCCCCCCCCTCCATACATTACCTGTTTCGGCCGGCACAAGTCCCCTGGTCCCAGCTGTCTTCTTCTCCGCTCCGGGCTCCAGACAGTTCCTGCGGCTACTGAACTTCCTGTCCAGGGGAAGTTTAAACAGTAGAGGGCGCTCTACTGTTTAAACTTCCTGCCGGGACAGGAAGTTCTGTGTAGCTGCAGCCGGTCCAGAACCCAGTGCGGAAAGAAGACAGCATGGACCAGGGGACTCGCGCCGGCCGGAACAGGTAATGTATACCCGCTGTATTGCGTCGGTCGTCGGGCATTCAAACGCCGCTATCGACTCACTCCCGACTCACTGGCGATCGAGAGAAATCTTCTGCACGGACGGATTGACGGGAACGATCGATTTCGGACGGAAATCGATCGTTCTGTCAGCGGTGTGCGTGGCAATTTCACAGCCGATTCGATCACTGTGATCGAATCGGCCGTATATCGGCAGGAAAATCGTTAGGTGTATGGGCCCCTTTCGTTTATTTACATAACTGACTTCTTAATAGGACTTTGTCGTCGGGAGAACTGGGGATTTTAGACTTTACTCTCTGACTAGAATGCTTTGTGAGTCACATTTCCTTCCAGGATAAATATAGACATCAGGCAAATCATAGGGGAGACCTGATTTGTATGATAAATGCAGATAAGGAATGCAATGAAGAAACAAGCTTATAAAAACAAAGCAGTAGCAGATTCCATACTTCTCTAGCAACAGGTGATCTTTGGAAGTGTTTTATTTGTGTTGCTTTGTTCTAGAATTGTACTAGAACTTTGTTGCACTTCTTATCATCTCTCCGCAGCTCCTATGGGCACTTCAGCACACACTGACTATGGTGGGTGGAGTGATGAATTATTTCCTGGTTTGAAGTCGTGAGTGATTGATCATGTGCCATTGCTGTACTTGAAATGGTCGCTACATCTGTAGATGGGGTGTGATGTCACTGGCTACTGTGGGACAGGCTGCCCTCTGCTCTGCGATGTTGTGCTGCTCTGTCCATGCTTGATATAATGGAAATGTGGCATTTAATGACATTTACCATTTAAGTGAACCTGTGTCGGTTTATGGAGCCAGACTCAGGCTGAATTGTGTCCAGCCCTCCCTCACTACACTGCAGCTATTGGCCAACTGCAGGCCTGGCACTACCATAAAGGCAAAGGTGGCTATCGCCCCAGAGCCTGTATGGGCCCCCAAGGTGCCCCCCCCCATCTTAACCGTTGTTTTGAGGCCCAAGCAGAGACTTTGGCAGAGTAGCGCCTCACCTGTGCTGGCGGGCAGGTGAGACACTACACAGCCAAAGACTCAGCAGGGGCCCCGGGGAGCACAGCTAAGTTGGGAGGTGATTAGGATAGAGGGTCAGCAGCTGGCTCAGGGGCCTGCAACTGGCCAAAACAGGCCTGTTTTGAGTGCTAGGTGTGTAATATTGTCCAGTTACTGGAGCTCTGCACATCCATGCTGATAGATCATTCAGGTACAACCTCTGCCTAAAAGCGCTTCCATGTCTCCCGCTGTACAAAGTGAACCTAAGTATTCTAGTATACTAGAATTACAGGAGATACGCAGTTGACAGTGCTGGATTTAAAGCAAACCTGAAGTGAAAAAAAAGTATGATATAATGAATTGTATGTGTAGTACGGATAACAGATAGAACATTAGTGGCAAAGAAAAGAGGCTCATATTTTTTTATTTTCAGTTATATGGCTTTTTGTATTTTTTTTTTATAACTGCATAGTTCTGTTATATTTGCTGTTTAGAATCCACACTGTCTCTATAAAACAAATTAGAAATAATGACCCTTTGAATTTTCCTGCAGTAAAACCTTATCCCAAATAGCGTTTTTGAGGTCGTTTTCATTTAAAAAAAAAATTCCTCCATTGACTTACAGTAAAATCACGGCATTGCGGTTTTTAAAAAAAATCACGATTTCTGCAATATTGCAGCGATTTTACTGTGATTTTAATGTCAATGGAGGCAGTTTTTTAAAAAATGAAACCGACCTCAAACATGCTCTTTGGTGTGACAGGGCCCTCTGACTGTTTCTTTGATTTTTAAAGAGAACCTGTACTGAGTAAAAATATTTAAAATAAACACATGAGGTAACTTCAAATGAACATTACATAGTTACCTTGCCATCAGTTCCTCTCAGAAGCTCACCATTTTCTTCTGACAATTATCCCTTCCAGTTCTGACAATATTTTGTCAGATCTGAAATATATCAGTTGCTGTCAGTAAAATATCAGTTGCTGTCAGTTATAGCTGAGAGGAAAACTGATGTACCAGGTAATGTCCATGTTTCCCTATGGCTCAAGTGGGCGATGTTACTGTTTAACTGTGTGCTGACCAGGAAGCTGTTATGGGGTAATGGACATTTTCAAAATGGAGGACGGAAAATTCCCTTGATCACAGCGGACAAACAGGACGCGGGACAGGAGAAAGACACTGAGGAGTAGACTACATGGAAGGTAAGTATGACTTGTGTATGCTTATTTTGACTTTTAATTTTCAGTTCAGGTTTTCTTTAAGTACTTAGAAAACAGGACTGTATTCCACCCAGTGGGTGTAATAGCTCAGAGATTCTCTTTTGCATAGATAACAACTTAAGTTTTTTTTTTTTTTTTTTTTTTACCTCTTCCTATACTGGAAAACAACATGAGATTTTTTCTTTGCTACTAATGTGCTATTTCTTAGTTGTACTACACATACAATTCATTATATTACACATTCATTTTCGCTGCAAGTTAGCTTTAACATAAGCTGATCAAGAGACATCTTTGGGCCTCACAATCCATGGGGAACTCAAAAGGTTTTTTTTCGGCAGTCAACAATTACAGCACAGACAGTCCCTTACTTACAAAAGTATCAACTTAGAATGATACAGGTTATCTTTATGTACAAAATATACACAATGCTTACATATTTTTGTTGTTACATGTTACAGCAGCCTTTCTCAACCTTCTTAGGCCCCGTTCACACTTGCGGTTGTTTGCCAAACGGACCGGATGACCTGACTGGATCCGGACCGGATCCGGATCGGAACCGTACGGTTCTGATCCGGATCCGATCCGGATCCGGTCAGGTTGCATCAGGTGTTCATCAGGATGCGATCCGGATCCGTTTGGCAAAAGTAACGTAAAAAACAAAAAAAATGTTGGGGTCTGGGAGGTCAGCAGAAGGGGGACCTGTGGAATCAGGCCCTCTGCTGTTTAGCACTCACCTCCACCTGCGACATGCTGCCAACATCTCCGGATCCGGATCCAGCTGTGCTGCTCCACTCCAAAATGCTTGCCCACGTGTCCCCATCCAATATCGCCGCAACAATCCGCATAGGAAGTGGGGTAGAACATCCGGATTTCTCAGCCAGTGTGTTGTGCGCTCTCCGGTTCCCATTGGTTTGTATTGGCCGGATGGTGCAGTCCGGCTCCGCCCCGGATACGGCTGCCGGAGGAGCCGGATCAAAAAATAGCGCATGTTGGAACGGAGGCCGGAGTCCGGATCCGGTCCGGCTCCGGTCCGGCAGAACGGACGCATGTGAACGGACGCATAGGCTTTTATTGCTATGCCGTGCGTCCGTTCCGTCCGTTCTGCAAGCGGTGCGGCTCCGGCACGGCGATTCCGGACGGCCACCGCTAATGTGAACCGGGCCTTACCCTGGAGGAATCCTGCAAATAACTTTTTGGATCTCAAGGAACTCCTGCATTTATTCTGTAGGAGGCATGGACTTTAAAAGTAGGCGTGGCTGTTTTTTTTCACTACCTCCTATTACACTGCCCCTTATTATACTGTCTCCTTATTCTAGTGCTTTTTATTAATGTGCTCATTATTATTCTGACCCCCAATTTAGTGCTTCTTTTTCAGTACCCCCTATTATAATGTGCTCTATTATACTTCCTCCACGATGGGAGAAACGCCAAGGAACCCTTGCAGAGTCCTCAAGGAACACTGGGGTTCCAGGAAAACCTGGTTGAAAAAGCCTGTGTTACACTATTGTATATTATGTTATATGTAGTTTAAAACACTGAAGCACATTGAAAACGATAAAAAAATATAGTTTATGCTCTATGTCCAAATCCAGAGTTGTGCGAAAGTAAATCATTTATCCATGTTTCACTATGTATAACATAAGCCTCAACTTACAAACAACCTCCTGGAACGGAACCTGTTTGTCAGTAGGGGACCGCCTGTATATGGGGTTGTGTGTACTGTAGTTGTGTAAAGCAAGTTCTTATGGGAAGTTTTTAAATGGCTTCATAGGTTTTTAATAGAACTTGGCATATCGAATTTGGAACCCCGGAATACTGCCATACACCACAGCTTAGCACCCTTTCAGCACCGAACTAGCGGACACGGCCAGGGGCAGTTTACTTATGTGCACTTCACGGCGCGTCACACATGACTCTGATGCTTCCTTATTCTGGCTAACATGGATCGCGCTGTGAAACGCACGTAAGTGACCTGCCCCTGACACTGTCCACTTGTTCGGTGCTGAAATGGTGCTGAGCGGTGGTGTTTGGCAGTATTCCGGTATTCCAGTATGCTGCCTTGATTTACTTCAGCAGTTGGTGAAAGGTCGAGGTCTCACAAGTACGAGGTCTCCACCTCCTGGCTCCTTCCAGCCAGAGCAAGATCATCCACCAGGCAACAGAGGCAGGTGCCTGGGTCCTATTAGGTGTAAAGGGGGCCCACCTGCCATCTTTTTTGACCTCTCTCCACTTCAGCCTGCCAAAAAGACCACACGAGGGGCCCCAAATCTACCACCTTGCCTAGGGCCCCATTACATCTTAATCCATGTCTAACTAATAGTGTAAATCTTAATCCATCCCTGCCTCAAGCCACTGCTGTTGCTGTCGCAGTACAGTCAGACACAACAGAATTTGATGGAAAAATAGGTGGTTTTGGATTCAATATGCTAAACAATGGTGCGAGAGTAGAAAAAAAACAGGGACGACAGGAACCCAATTTGGTGCAGTACATTGTGTAAAAATAATGCCACAGACAGGAGACACAATGATTTAATACTCACAAGAACAGAAAACAAAACAAACAATACATTTTCAGTAAGTTCATAACCAACTAAATGTTGGCATGGGGGATATTGGCATGGCCAGAGGCGACAAACAAAAAAATTCTTGATGTACGGCGGTGATTGGGCACTGGATGTTCTACTGTGTGGCCGATGCTCTGATGCTAAATGGACAGATGGTGTATTGGTTGTAGGGCGAAGACATCAAAAGTTGAGTGTTGGTCCTAGTCTCAAGATGACCCCACACAATACCATTTTTTTATATATTTCTTTTTAATTCAATAATTACAATCCATTTTTTTCTGATTGATTATAATATTTAACAAATCTGACCAATGTATCACACACGTGTACAATTTCTCCCCAGTTATGAAAAAGATAATTATTGAAAAGTCTGAAAAAATTGCTTGGGTCTATATTGAAAAAACTGACAATCTGTCCCTACACCATTCAATTTTTTTTTTATAAAAATTGATCAGAAAAATCAGCTCTCTCAATTGTCTTACATACATAAAAATGGGAAATGTAATCAGATTTCTTGTGAGAATGCTGAAAAAAAGTTTTCCTTTTTCTTCACGGAATACTTTTTATGGAAGTGCCATAAAATCGAATATTGTTATTGTGTTGTGTGTGGCCACCTTCAGGCAAAGGGTTGGAGAGCTAGAAGGTTTAGCTTCAGATGTTGGGGGTGGTAGGTGCCAGCAAAGGGTTGAAGGTTAGAGGGGAAGGTTAGGGTTAGGCCATTAAAAGTGCCAATTAGCCATTGGAGGATCATTGACAGATCATTGTTGGATAGAGATGGCCCGAACCTCCGATTTTAGGTTCGCGAACCTTCGCAAACATTCGCGAACTTCCCCAAACCGCAATAGACTTCAATGGGGAGGCGAACTTTGAAAACTAGAAACATTTATGCTGGCCACAAAAGTGATGGAAAAGATGTTTCAAGGGGTCTAACACCTGGAGGGGGGCATGGCGGAGTGGGATAAACGCCAAAAGTCCCGCGGAAAAATCTGGACTTGACGCACAGCAGCGTTTTAAGGGCAGAAATCACATTGAATGCTAAATTGGAGGCCTAAAGTGTTTTAAAACATCTTGCATGTGTATACACCAATCAGGGAGTGTAATTAGAGTACTGCTTCACACTGACACACCAAACTCACTGTGTAATGCACCACAAACAGCTGTTTGTGTAGTGACGGCCGTGCTGGACTGGTGCTAGCAGTGGCCTTAAAAATTCAGGAATCCACCTGGAGTCCTGGTGGACCCTGTTGGTGGTGGCGGAGAAGGCAGTCAAGCGGCCTGCAGGCAGATATGCTGTGTGGGGACCGACTTAGTCTTGGGGCAGGCAGTCACACGGCGTGCAGGCAGAGATGCTGTGTGTGGGGACTGACTTAGTCTTCGGGCAGGCCTGAACGTGCTTTGCAGACCAGGCATCCGTGGTCAGATGGACCCTTGACCCAATGCTGTGTGCCAGAGATGTCACCACTTGTCTTTCAAAATCACGGTACAGTTCAGGTATTGCCTTTTTTGAGAAAAAAATGCGGCCTGGTATCTTCCACTGCGGTGTGTGGCTTTGCTTTTGTGTGCTGCTTTTCCTCAGGTGGTCATCCCACTGCAGTTTGTGCTTTGTAATCAAGTACCTTCGTAAGGTAGTTGTCTCTACGCGGGTCTTGGTCTTTCCACGGCTCAATTTTCGGTAGCAGAGAGTACAGATGGCATTGCTCTCATCTGAGACAGACACACAAAAAAGTTTCCACATCGCTGAGCCCTGGGGTGATGGCACTTTGGTGGTGTCGGCCGACTGAGTGTTAAGTGGGGTGCCAGAATCAGAGCAGGAGGAGGAAGATATGTCACGCTTCCATGAGGAAGCTGAGAAAGATGAGGTGTTCTGTGTTAAATAGTCAACTACGTCCTGACAATATTGTGGGTTGATGGCACGTGCCTTCTTCTGAACACTGTACTTTGGTCGAGGGCCGCACGAAATCACGACCTCGAACAGACCTGCCAGGTGGCCTGCCTCTGCCTTTTGTTTTGTCCATATTGGGGGATAAAGTGAAAGGTGTGCACTGACTTGACTAATACAATGTGCAGTCACACAGGTGCAGTTAACAGGTATGCACGGAGTGGTATATCACACTGCGTGCACTCACGTAGGTAGGTGGGTGCACTGAACACAACAGGTAGGTATATGCAGTGATGGGTATTACAAATGTGCACCTGTCACACACAGACAGGTACCGGACAGGCATAGTGAGACTGCGTGAACTCACGTAGGTAGGTGGGTGCACTGAACACAACAGGCAGGTATATGCAGTGATGGGTATTACAATGTGCACCTGTCAGACACACAGTTAGTCACTGAATGTGCTGGGCCTGGCAGTGGCACACACAGGAATTACCAAGGCTGTCTATGCTACACAAGTATCAGTGGGACACACACACACACACACACAAAAAAAAAAAAGATCACAAGAACAAGATTAGCGCTCAAAAGAGCTGTTGAGGGGTGCTTTTTTAGCACTAAGAATCAGCAAGGAGCAAGCTAACAAGCCTACAAGACCCTAACTAAGCTTTCCCTATAGGTCTCTGCACAGCAGCTCTCCCTTCTCTAATTACTGCAGGCACACGAGTGAGTCCAATGCCTGACTCTGCCTGCCTTTTATAAGGGGGAAGTGGCTCCAGGAGGGAGTGTAGCCTGACTGGCTACAATGTGCCTGCTGACTGTGATGTAGAGGGGCAAAGTTGACCCTAATGATGCACTATGGGGGTGAATCGAACTTCCGGAAAAGTTTGCAGTTCTCTGTGAACACGAACCACCGAAATTCGCCGGGAACCGTTCGCCGGCGAACAGTTCGGGCCATCTCTAGTGTTGGCTAACTGCATTATGTGTGTGAGAGTATTTGAGGACTGATGCATGCACAGGGACAATTATTACTATTTAGTATTTATATAGCGCCGACATCTTCCGCAGCGCTGTACTGAGTATATATAGTCTTGTCACTAACTGTCCCTCAAAGGAGCTCACAATCTAGTCCCTACCATAGTCATATGACTATATTGTGTAGTGTATGTATTGTAGTCTAGGGCCAATTGATGGTGGAAGCCAATTAACTTATCTGTATGTTTTTGGGGTGTGGGAGGAAACCGGAGTGCCGGAGGAAACCCAAGTAGACACGGGGAGAATATACAAACTCCTTGCAGATGTTGACCTGGCTGAGATTCGAACCGGGGACCGAGCTCTGGAAGGCGAGAGCGCTAACCACTACGCCACCGTGCTGCAATGCTAAACATTACTTAGCCAGCTGGGTTGGGATGTTGGGGTAGAATGTATGACCATAAAGCTTTATACTTTTGGTATTATCTGAAGAGTTGCTATCTCTAATTGTGTTTGGTTCAGGCATTAGGAAGGAGTTAATATTGGAGGAGGAGGGTAGGGTTAGGCATCAGGGAGGATTTATTATTGGAGGAGGAGGGTAGGGTTAGGCATCAGGAAGGAGTTAGTAATGGAGGAGGAGGGTAGGGTTAGGCATCAGGGAAGATTTATTATTGGAGGAGGAGGGTAGGGTTAGGCATCAGGGAGGAGTTAATATTGGAGGAGGAGGGTAGGGTTAGGCATCAGGGAGGAGTTAGTATTGGAGGAGGAATGCAGGGTTAGGCATCAGGGAGGCGTTATTATTGGAGGAGGAGGGTAGGGTTAGGCATCAGGAAGGCGTTATTATTGGAGGAGGAGGGTAGGGTTAGGCATCAGGGAGGCGTTATTATTGGAGGAGGAGGGTAGGGTTGAGCATCAGGGAGGAGTTAATATTGGAGGATTAGGGTAGGGTTAGGCATCAGGGAGGAGTTAGTAATGGAGGAGGAATATAAGGTTAGGCATCAGGGAGGAGTTAATAATGGAGGAGGAATGTAGGGTTAGGCATCAGGGAGGAGTTAGTAATGGAGGAGGAATATAGGGTTAAGCATCAGGGAGGAGTTAATATTGGAGGAGGGTAGGGTTAAGCATCAGGGAGGAGTTAGTAATGGAGGAGAAATGTAGGGTTAGGCATCAGGGAGGAGTTATTATTGGAGGAGGAGGGTAGGGTTAAGCATCAGGGAGGAGTTAATATTGGAGAAGGAGGGTAGGGTTAGGCATCAGGGAGGAGTTAATATTGGAGGAGGAGGGTAGGGTTGAGCATCAGGGAGGAGTTATTATTGGAGGAGGAGGGTAGGGTTAAGCATCAGGGAGGAGTTAATAATGGAGGAGGAGGGTAGGGTTAGGCATCGGGGAGGAGTTAGTAATGGAGGAGGAATGTAGGGTTAGGCATCAGCGAGGAGTTAATATTGGAGGAGGAGGGTAGGGTTAGGCATCAGGGAGGAGTTAGTAATGGAGGAGGAGGGTAGGGTTAGGCATCAGGGAGGAGTTAGTAATGGAGGAGGAATGTAGGGTTAGGCATCAAGGGGGCGTTATTATTGGAGGAGGAGGGTAGGGTTAGGCATCAGGGAGGAGTTAGTAATGGAGGAGGAATGTAGGGTTAGGCATCAGGGAGGCGTTGTTATTGGAGGAGGAGGGTAGGGTTAGGCATCAGGGAGGAGTTAATATTGGAGGAGAAGGGTAGGGTTAAGCAGCAGGGAGGCGTTATTATTGGAGGAGGAGGGTAGGGTTAGGCATCAGGAAGGAGTTAGTAATGGAGGAGGAGGGTAGGGTTAGGCATCAGGGAAGATTTATTATTGGAGGAGGAGGGTAGGGTTAGGCATCAGGGAGGAGTTAATATTGGAGGAGGAGGGTAGGGTTAGGCATCAGGGAGGAGTTAGTATTGGAGGAGGAATGCAGGGTTAGGCATCAGGGAGGCGTTATTATTGGAGGAGGAGGGTAGGGTTAGGAATCAGGAAGGCGTTATTATTGGAGGAGGAGGGTAGGGTTAGGCATCAGGGAGGCGTTATTATTGGAGGAGGAGGGTAGGGTTGAGCATCAGGGAGGAGTTAATTTTGGAGGATTAGGGTAGGGTTAGGCATCAGGGAGGAGTTAGTAATGGAGGAGGAATATAGGGTTAGGCATCAGGGAGGAGTTAATAATGGAGGAGGAATGTAGGGTTAGGCATCAGGGAGGAGTTAGTAATGGAGGAGGAATATAGGGTTAAGCATCAGGGAGGAGTTAATATTGGAGGAGGGTAGGGTTAAGCATCAGGGAGGAGTTAGTAATGGAGGAGAAATGTAGGGTTAGGCATCAGGGAGGAGTTATTATTGGAGGAGGAGGGTAGGGTTAAGCATCAGGGAGGAGTTAATATTGGAGGAGGAGGGTAGGGTTAGGCATCAGGGAGGAGTTAATATTGGAGGAGGAGGGTAGGGTTGAGCATCAGGGAGGAGTTATTATTGGAGGAGGAGGGTAGGGTTAAGCATCAGGGAGGAGTTAATAATGGAGGAGGAGGGTAGGGTTAGGCATCGGGGAGGAGTTAGTAATGGAGGAGGAATGTAGGGTTAGGCATCAGCGAGGAGTTAATATTGGAGGAGGAGGGTAGGGTTAGGCATCAGGGAGGAGTTAGTAATGGAGGAGGAGGGTAGGGTTAGGCATCAGGGAGGAGTTAGTAATGGAGGAGGAATGTAGGGTTAGGCATCAAGGGGGCGTTATTATTGGAGGAGGAGGGTAGGGTTAGGCTTTAGGGAGGAGTTAGTAATGGAGGAGGAATGTAGGGTTAGGCATCAGGGAGGCGTTGTTATTGGAGGAGGAGGGTAGGGTTAGGCATCAGGGAGGAGTTAATATTGGAGGAGAAGGGTAGGGTTAAGCAGCAGGGAGGCGTTATTATTGGAGGAGGAGGGTAGGTTTAGGCATCAAGAAGTAGTTAATGTTGGAAGGTTTACTGTCACTTCAGGTTCGCGTTATGATTTTTCCCACCCTACCATTTTCGGTGAATATGAGTTCTTGCTTCCCGAGATTTAACTAGTGGGGACGTGTGTTTTCATCTAAAACTATTGAGACATCATTTACAACATGATGGGAACAGAAATCTCACAATCTGAAAGTCCCCAAACAGCAACTCTATCTGCCAGCATCAGCCCAAAACCAAAGATTATAATGAGTATATGCCATGAGACCTCAGATCTATTACTGTTTAAACAGATAGTAGTGAGGTGACTTTATTTGGTATGAAGGTAGTAAGTTCAGCTTGTATTGCCCCTCCTTTTGTTGGCCAGACTGATCAGACAAGCCCTGTGTATTGGGCAGATACTGAGGCCAGTATGTCCATTGGGAAGCATTACAGGGCAGACAGGAGTCTTCTGGAGAGCATCCAGCATGGCAGAGGATTCCCAGCACCAGTGTACAAAAATACCCAAGTCAGGTTCTATATTAGTAGTTGTGAACTGACTCAGTATCTGTGGATTTTATCAAACATTCACTGCTGCCAGCCTCATGTGGCAAGTCACTGGGCTAAAGGACATGTCAGGTTCCTCTAAACTAGGGGTGTCAATCTCAAATTCAAAGTGAGCCAAAGTTGAACTATGGGACCAAGTTGTGGGCCAACCTCAATGTCTAGTGGCCACCTCCCTCCCTTATAAAGTTCCCTGGTATCTAATGGCTCCCCCTCCCCTGCCCTATACAGTTCTCTGGTGTCTCGTGGCTCCCTCTCTCTCCTATAGTTCCCTGGTGTCTAGTGGCCTCTTCCCTTGTCTATACAGTTCCCTGGAGTCTCTAGGCTTTACGGCCTAGTGCACACCAGAGCGGTTCGGCTGCGTTTAGCGATCCGCTTGCGGCTGCGGATACGCTTGGGTAATGTATTTCCATGGGCTGGTGCACACCAGAGCGGGAGGCGTTTTGCAGAAACGCATACTCCCGGGCTGCTGCAGATTTTGGATTGCGGAGGCGTTTCTGCCTCAATGTTAAGTATAGGAAAAACGCAAACCGCTCTGAAAAACGGCACTTCAGAGCCGTTTGCCAGGCGTTTTTTGTTACAGTAGCTGTTCAGTAACATGTTTACTGTAACAATACATGAAAACTACTACACCAAAAACGCTTCACAAAACCGCAAAATGCTAGGAGAAACGCTACAGAAAAATAAGAAAAAGCGTTTCAAAATCTGCTAGTATTTTGCGGCTCTGCTAGCGGGTTTCGGTGTGCACCAGGCCTACCTCCAGTACAGCTTCCCTGGTGATCAAGAGTGGGCTATACATCGGAAAAGCACTTGAGGGCCAACATTTTAAGATGTATGCTCTAAATAGATGTTGCCCTAAGAGATATAGGCACATATGCAATTAACTTTTTTCTCCTGACTTCTCCTAAGCACTATTTTCACAACTTGTCAATTAAATGCCTTTTTAAATCACCAGCAAGCAATAAAACACTCCAAATAATTTTGACAGTATTTTTTTGCCCACTTTCTGGTGCTTTCTCAATTGCAAAGTGCTGAAAAATGATTTTAAAGAGAAAATGAAAATGTATCTCCTACGAGAAAACTCAGGAGAAAAACGTAATTGCACATGGGCCACAATGTCTGCCCCCACTTCCAAACTCAGGGTGACACAGACGTGAGGCGTTATGTGACAAGGAGTCTGACCCTATCACTATTGTGGTGACACAAGCAGGAGGTAGGGCCTATGTGACATGGAGTCTGCCCCTCCCACCACAGGGTGACACAGACAGGAGGAGCTATGTGACATGGAGTATGTCCCTCCCACCACAGGGTGACACAGACAGGAGGAGCTATATGACATGGAGTATGTCCCTCCCACCACAGGGTGACACAGACAGGAGGAGCTATATGACATGGAGTATGTCCCTCCCACCACAGGGTGACACAGACAGGAGGAGCTATGTGACACGGCGTCTGCCCCTCCCACCACAGGGTGACACAGACAGGAGGAGCTATGTGACATGGAGTATGTCCCTCCCACCACAGGGTGACACAGACAGGAGGAGCTATATGACATGGAGTATTTTCCTCCCACCACAGGGTGACACAGACAGGAGGAGCTATGTTACATGGAGCCTGCCCCTCCCACCACAGGGTGACACAGACAGGAGGAGCTATATGACATGGAGTATGTCCCTCCCACCACAGGGTGACACAGACAGGAGGAGCTATGTGACACGGCGTCTGCCCCTCCCACCACAGGGTGACACAGACAGTAGGAGCTATATGACATGGAGTCTGTCCCTCCCACCACAGGGTGGCACAGTGAGGAAGAGCTATGTGACATGAATTCTGTGCCTCCCACTACAAGATTACACATATAAGTGGAGCTATGTGATATGGAGTCTGTCCCTCCCACCACAGGAGGATACACACAGGGCGAGGGTGTAAAAATTGTGCTCCCCCTCATAGGCTCGAACGTGTCTCCTTAGTATAAGCTAGGCATAGGTGCCCCCAATATAGGTAGCCAGGTATAGGTGCCCCCAATATAGGTAGCCAGGTATAGGTGCCCCCAATATAGGTAGCCAGTCACGGGTGCCCCTAGTATAGGTAGCCAGGCACAGGTGCCCCCAGTATAGGTAGCCAGGCATAGGTGCCCCTAGTATAGGTAGCCAGGCACAGGTGCCCCCAGTATAGGTAGCCAGGTATAGGTGTCCGCAGTATAAGCAGCCATGTATAGGTGACCCCAGTATAGGTAGCCAGGCATAGGTGCCCCCAATATAGGTAGCCAGTCACGGGTGCCCCTAGTATAGGTAGCCAGGCACAGGTGCCCCTAGTATAGGAAGCCAGGTATAGGTGCCCCCAGTATAGGTATCCAGGCACAGGTGCCCCCAGTATAGGTATCCAGGCACAGGTGCCCCTAGTATAGGTAGCCATGTATAGGTGTCTCTCCCACCACAGGGTGACAGTGAGGAGGAGCTATGCAACATAGAGTCTTCCCCGTCCACTTCAGGGTGATACCGTCAGGGAGAGCTAAGTGACATGGGATTGTTGCCTCCCACCACAGGGTGACACAGACAGGAGGAGCTATGTGACATGGCGTATGCCCCTCCCACCACAGGGTGACACAGACAGGTGGTGTACGGCACTGGCTGGTGATATATGACTGCGTGACCCATAGCTGCGCAGTGACTGGTACGCTGAGCAGAGATCAGGCTGTGCTGCCTCCTGACAGGGAACAGGTATTAAACACTGATATAAATGATAGATGTACCAGCAAAGGCAAAGCTGCAGACTCAGTTGCATTAACCCCACACGTCCCAGCCGGGAGCCTCAGGGCTTCTCCACAAAGTACATAATCAGGCCTGGAAGGGAGCACACACCATATAAGGCTGCCTCTGCGCTCACATGAAATGCCTCGACTATATAAGGCTATTGGTGAAATCCAGTCTATAAGGGGGATCAGCCCAGGTGTGAAATGACCCCCTCCTTCCCCATCACTCTTCTCTCATATCCACCCCCCTCCCCCCCATTCAGAGAGTCTGCCCAGCCCGCCAATTAACAGCTTGACAATTAGAGGAACCTTGCAGCAGAACATTCCTGAATCAGAACTTTTCAGTCGTCCCATTCTCTCCCTCTCTCTTTCTCAGAGCTCCCCCCCCCCCCCCCCTTCCCTTGCACTGGCTGGATTGCAGAGCTCTCTGTTTGTGGATTCAGAGAAATGACGGCTAGTATGAGGAAATATTTGACCTTTCAGCTATTTGGGGGGAATTTGAAGCTAGCACAATACATGCCGCACAGATTACGCCTAATCCTGGAGTAGTTACCACTTAATTGATGTACATTTGATTTCAGCGCACCGAACAGATTTCCAGGACTTCCCAAATCTTTATTTAAGGCATCGCTCCAACCAAAACTGATTTTACTGTTCTTGGTGGACAATGAGTCATTATCTTCTGTTTTCACTCTAGGTTCTGGTAGCCAGTTCAGGGGCATAACTAGAGTGGCGGAGCACCTGCCATTGCAACTTGGGCCCAGAGCTGTGGGGGCCCCCCAACTACTACTAACCTTCCCTTTCTCCAAAACAGGGGGCTATACTTTACATCAGGTGTTTTTGTGGCTACAGTTGTTATGGGTATGAAGATCATGATGGCCACACTTGTTTTAGGACCCTTGTGAGATGGGCCCCCAGGCCATGGAGGGCATCACGGGGAGGCAAGGGAAGGGGAGTGAGCATTGGTGGGGCCCCAGTTTTGCTAGGGGCCCATGAATTGTAGATGTAGTTACGCCATTGAGCCAGATGTTCCGCCCAGGCTGGTCTCAGAGGAACATGTGTACATTTCATAATGCAAATAACGTCTCACATATACTAGAATTGAAAACACCTAAAGTTACAGCAGCTTGTAAGTTACAAAACAGGAAACCGCATATCCAGGATTTAGCCTAGGCTGATTAGCTATGTGGAATTGTCCCCTGTGAGCATTCTGGGAGATCAGATATATTATACTGGCTTCAGAACACTGAGGCCAGTTTCACAATGAAAAAAACAAGCGGTAATCCCCGCCTGGCAGCCGGCCAACCAGGAAGTGACACTCACTTCCTGTGGGCGAATCGATGACGTGCACGGAAGCGTATTGCTCTCAGAGGAGCGCACAGACACTGCTGCTCCAGCATCTTGACCCTAAGTGAAAGTGATGGACTGCTGCAGCTAGTACCGGGAAGGGGGGGGGGCAGGGGGTGGAGAGATAGTGGTCGCTACCGGATCTGTACCTGTAGCTATTCTCATATTGAGGGTACTTCTGGCTACCTAATACCAATGGTGGCCATACATGGTACAATAAAAACGTCTGATTATCCCGTTTATTCGATCTGAATGATCGAATCGAATGAAAGTTGAAAATATTTTTTTTCGATCAAGAAATTTGAATGATTATCCCGTTTTTTCGAGAAAAATCTGAACGGACATGCTGGAAAAATCTTTATATTCGATCTAACGGAATAATCAAACTAAATTATCTAATCGAAAAAAATGAAAAATTGTACCATGTATGGCCACCTTAAGGGGCACCTGTAACTACTGTATATTCCTGCGTATAAGACTACTTTTTAACCCTTGAAAATCTTCTGAAAAGTTGGGGGTCGTCTTATACGCCGGGTGTCATTTGATGCAAGGTGATACGCCCTGACCCTGTTACCGCCTCTCAGATCTCCCTGCTGAGGGAGCGCAATCTATCCTTCCATACCGCTCTGATAAACAGGTAGACAAGGAGAGCTGACCAGTCTACTTAAAGAGGAACTGTAACGGTAAAACGTCCCCTGGGGGGTACTCACCTCGGGTGGGGGAAGCCTCAGGATCCTAATGAGGCTTCCCACGCCGTCCTGCGTCCCTCGGGGGTCTCGCTGTAGCCCTCTGTACAGCCGTGACGCAATATTTACCTTCCTGGCTCCTGCGCAGGCGCTCTGATGGCTGTCGGCTCCGAAGTAGGCGGAAATACCCGATCGCCGTCGGGTCCGCTCTACTGCGCAGGCGCAAGTCTCCGGCGCCTGCGCAGTAGAGCGGACCTGACGGAGATCGGGTATTTCCGTCTATTTCCGAGCCGAATGCAGCCACAGCGCCTCCGCTGGAGCCAGCAAAGGTAAATATTGAAATTACAGTCGGGCCTGTCGCCGGCTGTTCAGAGGGCTGCAGCGAGACCCCCGTGGGACGCAGGACGGCGTGGGAAGCCTCATTAGGATCCGGAGGCTTCCCCCACCCGAGGTGAGTACCCCCCAGGGGATCTTTTTCAAGTTACAGAGTCTCTTTAAGGAGAGTTGACCAATGCAACAAGTCAATTGACTATATACTGATATACATATATTAGCTAACGCATACAGTACAGCACCAGTATCTGTTCATACACAGCACCAGTATATGATTTTCAATTTGGTGTGCGTTGGAAGAGGGGTAGTCTTATATGGCGAGTATATCCCAAACTCTATATTTTAACTGGAAAAGTTGGGGGGTCGTCTTATACGCCGGAATATACGGTACCTGTGATGGGAAGGGAAGTAAGGGAGAAGTGACAGCCTGCACACTTGTACAGTTTGGTGGGGGTTTGTTAGCTTCATGGAGCGTTAAAGAGGAACTCCAGTGAAAATAATTTAATAACAAAAAAGTTCTTTTTTACTATAATTATGTATAAATGATTTAGTCAGTGTTTGCCCATTATAAAATATTTCCTCTCCCTGACTTACATTCTGACATTTATCACATGGTGACATTTTTACTGCTGGCAGGTGATGTCAGTGGAAGGAGATGCGGCTTTTTTGGCAGTTGTAAACAGCTGTTATGTCCCACAATGCAACAAGGCTCCCACAGGTGCTCAGTGCTGTGAGACGCTGACATCATTTGTGGGAGGGGTTTCACCACAAGATCAGCCATACAGAGCCCCCTTGATGATCCATTTGTGAAAAGGAAAAGATTTCTCATGTAAAAGGGGGTATCAGCTACTGATTGGGATGAAGTTCAATTCTTGGTCACGGTTTCTCTTTAAGTCTAAGGTGCTAGGACATCTGTGCCTACAGGCTCCTGTGAGGTACATCCGGGCCTGTGTGTAGCTGATGATGTGCTGTGTTGCTATGCGGGGAGGATGATGAGCAGCACATGTATGACGTCAAGCAGGGGGCAGGGGAGCGTCGCAAACTATAGGATCGGTGGGGAATCGACATTGCTGGGGGATCGCTTGCAGGTTGGGGGTCGGCAGTCACTAGTTAACATTAGGGTTATTATAGGTTGGGGATCAGTTAGACAAAAGACAATATTCAAATCACCAGTGAAGCAATACAGTAGAATAGTGGTCAGTGTATTTTACTGATGTTCTGAATAACGGCCTCCACACCACAACTAACCAGCACTGGAATTACACAGACTTTAGTTTTCCATATGACTAAGAAGAGAGCCCAATAGGCTATTTTTTTTTTAAACTGTTTGCATTGTATCCGGATATTTGGATGCACACATTTCTGTACTGGTGCCCTCTTTCCTCCTACCTGACCATCCCCTGAAGTATTCTGGGAGGCCAGGTATATTTTGTACTGCCTTCAGTAAACAAACATTCCACAGAGATCACCTGACAGGATTAAAGATGCCGCCACCTGTGATAAATTTCAGATATAAATCAGTGAGAGGAAAGATTTTGCAATGGGCAAACACTGACTAAATTATTTATACATAATAATTGTAAAGAAAAGACGCAACTGAATTGATTACGTTATTTTCACTGCTGTGGATTTATGTGTCCCTTTAGGATTATTACTTGATTGTCAGTGTCTGTCTGGGTGTAATTATGTCTGTGAATTAAAGGACAACTGAAGTGAGAGGGATATGGAGGCTGACATATTTATTTCCTTTTAAGCAATACTAGGGTGATTTATTACACTGAAATAGCCCTGCAAAGCTCTCCGGGACTCACAGGGCTTCTCTTCCTTGAAGAGGCAGAGCTTCAGGCTGTAGTTCTGCCTCCTCTGCAATCAATCTCTGCTGATCGCCGCCTCTCCCCGCCCCTCTCTGTCTTCTTTTACTGAGAGGGGCGGGGAGGAGGCGGAGATCCACAGAGATTGATTGCGGAGAGGCAGAGCTACAGCCTAAAGCTCTGCCTCTCCAGACTAGTGTTGGGCGAACATCTAGATGTTCGGGTTCGGGCCGAACAGGCCGAACATGGCCGCGATGTTCGGGTGTTCGACCCGAACTCCGAACATAATGGAAGTCAATGGGGACCCGAACTTTTGTGCTTTGTAAAGCCTCCTTATATGCTACATACCCCAAATTTACAGGGTATGTGCACCTTGGGAGTGGGTACAAGAGGAAAAAAAAATTTAGCAAAAAGAGCTTATAGTTTTTGAGAAAATCGATTTTAAAGTTTCAAAGGGAAAACTGTCTTTTAAATGCGGGAAATGTCTGTTTTCTTTGCACAGGTAACATGCTTTTTGTCGGCATGCAGTCATAAATGTAATACATATAAGAGGTTCCAGGAAAAGGGACCGGTAATGCTAACCCAGCAGCAGCACACGTGATGGAACAGGAGGAGGGTGGCGCAGGAGGAGAAGGCCACGCTTTGAGACACAACAACCCAGGCCTTGCATGAGGACAAGAAGCGTGCGGATAGCATGCTTTGTACCACCATGCAGTCATAAATGTAATAAAGATAAGTGGTTCAATAAACAGGGACCACGCGGCAACGCTAACCCAGCAGCAGCACACGTGATGGAACAGGAGGAGGCGCAGGAGGAGAAGGCCACGCTTTGTGAGACACAACAACCCAGGCCTTGCATGAGGACAAAAAGCGTGCGGATAGCATGCTTTGTACCGCCATGTAGTCATAAATGTAATAAAGATAAGAGGTTCAATAAACAGGGACCACGCGGCAACGCTAACCCAGCAGCAGCAGCAGCAGCAGCACACGTGAGTGGCAGTAAACAATGGTATATAGTCTGGCTGAGCGGTGTACACAGAGTGTCAGTAAACAATGGTATATAGTGTGGCTGAGTGGTGTACACAGAGTGTCAGTAAACAATGGTATATAGTCTGGCTGAGCGGTGTACACAGAGTGGCAGTAAACACAATGCTATATACTCTGGCTGAGCGAGCGGTGTACTACTGTTCCCAGCAGACACAGAACAGTAAACAGAATGCTATATAGTGTGGCTGAGCGAGCGGTGTACCACTATTCCCAGCAGACACAGAACAGTGAACAGAATGCTATATAGTGTGGCTGAGCGAGCGGTGTACCACTATTCCCAGCAGACACAGAACAGTAAACAGAATGCTATATAGTGTGGCTGAGCGAGCGGTGTACCACTATTCCAAGCAGACACAGAACAGTGAACAGAATGCTATATAGTGTGGCTGAGCGAGCGGTGTACCACTATTCCCAGCAGACACAGAGTGGCAGTAAACAGAATGCTATATAGTGTGGCTGAGCGAGGTACACAGAGTGGCAGTAAACAGAATGCTATATAGTGTGGCTGAGCGAGCGGTGTACCACTATTCCCAGCAGACACAGAACAGTGAACAGAATGCTATATAGTGTGGCTGAGCGAGCGGTGTACCACTATTCCCAGCAGACACAGAACAGTGAACAGAATGCTATATAGTGTGGATGAGCGAGCGGTGTACCACTATTCCCAGCAGACACAGAACAGTAAACAGAATGCTATATAGTGTGGCTGAGCGAGCGGTGTACCACTATTCCCAGCAGACACAGAACAGTGAACAGAATGCTATATAGTGTGGCTGAGCGAGCGGTGTACCACTATTCCCAGCAGACACAGAACAGTGAACAGAATGCTATATAGTGTGGCTGAGCGAGCGGTGTACTACTGTTCCCAGCAGACACAGAACAGTACACAGAATGCTATATAGTGTGGCTGAACGAGCGGTGTACTACTGTTCCCAGCAGACACAGAACAGTACACAGAATGCTATATAGTGTGGCTGAACGAGCGGTGTACCACTATTCCAAGCAGACACAGAACAGTGAACAGAATGCTATATAGTGTGGCTGAGCGAGCGGTGTACCACTATTCCCAGCAGACACAGAGTGGCAGTAAACAGAATGCTATATAGTGTGGCTGAGCGAGGTACACAGAGTGGCAGTAAACAGAATGCTATATAGTGTGGCTGTGCAAGCGGTGTACTACTATTCCCAGCAGACACAGAGTGGCAGTAAACAGAATGCTATATAGTGTGGCTGAGCGAGGTACACAGAGTGGCAGTAAACAGAATGCTGAGCGAGCGGTGTACTACTATTCCCAGCAGCGACACACAATGACTGGGGGGGACCCTGGCTAGCGTGGCTGGAGCGCGAACTACCCTGCCTGCCTACCCAAAGCTAAACCCACAGACAAATGGCGGAGATATGACGTGGTTCGGGTATTTATTTACCCGAACCACGTGACAGTTCGGCCAATCAGAGCGCGTTCGGGTCCGAACCACGTGACCCGTTCGGCCAATCACAGCGCTAGCCGAACGTTCGGGGAACGTTCGGCCATGCGCTCTTAGTTCGGCCATATGGCCGAACGGTTTGGCCGAGCACCGTCAGGTGTTCGGCCGAACTCGAACATCACCCGAACAGGGTGATGTTCTGCAGAACCCGAACAGTGGCGAACACTGTTCGCCCAACACTACTCCAGACCAGCACGATCTGCGACCTGCAAAGTCGTAGAACTTTGCAGGTCTATTACTCTGTAATAAATCACCCGGCTGCCGCAGGGATGCAGCGATTTAACTGGGGCATTCATTTTTTTGCCAGATTATATACCAAAAACAAGAAAAAAAGACACTTCAGAGTTTCTTTAAATTGATATATTTCTAATGTTAAAATGTTACTATGAAGGAAAATGAACCAGGATAGAAAGGACAGCAGAACTGGAGAGAGCTCAGGACACTGCAAGTTTCAGGATAGCTGAGTTGTGTTGATTTTGTACAGCAGAATGTGCTATTTGGACTGGATTGCAGATTACTATACATGGTGACGATCTTTTTTTGGAATCGACTGAACTCGGCTGCTCGTCTCATTCATCTTTCTTCTCGTTCTTCCTCTGCTGCTCCTCTCTGTCAAGCTCTTCATTGGCTTCCAATTAACCAGAGGATCCAGTTCAAACTTTTAACCCTAACCTACAAAACCCACAATCTCTCTCCCCTGTACATCTCCTTACTAGTTTCCAGATACCAACCCAGACCCAGACCTTCTTTTGTCTTTCTCTAGAATCACTTTCTCGCAATCACGCATGCAGGATTTCTCACGTACTTCACTTCTCCTCTGGTACGTCCTTCGAAAACACATTTGTCACTCTCAAACCTTTCATATCTTTAAACATTCCCTCAAAACTCACTTTTTCCGACAAACATACGCTCTACCTTAGGCCATTCCCCCTTTGCCCTAAGGCCAAGTTGTACTCCTACTAGATCACCTAAAACACACTGCCTCTAGATATGAATATTGTATATTACCCTACCTCTTGTTTCCCCCCTTTAGATTGTAAGCTTCCAAGGGCAGGGTTCTCTCACCCTTTTGTGTCTTGGAAATCATTATACATTTTATTCATCAAGTTACTTTTGTCACTGTCATTAACAATTCTGTATTTTGTATCGATTCTTTATTTTGTATATTGGGGTATATCATTGTCTGTATTATGTACCCCATGTTTGTTTCTTTCTTTGTACAGCCCCATAGAATATGTTAGCACTTTATAAATCAATAATAGTAATTTAATCCGGCAGTGGTTTCTGGATCTGGGCTCAGCCTGTAACTTATGATCCCCCGATTGCTGCTGCTGCTATCAATTAGCAATGAACCATTAGGCACTAGTATAAAAGTACGGGATGCTTTTGTTTTGACACTTGGAAAGGGATTGTCTCCCCCCCCCCCCCCCCCCCCTGTGTACACCACACATTATCACTGCTCTCCCCATAGCCTTATAAACTCTTTTTGTCTAGTGGTTTTATTTTACAACTCCACATCAGAAATCTGTGTTTTAGGCAATCTTATCCTTATTTGGCTAAAATAAAAAGTTTAAGACAATTATTACAGGAACATTAAATATGTGCTAATTTGCATAGATCTTTTTAAGTCTGTTATGGCTATTTCAAACCCATTTCTACACACAGATCGCAAAGTACCATCTAAAAGCTCGGTAAGCAGTGTGCCCAGATGTTACCGTTTGAAAAAGTGCTTTCTGCTGCTTAAAACCCTGTCTTGAAATTTTGATCACATAACCAGACACAAAAAAACTGTGTAGTTCAACAAAAATAAATTTATTGGTACACTCCAGGGTTTTGTTTACAACGCGTTTCGCAGGTCTATACCCTCTTCATCAGGCAGTAGAGGCAGGAGTACACAGCACAATGTCAGGATCACACCTGGCACCTTTGAGTTATCTCCTAGGTAATATTCCCAAACTTGTTGTCAATAAAATGCTTTTTAAACCACCAGTGTGAAGAAACGTGGAAGAGCCACCGCTATAAGTCAGCGGGAGGCGGCTCTTTCCGCGCATGGCATGGCGGAACGCGGAAAAAACGCCGCGTCTGACCCGGCGGTTAGCGCGCATGGGCCTGTTGCGAACAGTCTGATCCTGCGCGGGGAGGCCGCCGCCGGTGCTGATGGCGGTGCGACCAACCCCGAGCACAGGTCAGCGAGCACATTGCAAGACAGTACTGGTGTGGCTGGGACTGATAGTCCACCAAGGTTCAGAATGACGCGCGTGCGCGCAGAGAGGCAGAACTTATATGGCAGTCAGAAGAGAGTCAGCTGACCAAGCCGGTCAGCTGACAACCCTGCTTCGTTTCATTGGTCCAGCACTTAAGCAGGGGCTGGAGAGTGTTTTAGTATATATACTGCTGGCTGTTCAGTTGCTGGTTGTCTGGCGTTGCGATCACTATGTGGTAGCACTCAGACCTGAGTCAGATCCTAAAGTGTGCCGGGACCAGCTGGAGCTGTTATCCTACACTTAGCTAGATTCTGTTCATAGTCTAAAGTACTAGTTTGATTGTGATTATCTGTTATGACCTTTTGCTTGCCTGACTATTCTTCTGAACTCTGATCTTGTACCTTGCTATTCTGATACTCTGTTGCCAAACCCCGGCTCGCCCTAAGACTCAGTTTCTGCCTCCTGATTCTGTACCTCGATATTTCTGGTACCCTGTTGCCGAACCCTGCTTGTTTATTAGACCCCGCATCTGCCTTCTGAATCTGTACTGTATCTGTCTGTGTGGTTACGACCTGGTTTGTCCGACCTCGAGAACCGACCTTACTGTTAGAGGTGGTTCCCAGTCCTGGTAGTGACACTCCCTCCTGAGTGTCACTCTCGGTTTGTCCTCCCTACTCTCAGCCTGACTCCTCCCCCTGGGAGAGTTCAGGTCTTTGGAAGGAATTTGTGCAGTACTCTTTACTGCTCTGAGGCCTTGTCCTCTAAGTATTACGGTTGCACCAAACACTCCTACTCTACTCAGGTGTCCAGAGGTTAGCTTATATATCTGATTATCGGTGATACTGCAGATCATCAATAATCTGGTATATATCTGTATTCCCAGTGATACTGCAGATCACCGGTAATCAGATCCTCTCTGTGTTACACCGATCGTTACAACCAGCAAGCAAATACAATAATTTTGATAGCACTTTTTCATCTACCTTTTGGTACTTTTTCAATTGCAATGTTCTGAAATGTTATTCTAAATCGAAGATGAAAAATCATCTCCTAGTAGAAAAAGATAATTGCATATGGGCCCTGGTGTCTACATTGCATTATTTCTACTGTTCAGACAGCAGGGGGCTGGCACAGTCTGAGATGACTGCAGTCTATAGCACAGACATTCTGTCTTGCTGGAAAATTGGCAGGGTCTGGGCCTCTGACCATGGGTTTTACAAGTAATTTATTTGAGATCAGCTTGCTGTTTTTAAATGCAGATTTGTTGGTGCGCACACAGTCTTTTTTTTTTTAACAAAGATTTTTATTTGGGATCAATGTCAGTTACAAATCATGTAAAAACTCTCATACACATTAGAAAGTTGTATACGTAACATATGAATAATGCAAATATGTTGTCGATATACTAGTCCTCTACAGTCTACACAGTATTTATATATTTAACCACTTCCCCCCCCAGGGGTTTTTTACCCTAATGGACCAGAGCAATTTTCACCTGTCAGCACTCATCTCTTTTATTCCCCAGTAACTTTATTATCACTTATCACAACAAAATGATCTATATATTGGTTTTTTTCGCCACCAATAAGGTTTTCTTTGGGTGGTACATTTTGTAAAGAATTATTTTATTCTAAATGCATTTTAATGGGAATAATATGAAAACATGGAAAAAAAATCATTATTCTCAGTTTTCAGCCATTATAGTTTTAAAATAAAACATGCTACCATAATTAAAACCCACATATTGTATTTGCCCATTTGTCCTGGCTATTACAACATTTAAATTATGCCCCTATCACAATGTATGGCAACAATATTTTATTTGGAAATATAGGTGTAATTTTTCAGGGGGTTTTTTTGTGTGTGTTTGGTCCATAATTACAAGCCATAATTGCTAACTATGTAGTAAAATAACAGTAATATACCCTCAAGACATACATAAAAAAGTCAACTATTTATGGATTTTTTTTCAAGCGTGGGGGGGCGCTTTGTAAGTGGAAGGGATTAATTATATTATTTTTTAATTATAAGTGTGTGTGTCCTCCGGTACATACAGTGTGCTGTGCTGGACTTAGCAGTGCTCTGCTGTGCCTCCCCCCCTCCTCTGGTACATACAGTGTGCTGTGCTGGGCTTAGCAGTGCTCTGCTGCGCCTCCCCCCCTCCTCCGGTACATACAGTGTGCTGTGCTGGGATTAGCATTGCTCTGCTGTGCCTCTCCCCCACCTCCGGTACACACAGTGTGCTGTGCTTAGCAGTGCTCTGCTGTGCCTCCCCCCCCTCCTCCGGTACAGACAGTGTGCTGTGCTTAGCAGTGCACTGCTGTGCCCCCCCCCCTCCTCCGGTACACACAGTGTGCTGTGCTTAGCAGTGCTCTGCTGTGCCCCCCCCCCTCCTCCGGTACAGACAGTGTGCTGTGCTGTGCTTAGCAGTGCTTTGCTGTGCCTCCCCCCCCCCTCCTCCGGTACATACAGTGTGCTGTGCTGGGCTTAGCAGTGCTCTGCTGTGCCTCCCCCCCTCCTCCAGTACATACAGTGTGCTGTGCTGTGCTTAGCAGTGCTCTGCTGTGCCTCCCCCCCTCCTCCGGTACATACAGTGTGCTGTGCTGGGCTTAGCAGTGCTCTGCAGTGCCTCCCCCCCCCTCCTCCAGTACATACAGTGTGCTGTGCTGGGCTTAGCAGTGCTCTACTGTGTCTCTTATCCCTCCACTCTGCTAATGAATGAGTAACAGCAATAAATAGGAGTCTCTCTCCCAGCGTGGGACTGTTGGCAGCGCTCAGAAACCACAACAAAATACTTAAATAGGAATCGCAGTCAAAATAACATAATGAATAAAAGTTTTGTTTTTTTTTAGTTTTTTTTTACAATATTCATTTATAAATTATTTAGTCATTGTTTGCACATTGTAAAATCTTTTTTCTCACTGATTTACATTCTGAAATTTATCACTGGTGGTGACATCATTAGACTTGTCAGGTGATCTCTGCATAGAAAAAATCTTGGGGGCGGGGTCTGCATAATAAATAGCCCAAGTGTAGCCACTATAACCCCGTCCTAAGATGATGAGGCCATCATGACTCCCCCCACCCATAACAAGTGTGTCCACAACAATGAAGGAGGGGAGGGGCTTTATCAGGAGAAGAGGGTGTATGTTATCCCTTTAGGCGCTCTGAACTTACTCTCTACAGTATAAAGACAGTGCTTTGTATTTGATCTGAGGAGGCGGAATGTGTTCTGCAAAACGCGTTATCATTGATAGTGTCTGATGAATAATAAACCTTTTGTTTGAAATTGGCTTTGGCCCTTCCTTTGAGGGAAGCCATTTTTATTATTTATATTTTTTTGCTATTTTTAGTCACATAATATAGATATACCATTCATCCACCACCACCTATTTTTGGGGCACCTTCTCCCTCCCAGTTGTTATATTAGGAGAAGTTGTGAATAGTGGTCCCCCTAGAGGCCTGGGCCCCCCTGCGGCTGCAGAGACAGCTCCCCTAGTGGCTTTATTATAACACTGTTCCCTCGTCTTCTATAATGTTCATTTATTTTAGCATTAGCTCCTGCTACATCTACGTAGGGATTCAGGTGTATAGCTTACTTTTATCTGTGCAGAAGCTCCTTGTTGGCTGATGCCAAATAAATCCCTTGTAAAATACCTTCAGGACAGTTTTATACCTGGCCTGATTCCTATAACCCTGTGACAGAGTGTGCCGACAGGCTCATATGCATAGCACCGCCCCTGCACTCGCTTTGCCGCCCATCCCCCCTCACCCAGTGACGTACTTCTTGCTGGACAGGAAGTACGTTACTGGGATTACCGGCTTCCCCGTCATATTTGTGTCATTCCGCGCACGCGCAATGCACCGCCGCAAACAAATTAAAATTTTCGGGTTGCCCACTGACATCCATTCATTCCACCGCCGCATCGCCATGGTAGCCGCACGGTAACCAGCTGTTGATTTTGCAGCAGGGTGGAGGTGAATCGGAAGCTTCCGGTGCAAAGCGACACGGTTAGTGTGCAAGGCCGCAGACACTTTCATTACTGTTGCATTCCTTCGTATGCAGAAAGGGTAAGGCAAAGCAAAAATACTGAATAAGTGTGAAAGATGCCTCAAAAGGAGTGTAGAGAGAAGTCACTTCCTGCGCAAAGATTGTCTGCGCTATAAGCTGCAGTCTTCTGTGAGATTCAGCTTGTGCCTTCCCCCTTGCAGTCTGACCAGTGGGGATGATGCAATGTAAACAACATGTCCAGCCACACCCATAGAGCTTTATAATCACTCCACTCTGTAGCATCTGGTCACATGATCAAAAGTTCCAGAGAACTGCAGAAACTGCATTTAATCTAAAATGGTAAAATTTGAGGGCTCTGATTACTGAGCCATTTGATGACATTTGTTGAGTGTGTAGCCTGGAGATGGGCTTTAAACAGTCAGCTAGAAGACTGCAGAGAACGGCGGTACAGATTATGCCACCCCCTCGCGGCAGCACTGCTGTGTGGTCCTGCTTGTCTGGCATGCACTGAATGTTGGCAGGTTGGTCTCCTGCATAGCTGTGTGTTTGTTTCACACTTATACTGTATTTAACTGGGTCATTGTTCTTTATTTAAACCTTACAGATGCCAGAATGATGCCCACTTAGGGTAGGAATTTGCCTCCAACCACCCACACATAACTCCCCTCTCCACATCCTCTTGGCATGGCATCTGCATTCATTCTCGTCACCACTGACTATTACTGCGTAATGTATCCCGTAGCTAGAGTCATGTGACCTCACTTCTCACACAGGCGTGCACCAAGAGAGTCACATGTTCTGCAAGTCACATGACATTGGCTCTGGTTCAGCCATATCCACTTTAGGTCCCATATTGGGTATTATATAGCAAGGCAGGAAAAAAAGTGTGCATTACACGGCTGTAGCGGCGTTTAGACAGTAATTTGGGCGCTGTCAAATGATGGCACCCAAATTACTATAAAAACAGCGGAATCTGGCCGCCAGCAATAGTTGGTAGTTAAATTTCAACTTTTCACCAGCAGCCTGGAGGAGGAATAGTAATTAACGCTGCCAAGACTTTTTCAGTAGCAGGGTGAGCAGTTTATCGGCTTTGCCCTGCGCCCAAATTTCTCCGTGCCATAATTACATGTATACATTATGTAGTGCTAGCTGGTGTGGCACACGCTACTCTGTGCAGGGCAGGAGCGTGGCCTATCATGTTGGGGCGGACAAACACACACTCATACAGAAATTATTATTGTAGATTTTTCATATTAGTTTTGTTAACGTATTATACTTTACATTGGCTAAAAATGTATTCATTTTCATTACGAACATAGGGAATAATACAAATAAATGTTTCATTTTTCATTGAACACCGCCCTCTGCTGGTTTGACTGGTAGTTTAGTGAGCAGAAGGCAGTGTCTCTATACTATGCCAGTAAAAAAAAAAGTGATTCTATAGACCTTTCTGGCTAGTGTGAAGTAATTTTAGGGAGCCACTCGCTGTACTAATTTCCTTGCTGACAGGCTATAGCATCCTTACCAACTTTATTCAGGCACCATGCTAAATAGGTGCTATTACATGAGTCCTGAGTGGGGTTGCTAAGGGACACTGCATTCCAGTTATAGTTACTGTATACTACCAATTGATTAGGAGGGTCTGTATGGCCACCATATTTTTATCAATTACCCTGGGTCAATCCTGACATGAAGGAAGCTGAATTCCCTTTGCAGAATTGATCAGTGAGTAAACAGTCAGCAAGGTATTACATCAGACCTGAACTATTGCACAGGACTGAAGAAATACATAGAGAAATACACCCTGTATGTATTCAGAGAGTTTAGCCTGTTTAATTCCCTAGCGTGTCTAATCAAAAGACAAAGACAAACACTTATATAGCGCTTTTCGCCTGGTGGACTCAAAGCACCAGAGCTGCAGCCACTAGGACGCGCTCTATAGGCAGTGGCAGTGTTAGGGAGACTTGCCTAAGGTCTCCTGCTGAATAGGTGCTGGCTTACTGAACAGGCAGAGCCGAGATTCGAACCCTGGTCTCCTATGTCAGAGGCAGAGCCCTTAACCATTACACTATCCAGCCACTCCTTAATCACTAGTTGTAATCTGATCACTCCCCTGTGGCACATGACTGCCTATGGCAGAGATGGCAGATAAGGCCATTTGAAAGCACAGTAGGTTAACAATATGTCTGCTTTCATGAATCAGGAAGTAGACACACTGCAGACTGATTTTAAGATTTGTATCAGGTGTAACAAAAAAATGTTTTTTTGATTGAGGGCTCATTTCTACTATTGCAAATTCGCATGCAAATTCGCATAGCAATACAAGTGAATGGGACGGTTTCCACTTGTCAGGATTCATTTGCGTTTTTCTGTGCAGAAAAAATTCGCATGGCAGAGCCATCAGAATTTGCATACCGCTATGCGAATCGCATACAATGTATTTAATAGGAAATTCGCATGAGGTTTGGGTATATGAATTTTCATGCGAATTCGCATAGAAACAATGCAAAAGCACACCAGCACTGCCATGGTTAAATTTGCATACATCGTCATCCATGCGAATTTGCATGAAAATTTGCATAGACCCACATGCGAAATTTGCATCCGCATGCAAATTTTTACCGCGGCAATTCGCACCGCACAAGTGGAAATGCAGCCTAAAGGTGTTGTTGTGTATCTTTTAGAGCAGAAAGGACGTGCTGAGTTCAGGTCCACTCTAAAGGCTCATACACACATCAGACCATAGTTTTTGGAAAATGAAAGATCACAGACCAATTTTACCCCCTTCATGTAGTATGAGAGCCATACCTTCACAGTCTTTTCTATGGAGCTGAACTCCCCATTAGAAAAAAATCTTTGCAAGATGCTGCACACACAGATGCTGTACAGACACAAAAGATCAGTATCTGCAAAAGATCTGTTCCTGCCAAAGATCCGTTCCTGCAAATTGCATTCATAGTCTATGAGATCTGCAGATCATCATACACACCTTGTTTAACAGACATTCATCTGCAGATCAAGCAATCATCCACAGATCTGAAAATCCATCCTGGTGGATCTGATCTGCAGGTGAATGTCTGTTAAATCATGTGTGTATGATGATCTGCAGATCTCATAGACTATCATTGCAATTTGCAGGAATGGATTTTTGGCAGGAACAGATCTTTTGCAGCTACAGATCTTTTGAGTGTGTGCAGCATCTGTGTGTGCAGCATCTTGCAAAGATTTTTTTTCTGATGGGGAGTTCAGCTCCATAGAAAAGACTGTGAAGGTATGGCTCTCATACCACATGGAAGGGGGTAAAATTGGTCTGTGATCTTTCATTTTCCAAAGACTATAGTCTGATGTGTGTATGCACCTTAAAGAGGAACTGTAACGACAAAACGGCCCCTGGGGGGTACTCACCTCGGGTGGGGGAAGCCTCAGGATCCTAATGAGGCTTCCCACGCCGTCCTGCGTCCCTCGGGGGTCTCGCTGTAGCCCTCCGTACAGCGGTGACGCAATATTTACCTCCTGGCTCCTGCGCAGGCGCTCTGATGGCTGTCGGCGCAGAAGTAGGCGGAAATACCCGATCGCCGTCGGGTCTGCTCTACTGCGCAGGTGCAAGTTTCCGGCGCCTGCGCAGTAGAGCGGACCCGACGGAGATCGGGTATTTCCGTCTATTTCCGTGCCGAAAGTTGCCACAGCGCCCCCGCTGGAGCCAGCAAAGGTAAATATTGAACTGACAGTCGGCACAGTCGCCGGTTGTTCGGAGGGCTGCGGCGAGACCCCCGTGGGACAGAGGACGGCGTGGGAAGCCTCATTAGGATCCCGAGGCTTCCCCCACCCGAGGTGAGTACCCCCCAGGGGATGTTTTTCATGTTACAGAGTCTCTTTAAGGACCCGTTCACACTGCACGCGTTTCCAGCCGCGTTTTGGAAACGCGTGCAGGAGGCCGACACGCACGACATCAGACAGTGCATAGAGTGCACTGTCTGATGTTCACACTGCATGCGTTCCGGACCTGTGTGGTCCGGGAACGCATGCTGCACGCAGATTTTGCAAAAACGCGCGGCTGTCCCATTCACTTTTCAGTGATGGGATCAGCCACGCAACGCACACAAATGCGGATGGTGTGCGTTCGTACGCGTTGCGTTCCGCACGCGTTCCACACGCATGGCCATCCGCATTTGTGATCTGAACGGGCCCTAAGAGTCCATTGTAACTCTGCAGACAGGGAGTCAAGTGCCGGCCATCTTGAAGCAGCCTGTGTCAGTGAGTTATAGAATCCCCATGATAACATGGCAGCCGTCCTCCATGTGCAAGCAACTGTGGGCCACAAAGAATTTCGAGGTTCCTGTCCTGGGCATGGTGTCTACAGGTGCCTTATGGGAAGTACAGCCTTGAGTACACTATATTACATGGAAAGTGTTTTCAGTATGAAGGTTAAAGAGGGTTTTATCTTAGTGATCACCACACAAGTATAAACAGTTTTCAGAATTAGTGTAATGTATTTGTCAAAGATCAGAACAGCGACACTCAGACCAGGGATTTGAGAATATTATCAAACATGTGAGGAGATCTCTATGTAACCCCAATTGGGTATAACTGGCCCTCCCATTTACTCCTACACACATACAAGGACTGTTGCCTAGCAGGAAGACTCGGACTTGGATGACAGCTCAGGGCCAGGTCTGTACAGACGCATCACCAGCCTGCAGGCTAGTGGCGTGTTCTGTTGCTATGAAGGGGAAAGGGGGTCGATGGCACAGCACACAAGGTGGCAGGCAGGGTGACAAGGGTGTAACCACAGGGGAGTGGCCCCTGCAACCGCAGGGGGGCCCAGAACTGTAACGGGGCCCCGATTTCTACTTCACTCCCTCAGACAAGAGTCCATCCTGCAGATCAGGTTATGATGTCCATACTTGTTTTATGACCCTTGCAAGATGCCCCCCTCCCAGGCCTTGAGCGGGGTTAGGCAAGGGAAAGGGTATGAACATTGTGGGGGTCCTATAAAAATTTTGCTGGGGTAGGCAATGGGCATGATTTGTAGTTAAGCCCCTGGGGGTGAGCAGGGGAACCTGCACTCAGCCAAGATGATCCAACAGGCAGGTCACTCACTATGGCAACGAAGGGGACTGGGGACCGCTATACATGTGTTAGATTCTTGTCAGAGGCGGTAATAACCGACCGCCTCACCTGAGAGCCGTCTAGCGTGTGTTCAAGGCTTTAGAAAGACACAGGCATTAGCTGGTACCCTGGCAGTAATTACAGACTTCCTGTGTGCCCAGGAAGTATACTCCCATGGCTTCAATTTGCGCCCATAGTTACTTATGGCAAAGGCCAGTGTTTAACGCCATTAGTGGCAGGATGAGCTATGGCCAACTGGGGGTAATCTAGGAATTATTATTATTTGTACAGCTCTGACATGCTCTCCAACACTTTATAGAATATAAGACCTTGTCACTTACTGTTCCTCACAGGAGCTCACAATCTAATCCCTACTATAGTCTAATGTCCACTGTAGTCTAGGGACAATTTAGGGGAATACGGTCATGGGCTCAACTTTGCCAACTCAACAGTACTTTTGTTGATTATAATGTATATTGCAATTACATTGTATACATAACATCACAGAGTACGACATTTTGGGGTGTCACCTCTTCCTCAGATGCGTTACTGCTGAAGAAGCATACCTCAATACACACATGCAATATACAATATCATTGTAATATACATTATAATAAACAAAAGTATTCCTGACACAGTTGATCATATTCTTTACATTGGATGCATTTCTGAAGGCGTGTGGCAGTCAACCTTTTGGCATGGCGAGCTCCTGTCTATATGCCCTAATGCTGGGTACACACGATTTAATTTCCCACCCTATGGAAGGGTAATCTGACAGGAAGTTGTATTGCGTGTACATGTCCAAACTGCTCTCAATCAATAACAGAATCGATTTTACCATGGCAACTTTAGAAAATCGATCCCGTTGTCAAACGGAAGCAGATCAGACATGTCAGAAATAATTGTCCGATTCCCGTCAATCAGACAGGAAATTGCATTGTGTGTATTTAACAGAGACCTAATCCTTGAAAGAGGTCTTATCTGTTGGATATAGCAAACCTCAGGCTGTAGTCAATTCAGTCCTGACCATGCACCTGTATGAATATACTGTACAATGTATGACCAATTCTGATATAGAAAACTTATGGTGTAGTAAATTACTTGATCAGGTCCCGTGAAGCTCACTATAAGGTTATTCTACCGTATAAGGAACTAAAGCATATCTCACTCCAAACCAGAGGATAAGACATGTAATCCAAGCGACACACTGGGGGAAAGTGTTTTGGCAGCGCACAGAAATCGGCAACATTACAAGGACTGCTTTAACAAATAATCTTCAAATAGGGAGGATATGTAACGTTAGTCATTCATGAGACAATCTTTCCAGCAGATTTGATAATGCTGACCCACAGAAACCACAACAATTTTAAGATATCATAGTAGGATTTAACTCTTGAGCATCTAACAATATTAGTTTTGGGTTAGAGTGGCTCAGCGTGCGACTTCACTGAGAAAGTGCATTTGTGATTGCTGAAACCTGCTGTACATACAAGCTATTAATACAAGGAGATGTTGTGTTAGTTTATACTCCACAGCACTTGACATGAGAACTGTAGTGTTAGTTTACATAACACTTATATTTGTCTGCCATGTGTTTGTACTTACGAAAATCAGTCATCTTTTTTGCAGTTAAGGTAAATGGCCACTGGGTGGTAGCATTGATCCCCAAAGTATTTTATCTACACTGAGTGCAGTTTCAGCTATTAAAATGCTGTCAGGGCCCATTCACATTTGATGATCGCAAAACGCTAGCGATTTTGCTAGCGTTTTGCTCTGGCGTTTTTTGGCGATTAACGCCCCCCAAAAAATCACCATTCACACCTGGCGATTTTTTAGCAATCGCATTTTGCGCTTCTATATCCCTAAACCGTGATCGCCGGGAAATCGCCTGAAAATGGCTACGCGTTTGCATTTAGCGTTTTTGGGCGATTTGCGGTGATTAGCGCATAATGAGAACGAGCCCATAGACTTTTTTTACCCCAGCGCTTTCAAAAGCACTAGCGTTTGAGCGTTTTGCCGAAATTGCCGGCAAAACGCTCAAGTGTGAATGGGCCCTTAACCAGCTGAGCGGTCTGGACGAGCTCAGCTCGTCCAACACCGCCAGAGGCTGCAGCTCAGGCCCTGCTGGGCCGATTTGCACCAAATAAAAAGCAGCACACGCAGCCGGCACTTTGCCAGCCGCGTGTGCTGCCTGATCGCCGCTGCAGCGCGGCGATCCGCCGCGTGCAGCGGCGAAAGAGGGTCCCCCCAGCCGCCCGAGCCCAGCGTAGCCGGAACAAACAGTTCCGGCCAGCGCTAAGGGCTGGATCGGAGGCGGCTGACGTCAAGACGTCGGCTGACGTCAATGACGTCACTCCGCTCGTCGCCATGGCGACGAGGGAAGCGAAACACGGAGGGCCGCTCATTGCGGCCTTCCGTGTTATCTCTTGCCGCCGGAGGCGATCGGAAGATCGCCTCCGGAGCGCCCTCTAGTGGGCTTTCATGCAGCCAACTTTCAGTTGGCTGCATGAAATAGTTTTTTTTTTATCTAAAAAAAACCCTCCCGCAGCCACCCTGGTGATTTAATCAGAACGCCAGGGTGGTTAAAGTAAATGCAGTGACATAGCAATAGGGGATGCATACAGAGGTAGTGACAGCACCAGGGCCCCAGGACCAGAGGGGTCCAGTAGGGGACCGCTTAGCTCTTTATTGGTGCTAAGCTGGTAATGATCACCTCCATATGTGCTCTGATTAGCTGTAACCATTAACAGACTTTTCTCCTTCCCAGCCTTCACCTCTCTGACACTGTTGATGTCCTCAGAAGGTTTTGGTGCTCCATATCAACTGTTATCTATAGAGGCCCAGAGCTTCTAAGCTACACTACTGAGTAATGATAGATACCTACCAATGGAGGGAGAAGGCTCTGGATAGAGCCTTCCCTGTACTCTCTTGTTCCCCTCGTCCAATGCCGTCACCCCTGTGTACATTTGCTGCCTCAGGAGGCTTCGTAAGTACTTGTGCATAGGCATAGCAGTAGCCTCTGCAACCCCTGCAATTGCAGGGGGGCCAACGCTTTAGGGGCCCCTCCTTCTCCCATCTGCAGGCAGAGCAGCACAGGGAGCGTTATATTTACCTGCTTCCAGCCCTGCAGATCTCCATGCATCACAGCAGCAGCACTCTGCATTCAATGAGCTCCTGATCACATGACTTGCATCAATCATGTGATAGAGAGCTGGCGAATGGAAGCAGAGAGTGTACTGTGATGCATGGAGGAGAACGCAGCACTGGAAGCAGGTGACATTACACGCGCTACTCTGCATGGTGGGAGGGGGTGACGGGGATGGCTGTTTACCTGCTGCCTGCCTGGTGCCTTGGGGAGGGGGGAGGGGCCATGGACTTAAGGGGCCCCATGCAATCTTTTTTTGCAGGGGAGCCCCATACATTGTAGTTACACTCGTGCACAGCAAAACCGTTCTATTGTACTTAAAGTTAATTTTGTTATGTTGCGGGTTGTTAAAGTGAAAATTCACTTTTGCTCTGAAATAAGCCATCCCTTCAGTTCAGGACTACATATTGTCAGGTTGATTGGCACATAGTATTTCCAAACACATGACTTGCATTAATGAATTCAAAGAGTCAGCTAGTCCTCACTGATCGCAACAGTCTGTCAAGTCTGGTAGGTTCAGAGCAAATAACGATGGTTCCTGCTGTAAGCAGTTAAAGTGAACCTAAACTGAGAGGGATATGGATGTTTCCTTTTAAACAATACCAGTTGCCCGGCAGTCCTGCTGATCTCTTTAGCTGCAGTAGTGGCTGAATCACACACCTGAAACAAGCATGCAGCTAATCCAGCCTGACTTCAGTCAGAGCACCTGATCTGCATGCTTGTTCAGGGGCTGTGGTAAAAAGTATTAGAGACACAGGATCAGCAGGAGAGTCAGGCAAAAGGTATTCTTTTAAAAGGAAAAATTCATATCCTTCTCAGTTTAGGTTCCCTTTAATGACTAATGGAGGAAGAGGAAATACCTGTTCTGTAAACTAGCACAGCACAGGGTACGGATTACAGACTAGAAAAGTAACGCACCTTATGCTGAAAGACAGATTTGGAAATGTAAATATTGGAGCAAATTTAAATTGAAAGGTAACTTTTATGGGCAGCACGGTGGTGTAGTGGTTAGCACTCTCGCCTTGCAGCGCTAGGTCCCCGATCTGAATCCCAGCCAGGGCACTATCTACACAGAGTTTATATGTTCTCCCTGTGTCTGTGTGGGTTTCCTCTGGGCACTCCGGTTTACTCCCACATCACAAAAACATACATATAAGTTAATTGGCTTCCCCCTAAATTGGTCCTAGACTACGATACATACACTACACGATGCATAGACATATGACTAAGGTAGGGATTTGAATGTGAACCCCTCTGAGGGACAATTAGTGACAGTTAGTTGCATGACAATATACTCTGTACAGCGCCGCAGAAGATGTCGGTGCTATATAAATACTAAATAATAATAACAATAAATAAATCTCAAAAACATTTGCGTAGCTCTGATCCATGTTTAGATAGAGCTGATTTTAAGAGAGAGTTGAACTTTACTTGATTCCAGCAATCTGTTTATCTGGGTATCCTCCTGACTCATCCCAATGGCATGAGTTGTACAGCTGGCTAGGGAGAAAGTTTTAGGAGCAATAAAACGTTTGCAAGGAAGCTTCTGAAGTAGAAAAAAAAAATGTTTAAAAGGTATAAATAACTCAGGTTATTAAAGTTTAGCGCCAAAGCCAATGAAACATCACAGCGTTCTGCCAGCCGAGCCATACTTACATCTCCTCTTGTCTTCTTTCAGTTGGCTGCAAAGTACGACCCACAGAAGGAGGCTGAGCTGAGGGAATGGATAGAGAGGACCACCGGCAAGAACATCGGAAACAAGTTCATGGAGTCTCTGAAGGATGGAGTCATCCTCTGCGAGTGAGTGCCACACTTTGCTAGACTTCTTGTAAAATCGGGCCCATGGGATTCCCTCATTTCCGTTCCATCTTCATTGTTACTCATGCATTTTCCCCCTCGTCATCTTCTTCTCAAAAACGTATCTCACATCCAGCCCTCCCTTACACACGTTCTAAAATGCTGGGCCACACTCTAATCGCACCGTACCTCAGTTATTGGATTCTCCGCCTCTGTGGCCTATCAACTAACAGTTTAGCATTGATTCAGTCCACTCCACTGCCTGACTCATTATCTCTCTTCTCACTCCTCAACTGTTGCCCCTCTTTGCCAAGTTCTTCACTGGCTTCCAGGGATGGATTTCTGGAAAGGCCACAAAGGTCCAGGCCTTGGGCGGAAGCAGCCCAAGGGAGAATTTGAACATAAAAGAGGAGTTGCTACATAGGAAAGAGGAGGCTGAAAATGAGAGCAACACATGGGAAAAGGGAAACGGGTGCCCAAGGGAGCTGTACATGAAGAGAAGACCTACTGATACACATGGAAGAGGGGGCTGCACATGGCATGGGAGGGGCGCTGCTGAACAAGAAAGAGAAGCCACAACATACGTGGCCTAGGGGCACAAAAAGTAAAACATCGTTCTTGCTGACTTCCAATTTTCCCATGATCCAGTTCAAACTCCTAAGGGACCATTCACATTGGGGCAAAAAACACTCCAATCCAGTGGGTGGTAAGCGGATGTTTAACCACTTAAGGACGGCGCTAATTGAAATCAGCGCCCTGTTTTGATGCTGATCTGGCTGGCAGGGTGTAGATTTCAATATACCGACACTGCTCGTTCTCGTTGCTCCTGACGATTCCGCAGCTGTCTGCACGTCGCAGCTCACTTGCTCTGCCGTCTCTATGAGAGTAGAGCCCTGTGAGCCGGTCAGGAGACGATTTCATTGGCTCCTGGCCCTGTCTTTCAATGTAAGCAACTCCCATTGGCTTACATTGATAGGCAGGGTCAGGAGCCAATGAAAGCGGCTCCTGATCGGCTCACAGGAACTCTGGCGTCATAGAATGGGTGGCTGAGGTTCCCGGCGTGCAGCGTGGATGGCGGTTGCGGCGGGTATGTGCGGCGATTTGTCGGTATTCGTCGTTCCGCTATGAGACCGCTGGTACTTAAGTGGTTAAACAAATCCTATGTAAAGCATAGGATCTGTTTACTCTTGCTAATTTTAATGGAGCGGGAGAGGGAGTGGAACGCACGTTCCCAACCAGCACAATTTTTATGGAGTCGGCATATGTTGCGGATGCTCATGGCATCGGACAGTGTCCTTTCCCACTAGACTGTTTTCCCCCTCCATTACTGATCTACTTACCTGTCTCCATTCGTGTCCCCAACACGCACGCTGATCTGTGCTGGACTTGGAGATAAGTGGAGCTATCAGAGTCCTGGCAGAATAATAGGGCTATCATTGATTTACAAAAGACCAATGGGAATCCTCCATAGCACCAGGGAGGATTTTCATTGGTTCAATGAGCAGTGGACCAATGAGAATCCTCACTGTTGCTAGGTAGGATTCCCCTTGATCTAGCCAATGGTAGCCCTATGTTTCTGCCAGGGCCCTGAGCCTATCGGCCCTTGTCCCAAAGTCCAGCGGCAGCAGCAACTTGCATAGAGGACCTGAATAGCAATGGCAGCAGCAGCGGGTCGGATGCACATCGGTGAATAAACTCACCAGACACTGCAACGGGGCCCGGCGTGCATCCGGCCTGTAGAGTGAACAAAGCCTAACTCAAGCCTACAAAGCTCTTCACTGCCTTCTCCATTCATCTCCTCACTATTCTCCAGGTCCCACTCCAGCCTCTCCTCACAGCCTTCATCTCACATTCACCAATACTGGACTTCTCACAAGAATCTCCTCCTTTCTTTAACACTTTGGTCACTTTCCAGGTATCCTTAAAGGATACCTTAGCGCTTATTATTCTTCAAAAGGAGGCCTATGTACGTCCGCTTGAGCGCCTTGCGACCGCACTTACGTCATATGGGGACCTGGGGAGCGCAGTCGCAAGGTACGCCAGCGGACATACTGCACATGCACAGCATAGTATGTCCAGGTCGGAGGTCAACCGTTAGGAAGTGAAGAACTTGGACAATTACAGGAGAACTAAGGGAGACGTCGGGGCATGGGAGGTGCGGTAAGCATCCGCACAACTCCTCCCACACACATTAGGTGTCCTTTTTGAAAAATAATTTACGCTAAGGTATCCTTTAAATGCTCCCTTAAAACTCGCTCTTTCAGTTAAACCTATAATCTAAACTTACCGAATATAGTCAAATACTGTATATATCAAGACTTTTGGGCCAAGCCTCCTATGAAATCTTGGCTTGTATGGGGGTCAGTGCAGAGGGCGCACAGCATCCATACCTCCTCTCCTTCCCAGTGGATTTGCAGCCACTGGTGACCCCCATTGCACAGTGCAGAGTATCTATCCCACTGTGCAGCCACTCAATCCATCTACTTAATATGCAAAGTGTATGTAGCAGAGCGTTCAAGAGAGAGGTTGCTATAGCTACTGCATTGACAGTCACTGGGCTCCTCTCTCTTCAGCCACTATTGATGTCTGCATGCCGTCCATCTCCTCAATGACTTACGGGACTCACTGAGCAGCCAAAGTGTCTAGCCTCCCTCTGCTCCTGATTTACATTGCCGATAAAGAAGCTTAATATTGGCAACAGGACCAGATCAATGGCTTCCCAGACTTAACCAACTTTAGGCTAGGTTTACACTAGACCTAAAAACAGACCATTTTCCAGAGAGGAGACGAGTGGATAAATGGACAGGTCAACGAATTTTGTTTTTCAACATATCCATATACTCCGTTGCAAAGTCTCATGTTGTACAACCAGGGACGTTTCTGGCCATTTTGGCGCCAAGGCAAGGCGGCTGTTGTCTGCCTCCCACTTCCCACCCCCTAAACTCATGAATAGGAAGGAAGTCTGTAGCCTACAATAATTGGCTCTGCAGGCAGCAATGATTCATTGATAGGTTAGATACAAAAATATTGTTTCTCAATAAAGGATATACAGTGGGTTGCAAAAGTATTCGGCCCCCTTGAAGTTTTCCACATTTTGTCACATTACTGCCACAAACATGAATCAATTTTATTGGAATTCCACATGAAAGACCAATACAAAGTGGTGTATACGTGAGAAGTGGAACGAAAATCATACATGATTCCAAACATTTTTTACAAATAAATAACTGCAAAGTGGGGTGTGCGTAATTATTCAGCCCCCTGAGTCAATACTTTGTAGAACCACCTTTTGCTGCAATTACAGATGCCAGTCTTTTAGGGTATGTCTCTACCAGCTCTGCACATCTAGAAACTGAAATCCTTGCCCATTCTTCTTTGCAAAACAGCTCCAGCTCAGTCAGATTAGATGGACAGCGTTTGTGAACAGCAGCTTTCAGATCTTGCCACAGATTCTCGATTGGATTTAGATCTGTACTTTGACTGGGCCATTCTAACACATAGATATGTTTTGTTTTAAACCATTCCATTGTTGCCCTGGCTTTATGTTTAGGGTCATTGTCCTGCTGGAAGGTGAACCTCCGCCCCAGTCTCAAGTCTTTTGCAGTCTCCAAGAGGTTTTCTTCCAAGTTTGCCCTGTATTTGGCTCCATCCATCTTCCCATCAACTCTGACCAGCTTCCCTGTCCCTGCTGAAGAGATGCACCCCCAGCATGATGCTGCCACCACCATATTTGACAGTGGGGATGGTGTGTTCAGAGTGATGTGCAGTGTTAGTTTTCCGCCACACATAGCGTTTTGCATTTTGGCCAAAAAGTTCCATTTTGGTCTCATCTGACCAGAGCACCTTCTTCCACATGGTTGCTGTGTCCCCCACATGGCTTGTGGCAAACTGCAAACGGGACTTCTTATGCTTTCTGTTAACAATGCCTTTCTTCTTGCCACTCTTCCATAAAGGCCAACTTTGTACAGTGCATGACTTATAGTTGTCCTATGGACAGAGTCTCCCACCTGAGCTCTAGATCTCTGCAGCTCGTCCAGAGTCACCATGGGCCTCTTGACTGCATTTCTGATCAGCGCTCTCCTTCGGCCTGTGAGTTTAGGTGGATGGCCTTGTCTTGGTAGGTTTACAGTAGGGCCATACTCCTTCCATTTCTGAATGACCACTTGAATAGTGCTCTGTGGGATGTTCAAGGCTTTGGAAATCTTTTTGTAGCCTAAGCCTGCTTTAAATTTCTCAATAACTTTATACCTGACCTGTCTTGTGTGTTCTTTGGACTTCACGGTGTTGTTGCACCCAAGATTCTCTTAGACGACCTCTGAGGCCCTCACAGAGCAGATGTATTTGTACTGACATTAGATAACACACAGGTGCACTCTATTTAGTCATTAGCACTCATCAGGCAATGTCTATAGGCAACTGACTGCACCCAGATCAAAGGGGGCCGAATAATTATGCACACACCACTTTGCAGTTATTTATTTGTAAAAAATGTTTGGAATCATGTATGATTTTCATTCCACATCTCACATGTACATCACTTTGTGTTGGTCTTTCATGTGGAATTCCAATAAAATTGATGCATGTTTGTGGCAGTAATATGACAAAATGTGGAAAACTTCAAGGGGGCTGAATACTTTTGCAACCCACTGTATGTATTATTACCAGGCCAGATACACCTCACTAGCTCAAACTCACTCAACTCACATAACACATTCTTTGTAGAAATGTTAAGAGTGGTGTGTATACACTTTATAAAGAAACAATCATACTGTTTATGAGAAGCCTGGGTCTCTACGGGTTGCAATATTGTCCTGGAAATCCAGAAGAGTTGCAACAGTCAATACAGAGCAAATCAAGGCAATTACATTACCTCATAAACAGTACGTGCTATTCATTGCTACTCAGGCAGTCTTTGTTATGCTTATCAGTGGTGCCATTTAGATGTTACAATTACCTTTCATCCCTGTCTTAATGGAACTAGAAGCTGTGTATAAGAATTCTATAAAGCATGTTATGCTAAGAATAGCTCCATGGTGCCCCCTCAAGCAGCTGTCACCCTAGGTACCTGCCTGGTGTGTCTATGCCTAAAAAACAGTCATGTGTACAAATTTCCCAGACGCCACATATGCTACGCATGCCAAAGGACACCGTGAAAATCGATAGAATCGGACTACATCCATTCGCACTAGTGCTATCAACTGCAATCAGATGTGAAGAATTTCCTGTCTGCTCTCTGCAGCTGGATATCATACATTTGAATTACCAGAGACATCAACCCTAACCTATAATTAAATAGCAGTGCAGCTTAAAGGACATCCGAGGTGAAAATAAACTGATGAGAATAACAATTGTATCTATCCTCCTTCTCCTACAAATGACTTTTTTAGACATCGCACAGTTTTATTTTATATTTAAATCTAGTTTTTAAGTTTTTACTGTTGCATTGTCTCTGCTCAATGACACCTTCATTGAAGTATGTCAGAGCTCAAATCTATGAATTTTTGACACTTTTTATCTCTTTCCTGCTCTCAGAAGCCATTTACTAACAGGAAAGTGTTTTATGGCTGTAATTACTAATCAGTGAGGGTTATGCTATAGTCTGACCCGGTCCGAGCCGGATAGAAACTGTCACTTGCATACCTGATTTGTAACTCTTGCAGGCAGAGAAAGATAAAAAGGAACACAGCCTAGTTATTTGTGTGCTTGGCACTGTACATACCCATGTCTATCTCATCATGTCACATGTCACCTCAGTTTTCCTTTAATGAATCAACCCCAAAGTCTCTAATACTTTGTAGAGACCAGATAATTGTGTTTCTGCCTCAGTTCTGCCCCCTACCTGTATGTGATGAAAGTGACACTTGTACACTAGAGGGTAGCAGAGCTGACACTGCTGGCTCCTGGGTAGTTCAGTACATAACAAGCCTGTTCTTTTCACAGATTAATCAACAAGCTGCAGCCTGGCTCCGTCAAGAAGATCAATGAGTCTACACAGAACTGGCACCAGGTAACCCATCCTAATATCCAACTGAACCCAACATCTGCACAGAATTCCTTGCTCATGGATCCGATGTACTTGTACCTGCATGACAGCTTGTTTCCTCTTCTCTATGAAATCACCTGGTGGGTGGGACAGTCAGGTGGGAACATGTGGCACCCTTAGTGACCACGAGGCATTAGTGTTGTCCTACCTAGTTTGGAAGGACAATATACCGTATGCCAGATAACAATGTCCAGCTTTCCTGCATTACAGTAAAGGTGGCCATACATCTATTGACTTGGCGGCCAATCAACCATCCGATTCGATAATTATTATCAAATTGGATGAAAATTGGTGTCGAGAAGTGCATACCCTCCAGATGATGCAACCAATTTCGGGCCGAGCATGTTGATTGGAGATGCTGCAAGATGTCGGCCCATTGTGGTCGATCGGGTGCGTGGTGGTAATAGTGAGCAATATCAGGACGAGTAATGAATGCACTCGGGCCCCTGAAGACTTCTGAAGCCTCGGGCAGCGGCAGATAACAGCCTCTGCTAACGGGGGAGCCAGCGCTGGAACGCTTGGACCGTGAGGAGAATGTGAAGGCTCTAAAGGACCCAGAGCCTTCCCTCTCCCAGGGCCGGAGCTACCATAGGAAAAAATAGGCAGTTGCCCCAGGGCCCCAGAGCCTGTAGGGGCCCCCTAGTTGTCCCTCCCCCATCTGAACTTTTGCTCCCCAGGGACACTGCAGAGTCTGTTAAGTTGGGGGGTGATTGGGGGAGGGTCAGCAGCCAGCTCAGGGGCCCAGGAGGGAAATTTGGCTGCAACAAAGGGCCTCTGATGACGCTCTTTGGTCGGGGTGGTGTCTGTTGGGGGGCCCCCAGGCTAATCTTGCCCTAGGGCCCCATTATCACTTGAACCGGCCCTGCGGCCTCTCCTTAGGGGAGTATCTGTCTTTTGTTTGTATTTTTGCTTCAGACTCCCTTTAAGGCTACTTGACGCATTTGGTGTGGAAGGGTCCTTAAAGAGAACCAGAGACAAAGAATAAACAGATTTCTACATACCTAGGGCTTCCTCCAGCCCCATAAGCCTGGATCGCTCCCACGCCACCATCCTCCGCTGCCTCCATCCGCCGGTACTGGGTCTCGTCATTTCTGCCAGTCAGGGCCAGTTGACGCAAGCGCAGTGAGCTCCCTCCGTACTGTGCAGGCACATGCGTAAAGAGATGGAGGGAGTCCCTGTGGATGCGGAAAACTGGCGGCGTCCGGCAGAAGTGACGGGACCTGGTACCGGCGGCTAGAGGTGATCCAGGCTTATGGGGCTGGAGGAAACCCCAGGCATACATAAAATCTTTTTACTTTTTGAAGGTTCCCCTTGTCTCTGGTTCCCTTTAAAGGTGGTCATACGCACATAGATTGCCACCCAATGTGGATAAGCGATCAAACCCTCTCTGATCAGAATTTTATCAGAGAGGGATCGATCCCTACCATACATTGCACATCCACCATAACAAGTGTTATGGCTGGAGGGAATCAGCGTACCTACAGGCAGATTGGCCCCCAGTTCATGAGGGTCACCATGGAGATTTTGAGTATTTGGGGGCTCATCAAAGTTGATCAGGGGTCTCCATGACTTGTAGCTAGGACGCTGCCTGACATCTTTGTGTATTACAAACTATACTTGTCACTGAAACCTGCACAGCAATGCTCATAGTGGGAACCATGCACACATTTTCCAGACACCATAGGCTTGATTCACTAAATCTAACACGTACACACAGCGTGGATTCATTTAAGCGCGCACGCGATACGCATGGTCCTGTCAGCATAGCATGCACTCTTAAAGGGATCCTTAAGCCTAAGCAAAAAAAGTTTTACTCACCTGGGGCTTCTACCAGCCCCCTGCAGCTGCCCCGATGCCCTCACAGTCACTATCGGGTCCTTCTGTCCCCCGCCTCCAGCTACTTTCACTTTCGGCCGACAGGCTCACTGCGCCTGCATAGGCCTGGCCACGCGTCTCCTTCTATGCGTTCCTGTACGCAACAATGCCCTGCACAGGCGCAGGATGCTATTGTGGATGGGAATGCCTAGAAGGCCGCGCGTGGCCAGGCCTGTCAGCGAAGTGAAAGTAGCTGGTGGTGGGGGACACGGGGCTCCGATCGTGACTGCGAGGGCACGGGCAGGGCCGGATTTTGGCCAAGGCCGCCTAGGCCATGGCCTAGGGCACCACAGGAGCAAGTGCACCAAAGCAGCAAGCTAAACTTATGTAGCATTTGCAAGCTGCAAATGCTGCAATGCAGGGAGACCAGGCAAGTGCCTGACCATGGCACTCTGCTGCCAGCGGCCTGTGCAGCAGCCACCTTGCTCTCTGTGCACATTTGCATTGTGGCCGGTGGTTATGGGCTTGGGCAGCATTGGAGTCAGAGGTGAAGAGGAAGCTTCTGTACTGGAGAAGAGCTGAGAAATGAGTGACACTGATGGCTGCTGCGGTGTGAAGGAGAGCTGGCTACATATACTGAAAGGGGGGAGTGGGAAAAGGAAGGGAGTCATCTGGCTACCTAATCTGGAGGGAAAGGGGGGGAGAGGTCATCTGGCTACCTATACTGGAGGCAAAGGGGGGAGGGGTCATCTGGCTACCTATACTGGAGGGAAAGGGGGAAGGAGTCATCTGGCTACCTACACTGGAGCGAAAGGGGGGGGGGTCATCTGGCTAGTCTATACTAGAGGGAAGGGGGGAGGGGTCATCTGGCTACCTATACTGAAGGAGGGCGGACGGTGACAGTGGCCTTTGGCGGTAAAGAATACAAATCCGGCCCTGGGCACGGGACGGCTGCAGGGGGCTGGTAGAAGCCCCAGGTGAGTAAAACTTTTTTTTTTTCTAGGCTTAAGCCTCTCTTTAAGTTAGGTGCAATGCTTCTAACTGCCACGCGATGTGCTTGTATAGCGCTAGTGGAATACCGCGGTACTCCACTAGCGCGGCCGTTACCACTTTAATTTGTGGCTGCACTAGTGGAGGACCGCGGTCGCGATGCAAGCACATCACGCAGCAGTTAGGAGCATTGCAAGAGCGCACGCTACGCTGACAGGACTGGACGTAGCGCATCTGGATAGCAAGTTTTGCCAACACGCGATTACAATGGAAATCAATGGAAATTCACCTTTTTTTTAAAAACGTGTTGACAAACTTGCTATCCAGATGCGATTTTTGATAAGTGTAAAGGTGAACACACACGATACAAGAAAATTTTACAGCAATTTGATAAAAACGATCGGATTTTCCACAGAATCGAAAGCTTTTTTTTATTTGAGTAAGAAATCCGATCGGATTTCCCATTTTTATTTGATAAAAGTCTATCAGGAGGGCTGGATTTTTCTGATGAATTTTTCTGAAAATTGAATGGTGTAGGGTAGATTGTCAATTTCCTTATATATACTTGCAGGTAATTTTCTCTGAGTTTTCAATCATTTTTTTCATAATTGGGTAAAAATGTAACATATGTGTGTACTACATTGTTCAGATTTTTTTAAATGTTACAATCAGTCAGAAAAATTGATTACAATATTTTATATTAAAATATATTTTAAAGATTGTATGGTGTCTGGCCACTTTAAAGCTACCTTAGTGGTAATGAGCAAGTCACTAGTGGTCATAATTTTCATTACTAATCAATGTCATCTTGAGGACAAATAATTATCCTTTATAGTACACCTGAGGTGAAAGACATTTGGAGGCTGCCATATTTATTTCCTTTTAAACAGTACCAGTTGCCTGGCAGCCCTGCTGATCTATTTGGCTGCAGTAGTGTCTGAATCACACACCTGAAACAAGCATGCAGCTAATCTAGTCAGACTTCAGTCAGAGCACCTGAGCTGCATGCTTGTTCAGGGTCTATGGCTAAAAGTATTGAAGGCAGAGGGGATTAGCAGGATAGCCAGGCAACTAGTATTGCTTAAAGGATACCTGAGGTGACATGTGACATGATGAGATAGACATGGGTATGTACAGTGCCAAGTACACAAATAACTATGCGGTGTTCCTTTTTTTCTTTCTCTGCCTGAAAGAGTTAAATATCAGGTATGTAAGTGGCTGACTCAGTCCTGACTCAGACAGGAAGTGACTACAGTGTGACCCTCACTGATAAAAAAATCCAACTATAAAACACTTTCCTAGCAGAAAATGGCTTCTGAGAGCAGGAAAGAAATAAAAGGGTCAATAATTCATAGATTTTAGCTCTGGCATACTTCAATGAATGTGTCGTTGAGCAAAACCAATAAGGCTGCTTTCACAGTGAGACGTTAGTGCAGCCTGTAACGCAGCCCACCGCACAGTAATGAAAAATCAATGGGCTGTTCACAGTGCCCACGTTGCGTTACATTGTAACGCAGGACGTCAGTTGAATGTGCTGCATGCTACGGCGTTATGCGCGGCTAAGCCGCGTTAGACTGTGCGCACATGCTCAGTAGTGTTGGAGGAGGAGGTCTTCCCTTCTCCTCCTCGGCCAGCCACATGGCTAATTAATATTCACTGCACGGTGTGACGTGCAGTGTTTACTTCCTGGAGCGCCGCTCTGTGCAGCGATTGGCTGGCGGGACCACGTGATGCCGCATGTGTCCAAGAGTACGCATCGCGGCATCACGGACGCCAGAGTGAGCTGCACAACGCGGCTCACTCTGACGTCCACATCTAAGAACACCAGACGTTGCGTTAGGGGCAACTTATGTGACCATAACGTCCCCTAAAACGCAACGTCTTGGTGTGTAAGTAGCCTAAAACAGTTAAAACTTAAGTTAATTTAAACATAAAATAAAACTGTGGAATATCTTCAAAAGTCATTTTTAGGAGAAGGAAAATAGATACAATTGTTTATTTCATTCATTTATTTTCGCTTCAGGTGTCCTTTAAAAGGAAATAAATATGGCAGCCTCCATATACTGTACTTCTCACTACAGGTGTTCTTTAATTAGATCTGTCATTTTGGAACTCTGCAATGAAAATAAACTGACAATAGAGAGGGTCACTGTGCATCTGTGGTAAAGCCATATATTTTATTAATATGTATGAATTAAAATGATGGTACATTTATTACCATTGTGGTCAATTTGGTCTGTTTCTCCGCAGCTGGAAAACATTGGAAACTTCATCAAGGCAATCACAGTGTATGGCGTCAGACCTCATGATATATTTGAAGCGAACGACCTGTTTGAGAACACCAACCTGACCCAAGTCCAGTCAACACTATTGGCGTTAGCTAGCGTGGTAAGTCGCTGAGAAGGTGCCCTGTGGTACCTGCTATAAATGCATATTCTTGAATATACAGATATGGTTATGTCCTCCTGTCTGACTGTAAGAGGTACTATAATGTATAATGGTTCAGCAGATAGTGTCACCCGTGCAACATTGCAGGGTTGAGGCTGTACAGATGCGTCGCTAGCCTACAGCCTACCACATGCCTCCTAACCATCAGGATTTCCCCGGGACTGCCCCAGGTTGGGAGCCACGGTTCCATGTCCCGCAGCACCCCTTCTTGTGTCCCGGGCCACCTCATCCTCCTGGTGGGGGGTGCACTGGAGGTAAGGGCTAGTGACGTGCTCTGTTGCTACGCAGGGGGCGGATCGGCACGGTAGTGACATCATATGGTTGGCTGGGTAAGTGGGAAGAACAATGCTCTTCGACATGGCCGAAGCAATCCACCCAGCGGATTGCTTGCCGAGCGGTTGATAGGGGTCGGTGGCTGCCATACATACGCTGGATTTCATCTAGCATGTGTGCGGAGCTTACATCATAAAGATTAGCAGTTACAGCATGCCCCTGATACAACTGGGAGCTAACTTCACCATGAGTTCTGCTACACAGGAGTGGCTACACACATTTCTATACACCATAAAAGTTAATTCAGCAAAATGTGATTTGTCTGCCACCCAGTGGTGGATTGCCAGAATGACTACTTAAATGATACATACATTTCCTATTCCTAATGTGGTTCCCAGCCTGGGTCCTCCTCTGTTCCTAACAAACATTCTGGTCCCCCAGCAGGCCCTGCCCCCAATCTGCTTCCTGTTGACTCGGTTGCCCCATTGGATAACCTGCTGCTCCACTTAACGCTTTGGTTCCCCAGGCGGTCTTTTGCACCAAAACACTTTTGCACCAAAGTGTTCAGACATCTGATATGAATACTTGTTCTGGGTCAGTAGATACAACAGTGTTGAAGGAAACGACAATTTTGTTAAGAATTATGCAGTGGTGTAACTAACTAGAGGGGAGAAGCCTTTGTGACTGCAGGTGGACCCAGAGCTGTGGGGGCCCCAACTACTAACCTTCCCTTCCTCCTATACAGGGGACTATACTTCAGATCAGGGCCCATATGCAATTCACTTTTTCTCCTGAGTTTTCTCCTGGGTGATATTTTTACATTTGTCAATAAAATGCATTTTAACCTCCCTGGCGATACGCAGTTCTAGAGGCTGCGTTCGCGGTTGGATTTTTTAAAATAAAAGTTTCCCTATATACTTAAGCTAGCACTTCGCTAGCTAATTATGTTCCCCAAGCCCCCCGGCAACCAACTAAACCCCCAGTTCGCCGCTGGTAATATTTACCACTCCGCGATCCCATGAGAGCCGCAGCTTCCCGATCCAGCTTCACTGTCGCTATCTCGACGATCGGAAATGACGTCATGCGCAGTTCCGATCCTCCCCACAGCGAAGCCTGAAGCTGATTGGGAGGCTGCGCCATCGCGGGATCCCTCGGGGGTACGTATACCGGTGGTGATCGGAGGCAATCGGAGGGACTTGGGAGACATAAGTAGCTAGCGAAATGCTAGCTGAAGAATATGGCGCAAGTTTTATTTTTTAAAAAAATCCTCCCGGGGCCATGCGATCCCCTGCGGCGGCTTGCCCGACACTGTGACGGGCATACCGCCAGGGAGGTTAAGCCATCAGAAAGCAAGAAAACGCTAAAAAATAATTTTGATAGTATGTTTCCCTTTACTTTTTTGTACTTTTCTTTTAATTGAAAAGTGCTGGAAAGTTATTTTAATTTCAAAATGAAAAATGATCTCCTGGGAGAAAACTCAGGTGACAAAAATGAATTGCATATGGCCCAGAGGTGTTTTTGTGGCTACACTTGTTATGGGTGTGGAGATCCTGATGGCCACACATGTTATATGACCCTTGTGAGATGAGCCAATAGGCTGTGAGGGTCACCAAGAGGAGGTAACGGTAGGCTTGTGAACATTTAGGGATCATTCACATGGACGTCCGCTCGGCTTCCAGCAGCGTCTCGTTCAGCAGGGTCTCGGCGGCAGCCCATTCCGGCTTTCGGCACCTTTCTGTCATGATAAGTGTTTTTGTCCCCACAGAGGGACACTAGCAGCGCGGCAGTTAACCAACCCTGGACACTACATGTGGCGTCCAGGGTTGCTTTAAACGACATGGAAATTGGGATCGGAGCACTGCGTTCGCGCAAACGCTGGTTAAAGCCCTTGTAGAAAGTGCACAGAGGCGCCAAAAGGATAAAATATGCTAAAATTGTTAGGGAGGCAGTGGTGGACTTACCATCCCAAACAGACACAAAGCTGTTAATTATCAGCAAGAAAAATGTATTTACATACTCCAAATATTACAGGCAACGCGTTTCGCAGGTATACTTCTGCTTCCTCAGGCAACAACAGAAGGAGAACACGCCTAGTGCCTCTGTGCTGATTAAAGCCCGGTACAAACGCTCCCGTGCACATGAATGGGAGCAGTTAACGATGAGTCCCGAACGCCGGGGCGAATGTCTGTGCAAACCAGGCCTAAGGGGCCCCACCAAAGATTTGCTGGGGGGAGGTAGGGGGGGGCATGATTTTTAGTTATGCTCCTGGAATGATGTGATAGCTGCCTCCATATGTACCTTACTATAGGCATGTTTACTGATGGCAGAGCTTGCCAAAGTAGTGCATGACATTCTCCAGAACCTCACCGGTATGTTTTAATTCTTATACCTTTCCAGGCCAAGACAAGAGGTGCCAAAGTGGACATTGGAGTAAAGTACGCTGATCCACAGGAGAGAAAATTCAACGCTCAAAAACTCAAGGAGGGAAGGAATATTATTGGGCTGCAGGTAAGTCAGAGAGTACTGAACAGACCTGCTGGGTTTAACCAAACTACCATAGCAAGTAGATAAAGCAATCCATCCTCCTTCCCCCCTCCAACAGTAGTTACACTTACCCAAAAACAGCCAGTTGAGGTACTAGGTAGTCATGTGACTACACAGTCTCTGCCTCCCAAGGCCACTGTTGTGTCTACATAGCCTGTGCGGTGTTGATGCCCCGCCCCTTCCACTGAGATAAATATTATGTATGTGAATTTGCTGCCATTCATGATGCCCAGCTTTGGCTGTGTGAAACTATTTTTTGGGAATGGTTTCATCATTTCTCCCATAATCTGGATACTCTAAGCCATGCATTTCAAACTCCGGCCCATGGGCCAAATCTGGCCCTCAGAGCCATTCAATCTGGCCCTCAAGTGGTTACTCCCCTTTGCATTATCTTTGGCCCACTCTAGACCACCAGGGAAGCTATATTGGAGGTAAAGCCCTAGTACACCAGAGCAACCATATTGGGGGGGGGGGGGGGGGAGCACTAAACACTAGGGAACTGTACAGGGGAGGGTGGGGGCCCCTAGACACCAGGGAACTGTATAGGGGAAGGAGGACCATTAGACTCCAGGGAACTGTATAGGGGTTGCAGGGGGCCCAATAGACACCAGGGAACATTATAGAGGAGGGAGGGGGACCACTAGACACCAAGAAACTGTATATGGGTCACGGGGGGGAGCATTAGACGCCATGGAACTTTATAAGGGAGGAAGGGGGCCAGTAGACATTGAGGTTGGCCTGCGACTAGGTCCCACTGTACAATTTCGGCCCACTTTGTATTCGAGTTTGACACCCCTGCTCTGAACAGATCCCCCATAGAGAAACCCCCCTTCCTGATGCTGCACTCAACTCTTAAGCCCCTTTTACACGTCGTGTGACACCGCAGGTTGCGTTACATGAAAACGCCACATCCTATCGCAGGAACGGTGATAACCCTATGGAGCTATCACAGTGGATTGTGGTGCTTTGCAGTGGTGTGAGTCTCAGTGCAGCAACGCACTGCATGCAGTCTGTTACCATGCGGCATGCAGATTTATCCCGGAACTTTCAATGTAAAGTATGCCTCATTGATTTGGTTGCACTGCTATGCTACCGCATGGTGCCGGTTTTTGAGAGCATTGCAGTGTGAGTGCCTGGCAATCGCATGCCACAGCCTCTACCAAATATGAAAGAGTCCTTAAAGAGACACTGAAGCGAAAAAAAAAAGATGATATAATGATTTGTATATGTAGCACAGCTAAGAAATAAAACATTAAGATCAGATACATCAGTCTAATTGTTTCCAGTGCAGGGAGAGTTGAGAAACTCTCGTTGTTATCTCTATGCAAACAAGCCATTAAGCTCTCCGACTAAGTTAGTCTTGGAGAGGGCTGTTATCTGACTTTTATTATCTCAAGTGTTCCTGGACTATTTACTTTTCCTCTGCTAGAGGAGAGGTCATTACTTCACAGACTGCTCTGAAAGACTCATTTTGAATGCTGAGTGTTGTGTAATGTGCACATATTATAGAATAATGCAATGTTAGTAAAAACACTATATACCTGAAAATAAAAGTATGAGAATATTTTCTTTGCTGCTAATCTTCTAGTAATTATTCATAGTACACAACCAATTCACTATATCATTTTTTTTTCGCTTCAGTGTCTCTTTAAGGTGCCTATTAACAATCCAATTTTCAGGATGATCAAACAATCCGATCGTTGATGATAAACGATCGTTCGGGCCTACCAACACAGGATAAATCTATAAGCAATCTCATCAGTCAAAAAAAATTGTTCTGACAATCGGATTGACGGAACGATCGATAGAACGACCGTTTGTCGTTGATCGGCAACATTAACGGTATCCGATTCATTTTAGGTTTGGGAGATTGTACTTTTATTGGGCACCCTTACCATACTTAACATTCACCCTCTTCCTGACGCCTAACTAGAACCTCCCGCCTCAACATTAACCCCTTCTGGTACCTGTTGCCTGTTAGTGACAAAACAAGTGTGTCCGGTTAATGCTTGAGTTCTCTGAAAGAAGCCTTACCTGCGCAATACACTTTAGGAATAATTGTCATACTGCAATTAATCCACTAGATGGCGATAAATGCACAGAACTGTTCAGCCATCACTAATTGATTAACGCTAGTGAATGAATACACTGTTCAGTAGTTTGTTTATTTCAATCCTGTCCATCTATATCTCTTATCATTAGGGGGGGAAGAAACCCTAGGATCCCATTTTAACATTTTTAAAGAGAACCCGAGGTGTGTTATCTGCATACAGAGGCTGGGTCTGCCTATACAGCCCAGCCTCTGTTGCTATCCCAAACCCCCCAAGGCCCCCCTGCACTCTGCAATCCCTCATAAATCACAGCCGTGCTGTGCGGCTGTGTTTACATCTGTAGTGTCAGTCTCAGCTGCTCCCCTGCCTCCTGCAGAGCTCCGGTCCCTGCCCCCGTCCCTTCCCTCCAATCAGCAGGGAGGGAAGGGATGCAGGCGAGGACTGGAGTTCTGCAGGAGGCGGGGAGAGCAGCAGACTGACACTATAGTGATAAACACAGTCAGCTCTGACAAGCTGTTTGTCAGCAGCATGGCTGTGATTTATGAGGGATTGCAGAGTGCAGGGGGACCTTAGGGGGGTTTGGGATAGCAACAGAGGCTGGGCTGTATAGGCAGATCCAGCCTTTGTATGCAGATAATATTCTTCAAACCCACCTCGGGTTCTCTTTAAAGCTGCAATTGTTGGAGGGAATTATTATCCCATACTTAGAATAAGGGCCAGTACTAATTGTCAGCACAATCCAGTGGCGTAGCAGTAGGGGTTGCAGAGGTAGCGACCGCATCGGGGCCCTTGGGTCAGAGGGGCCCCGAGGGGCCCTCCCTCAAGCACAATATTACCTATCTATTGGCCCTGTGCTGGTAATAATCACTTCTATAGATGCTTTAAATAGTATGAATCATCAACAAACTGTTTCCATTCCCCTATTTGCACCTGACACTGTGTAAATCCTTGGCAGGTTTTGGTGCGCAGTATCAATTGTTATGCTAGGGGGGCCCCATGTAAACCTTGCACTGGGGCCCATAGATCCTTAGCCACGGCACTAGCACAATTTGTAATTGTGCATGTGTTTTTTTGGACCTCAAACCATATTAACGCTTCAAAAGAGAAGTGCAATATGGCATAAAAGGTTCATTTATTGGTATGCCTGAGAGAATTATAAATACAAAAATGGAGTGTCAAACCCACAGAAACACCCACCACCACAAAACACATAAAACCTTAAAAACAGGGAGCTTGCCCCATGACACATGTGGTCACACACCACAGTGATAGGTACTGTTGCTGTATTGTTAACTATAGTACAACGCCCCAGTCTTTAATAGATAAACTGAATTTGGATGCTAGACGGCCACAAAGTAGTTAAATCCATGCACAAAAGGGTCCCACTCGCAGACTCCGAAAGCAATACTGCATCCATACATGAGGAATAAAATGTAGTCTGGACTCAATCATGGAAGTCCCATTCGCAGACGTCCAAACATTGACAGCAACACATCAGAGAGAAAGCCACAGCAGCAGTGATGAGATTGTAGCAGCAGGATGCAGATCAAAGCAGGTTCAGGCGTGCAATATAAGCGCTGCTATGAGACATGCATTCGAAGCGTTAGGCTTTATGGCAGAACAAAGTTCCTAATAGCTACCTGCCTTAGTCCTTCCGGTTTGCTTTCATAGCCGTCCTGTAGCACAGTTGGCTGAAATTCCAAAGTGTTGGAGGAGCAGCAGCGAGCTGCCAGCACCTGTGGCAGGGCCGGATTTACCATAAGGCACTGTAGGCACTTGCCTACAGGCGCCTGATGATGTAACGGTGGCTCAGTCTCTCACCTCTAGCGCCTCCCTCTCTCCCTATGGAGAGTCCCAAGTGAGCGTTAAATAAAGATCTGGGCCGGTTCACATTTGGCACTTCCCCTCGCAATTGTGGTCAGGTCTGCGATCGCAATTAACGGGCAAAATCTTGTGATTTCAGCGCGATTTGTGCTTGCGATTCCCGTCAATAGAAAGAATCACAGCGCAATCATCCCAAAGATGCTGCATGCAGAGTGTTTGCGATTGATTGAAATTGTAAACGCCGCAGTGTGAATGTATGCATAGGGATACATTAGTAGCCGCGCTTGCTGATCGCCGGCGGGCAGCAAAGCGCTGAAAGAAAAACACCAATGGTGAACAAGCCCTCACTCACCCACTTCCGGCGCCTGGCCCCGCCTCCTTTCGCTCTGGAAAAAAAATGCCAAACTATTTACGCTAGTAAACAGCTTGGAGGTTTTCTCTGTAGAGAGAAAGGAGGCGGGGCCAGGCGCCAGAAGTCGGGTGATGCAGGGATTTCGGGACGGCATCGCGGGACAAGGCTTCTCGGGTAAATATAACTTTCTTTTTCTTGCAGGCTGACTGACTTTTGTAGTAGGTGTAGTAGGAGGTCCTCTTTAATGTTGAAAACAAATGGAAACTCTTAGTCTCTTTGCACTGACACCCCATGTCCCATTTCTCCTCATCAGATGGGAACCAACAAGTTTGCCAGCCAAAAAGGGATGACATCATATGGTACCCGCAGACACCTGTATGACCCCAAACTGGGCAATGAGCAACCAGTGGACCAAGCTACAATCAGCTTACAAATGGGCACCAACAAAGGGGCATCCCAGGTAAGGCCATAAAGTAAAGTCAAGTGATAAACTTTGTTACATTTTACTCTCTGTATTCAATTCCCAAGAAGTGCAATGTTATCATCTGGTTTAAAGGGAACCTGAGGTGAGTGTGATATGGAGGCTGCCATATTTATTTCCTTGTAAACAATGCCAGTTGTCTGGCAGCCCTGCTGATCTCCTTGCACAAGTAGAGTCAAAACCCTGGAACAAGCATATGACTAATCCAGTAAAACTTGAGTCAACTGAGTCAGAGTACCTAATCTGCTGCATATTGTTCAGGATCAATGGTTAAATGTATTAGAGACACGGTATTAGGAGGGCTGCCAGGCAACTAGTATTGTTTAAGAGGAAATAAATATGGCAGCCTCCATATCCCTCTCTCCTCAGGTTCCCTTTAAACTAACCCTGTAGAAGACTCATGAATATGAATCCACCATTACAACCATTATCCAAAAAACAATAATAAAAGCACAAATCTTTTCTTCTGTGTTATCCAGCCTCCTGTAAAAAACCCTGCAATTCACTCTCATATGATTGCTCTACCCCATCCATCCTAATGACTCATGCTGTCTACTCTCCACCTAGACAGCATGTGTCATCAGAAGGAGGCGGGGCAAGCTCTATTAGCTGCTTTTGTCTAGTGCTTGGATGAGACAGACAAAAAGATTTCCATGCTGAGATCTATGTTTGAGCATTTATCAGGAGATACCAATGGATTCATAATTTGGATTCACTACATAGTCACTTTAAAGTGAGAGGGATGTGGAGGCTGCCATATTTATTTCCTTTTAAACAATAGCAGCTGCTTGGCAGTACTGCTGATGTCTTTGGCTGCAGTAGTGTCTAAATCACACACATGAAGCAAGCATGCAGCTAATTCAGTCAGACTTTAGTCAGAAACATCTGATCTGCATGCTTGTTCAGCATCTATAGCTAAAAGTATTAGAGGCAGGAAATCAGCAGCACAGCAAGGCAATGTGCATTGTTTAAAAGGAAATAAATATGGCAGCCTCCATATACCTCTTGCTTAAAGTGGATCAGAGATGAAATTTTACACATTGCATAATTGTGTTCCTTTCCTATTGTTTATAGGACATTCCTTAAGCCAAATACTTTTTTGTTTTTGTTTTAGTACTCTAATTCCTTATAAACTAAAGAAGCCACGCCCACAGGTTTTCAGCGAGCCAAGGCAGTAGCAAGGGCTCATGGGAGCTCAGTCTGGTCAGGAGGAGGGGGAGGTATTACTAGCCAGAGATTTCAGAGGCAGGGAGGAGGGAGGAGGAGGGGGGGTTAGGTTTTTTTTGCTCAAGATACAGATAAGCCTGCCTCTGTGTAATGTTTACAAACAACATGGCTGCTGTCATTGTATCAAAGGAATATTCAATCATATTCTATTAAAGCTGTTTGCAGCCAGATTTGCTGTGTAAACTATCTAAAGTTTAGATAAGATATATAGACAAGTTACTTGTTATAGTTAGTTTTTCATCTCGGATCCGCTTTAAGGTGTACTTTAAAGGACCACTATGGTGAAAAATGTTTAAGTTTAAAATAAATTGCAAATGTCTGTGTAAATGTACTTAAATGCGCAGTAAATTACTTTTATCCTATGTTCCTGTTACAGTAGGCAGTACAACTCTGACACATTTCGGACTAGTCCATCTCCTCATGGGGGATTCTCTGTATCTCCTTTACTGGATTTTTTTTTTGCAAAAATACTCCCAGGAAATGACCTATACAAAAATGTCAGACAGCCTCCCTACTCATTTGCACTCTGTTTTAGCAGAATGACTGACCAACTTGCCATTTAAAAAGTGCTTTTGAAAATGCAGAGATCTCTGAGAATCTCCCATGAGGACATGGGCTAATCCAAAACAGGTCAGATCTGTCAGATTTTTTTACTTCCTACTATAAGCGACAGGAATGTAGAAGAAAAGTAATTTTTAGTGCAATTTTATCTAGAAAAAAATGTACATCTTATAGAGGTGGCCACTAATGATCGAATTTCTAGTGAAAAATTGTTCAAACGATCAGATCATTTGGATCGGAAGTGAAATATCGTAATGCATCGTTCATTACACCATCAACGACAAGAAAGAATCACAACCGACAAGAAAATCCGAATTTTGGTTAGACGAAAATCCAATCGGACGTAATCGATTGAGCTCATCAACAGAGATTATTTAGAACCAATCCAATCACACCCGATCAGAATTATCTGATCGTTCTAATTATTTTGCGGCTCGATATTGGACCGTTAGTGGCCACCTTAAAGAGAACCAGAAACGAAGCACCCTCATGTATTTTACCATATACATCAATGGGAACATGACAGTAAACACCTACTCTGCTCTTTGCTTCATCATTCACTGCTCAGTCTTCTTGTTATCAGCTCTGATAAGAAGCCCCAACTGAGCATTCAGTCTAGCTTTGCCCCGGAATGATTATCGCTGAGTCAGTCTTCTGTGATGTCTTTTCAAGCTCAAGCCAGCCCTCTCCTGGCTCTGCTTTCCTGCTACGAGGATACATAGCAGGAAAGCAGAGCCACAAGGGGGCAGGCTTGGGCTTGAAAAGACATCACAGAAGACTGAGTCAGCTATAATCATTCCGGGGCAAAGCTAGACTGAATGCTCAGTTGGGGATTCCCATTGATGTATATGGTAAAATACATGAGGGTGCTTCGTCTCTGGTTCTCTTTAAGAATGGGTATACATGTATTTTAACTTTTACTTTTCACGATATTGGTCCTTTAAAAACATGCACAGAGAGCTATTCTATGTATTCTCCACTAATCAGATCACTAGGGACTTTGTGCACCGATATTCAATGATATCACTTATTACTGTATTGTTGGGATGATTATTGCTTCAGTCTTCCCAAAATGGCTTCCGTGAGCAAAATGGCTGACTGTCATAACCCTCCTCCCACTTCCTTTCTCCTAAGTCTGGCATGACGGCCCCCGGCACCAAGCGTCAGATCTTCGACCAGAAGCTTGGCATGGATCAATGTGACACCCAGACCATCCCCTTGCAGATGGGAACAAACAAGGGCGCATCTCAACAAGGCATGACTGTTTACGGTCTCCCGCGTCAAGTCTACGACGCCAAATACTGCCTTGACAGCAACCTGTACCCGACCGGCGAAGAGGACGGCCACTACGACAACAGCCATCAGTATTACAACTCCGAGTAACAGTGCCCATCATCAGAGAAACCTCCGCGCCACCCTCTTCCGTGCCAGTGTGGACCTGCTACTGTGGCAGAGAAGGGTGCCCACTGCTGCCCATTCTTTGCCAGTGTGTGCTAGCTGCTCTGGCAAAGAGGGTTAATGCTGCCCACTCTCTGTGTCTGCTCTCACGGAGTAAAATAAATAAATAAATAAATGATACCCACTACGTGCCAACGTGCCTCTTGGCATCTAAGATGCTGCACGTCCCAGACCTGCTGTTCTGGCATAGAATAGTCTCCCTCCTACCCCCTTTCTGCTTTCCTGGCAGAATAGGGGGTAGAGCTGCCCATTCTGTGCCAGACCATGCCCGCTGCTTTGGCAGTAACAAAATAAAAAAAAATCCCCATATGTCTGACGCTACATTAAAGAGACTGGGAATAAGCTATCCGCAGAACCTTGCTTTCCTTTGTTGTTTGCCGGAGAAAAAAACCCCCAAAACACACACACACACACACACAGCTCAGCCTCCAAGCATACGATTTGCAGAATGTTGCTCTTTCCATCCCACCGTCAGGGGTTGTGGCAGAACGTTGCACCCCTAACCACCAAATCTGCTTCTGTCACACGCTCAGCTGTGCCATTTTCCCAGCATGCAATGCTGCTGTCTAATGTCAAAAGAGCAAGGCAGGATGAGCTCGGTGTTTAACCCGCTTTATGCTGGAAGCTAGCTGCCTGCTTGTGAGCAGGGTGGAGATGTGACTGGTCTCTCTCATTTACCATACCGTATCTAGATAGTTTTCTGAACGTCACCAGCTGATGGGCAGGATTGTCACACTTTATTTCTGACGGCATTGCTTGTCCGAAAATCTGAAAAAGTAGGCTGGCCGTTTAATATTTAACTCCAGGAAGTTTAGCTCAGTGTTTCGTGAAGGCTCACAGTGCCCATTAACAGTACAATTCTCAGCGAAGGATCATGTTTTTGATAAGAACATTTAGGCTGAAAGAAAAGATCGTATTTAGTCGATCCACACCACTAAATAATCCAAGTTGCGATCATATCTATTCTCCACCAGTTAGAGCAACTGTAGTGAAAAGAACAGTGAATAAAATTGCTTATTTTTTACGCTATTCATTGAGGCCTTGTTCACATTAGAGCCGTTTTTGTAAAAATTTAAGCTGAAAACGCTTGTGCAATGATTCTCTATGAGAGAGTTCATATCTGAGTGGTTCGTTTGCGATCCGCTTAGAAAAGCAGTGCTTGGGCCATTTTTGAGGCGATTTGCCTGAATGGAAGGTATAGGGAAAACGCAAAATGCTCACAAAAATTGGCAAGCGATTGCGTGAGCGTTTAAAAAAAAATACATTGTATTTATTGTTTCCGGATTTTTTTCCGGATCAAAAGACGGAAACGCTCTGCAAAAACGCTTACAAAAACGCCCACAAAAACGAGCAAATGCGCAGAAAATCACCAGAAAACATTTAAAAACAATTTGGCAAAAAATGCCCACCACAGACGGAGGTGCGAGCCGAAAGCAATGTGAACAAGACCTTATAGATGATTTAGTCAGTGTTTACCCATACCAATCCCCCCACCCCCTATGATCTATTTGCGAATAGGTACAGATTTCTTGTGGGAAAGAGGGTATCAGCTACTGATTGGGATGAAGTTCACGCCTGGGTTACAGTTCCTCTTTAAGATATCTATGGAAAAATTCTACAAGCAGAACGATCATTTCTTCAAGGAAAGGATCGATAATGTGATTGTTCAGGATCGATTGGACCCATCAGACGTTCTGTTTGCAATACAATCTGAATAATCTGATCAAAATCTGATTGTTCACTAAAAATTGTAAAGTTAATGGGGACCTTAAATCTTTAGCTGTAAATGGAACTTAACCCATGTGACCATGAGGTAAAAAAGTACTGCTTTTAGGGGATGTCAGTGTTGTTGGTAAAATGCGATTCCCCTTGGTTCAGATCTGTGGACTGCCAGGATTCTGATACCACAAATGGTCAACAAGAGGCAGATAAATTCGGCTTGCATGCCAGTTTAATGCGATTGTATGGCTGCGCGAAATAGAACCAATCGAAACTGACAGGAAGAGCATTAGACTGGCCGACTTCCGAGCTGAGTACAATTTGCATTCAATTTGTATGCAACTCTGAATTATTCACGTCTCCTCGACCCATCTCTAGCAGAGACAAGTGCAGGCTGGCCACAGGGCTCCTGACAGCTTATTATCTATAGAATGTGTGTCAGTGTGCTGATTACCTCATAATTGCAATGCCTCCTACTTTGTGCAGGTTAATTACTTATGCAGAAATGTAGGAGATACTGGGGTGTTACTGGGCAGAACTTACTTTAGAGAGTGCACTAAAATGTCCTGATTTCAGGATATCTCTATTTCACCTTTTCAAATGGGCACAGTTAGTTACAAAATGGCCTTTGTCACAATAATAGGTGTCATAATTCTGTATTTTGTACCAATTCTGTATTTTGTATATTGGTGTACACCATTGTCTGTATTGTTTTGTGCCCCATGTTTGCTTCTTACTTTGTACAGCGCCACAGAATATGTTGGCGCTTTCTAAATTCAATTATAGTAATAATTATAACTTTTTAAATGATGTTGGTATAGTACAAAAGTCATTTTGCAATGTAATGTTACTATAAACAATTATTTCAGCTCTAAAATTGCCAGGAAACTACAATAGTGTTTTGTTTTGCAAAGAATTGCATAAACCTTCGGTGCACTCTCTAGAGTACAGACTGCTCAGTAGCCGACATCTCCTAATGCTCTTCGAAGAGCTGGCAGCCTTGTAGCTCCTCCCACATACCTGGAGTAATGAGGTCACTGCACCAGACTCTGACACACCCATCTGGTATTTTCTGTTACAAACCCATAGGAATGGTTGTGTTTGTCATTTTACATAAGAGGTAAGAAGGCTGAAATAATATAAGGCCAAATCCTTGTGAGGCGCAGAGCTGAAGCGAGGGGATTGCCATTTTTTCAACAAAATAGCGAAAATTTTACTTTAAATTTGGTTGATGAAGGCAATATTTCATATAAAAGCAGTAGTCTAGTTGTTTTTCTATATTTTATTGTTTGTTGTAATAAAATGAGTGTTCAGCATATAATAACTGTATAGATAGTAACATGTGATAGGCAGTTTGCCACCTCCCCCCTTAGCTACATCACTTGCACACTGCACGACTCTGGTGCTGAAAATCTAACATCATAAGACCACCAGAGTGATTCATATTTAGATTAGGTATTGATTATCACTAAGAATACAGCTGAAGTAAAGGCGTGAAGTGAAAGAATACAGCTAAGGTAAAGACTTGAAGTGAAAGAATACAGCTAAGGTAAAGACTTTAAGTGAAAGAATACAGCTGAGGTAAAGGCTTAAAATGAAGGAATACAGCTGAGGTAAAGGTGTGAAGTGAAAGAATACAGCTAAGGTAAAGACTTGAAGTGAAAGAATACAGCTGAGGTAAAGGCTTGAAGCCAAAGAATACAGCTGAGGTAAAGGCTTGAAGCCAAAGAATACAGCTGAGGTAAATGCTTGAAGCCAAAGAAGCATTTCCCTGATCGCCTGAAAACAATAGGTCGCCAGCAAGGAACTCTACTGCTGCCATCTCCTCCATTGGGGGTAGGGAGAGAAAATCCTGCCCACACAATACTTTCCTATATACTGTACTTTCTTTCTTAAGCAGTATTTCTCAGAATCACAGATATGGAGACGAGTATAATTTACATTGAACGCCTACCTCTCAGTGATCCACAAACTAGGCTTCCTGGAGTTCTTGTATAATTATGTTACAAAGCTCACAAATTAATTTGTCTCCTGGTTGGAATAATAAAGCACAATTTCCTTTTCATAGGTAGATCTCTGTAGATCAGTGCTAAAACTATTTTCACTCTGACCACATTGCCTGCCACAGCGATCACATGACCAGGCTGACATCATTAATACAGGGGCATGGCTGCATAGTGACACCATGATATCCAACCTCTAGAAGCAGAATATGGGGGTCACCAAACACTGAGCCTGTTACAGACTACTGATATAAGCAACCACATGTAAACAATAGGCAACCGTGAGTTCTCATGCCTCCCAAGGGAGATACGAAACACCAGTGTATTTTACTAGCATTATAGATCTGGGCAATTTAGGGTTCAGTTGATGTATTTATGTCATAAATTCAGTTGTACTTTAAGGGGCACAAAGTCATAAAGTAAATTTGTTATATATTATTATTATTTTTGTATTTATATAGCACTGACACTTTACAGAGCATGTTGAACCACTGCTGTCACTAACCGCTCTTCAGAGGAGCTCACAATCTAATTCCCGCTGTAGTTGTAGTCAAATATCCTGCTGTGGGCTGTTTCCAGGTTTGGGGGAAAACACATTACGTTTTTGGGATGTGGGGGGGGGGGGGGGGGAAATAAACTACTTGCAAACTCCATACAGTAAATATCCCAAGCAAGCAGGGCCGGTTGAAGCAATGCTGGGGCCCCAGGGCAAAATAACAGTGGTGGCCCCTGACCCCCCTACCTGGCTGCCACGCCCCTTCCCCCCTCCCCCCCCCCCCCCCCCCCCCCCAGGTCCTCCCCTGCTCCTGCCTTCATCCATCCATCCTCGTTGGTTAACTCTACTTAGTAACCCAGAGCGTCTTATTACACGTATGTCAATATTGCTCGCAACACTGCATGGGGCCCCGGGGAGGAGATCCTTGAAGAAGTAGGAAAGCTGGGGAAGAGGAGCAGCAAAGCTCGGGGCCCCCTTGGGCAATTGCCCCCCTTGCCTCATTGGGGGGGACGGCCCTGCAAACAAGATTGAAAAGTGGGAATCTAGGGCTGCAAGGGATAAGCACTTGGGAGACATTTTGGGCCAAATGTTGTGTCAATGTTGTCCTGTGTCCATCGAGCCTCTCTGTATGAAATGTGCATGCGCTGACTTTCTAGGGAGAGGGTTATAAAGATGTATTGCATGAATTATGCCTGTGAAAGTTTTACATTTGTGTAGAGGAAACGGCCAATGCAAAAAAAAACAATATTCTTTGATTTAAAGTACAGTAGAGTCTCTTTTATCCGGGGGTGGCAGTTGCCTGATGCTGGATGGATGTTATTTCGATTGCATGAGAGTTCAAGCAACCAGGGGCCTCAGTGTAAAGGTGCCCATTAACGGTTCCATTTTTTAATCAGATGTAATCTTTACATGCGTTTCATAACTAACGATCATAACTAATCAAAAGGCAGTTATCGATTGTTCCCATTAATGAAACGATTTAAGAAAGCTTTACATTCCGATTCAATCGTAAAATCCAACTTTCAGATCAATAATTTTTCCTTTTCTGATCGACCCAAAAAATCAGATCACATTGATTTGAGCCATAAATGGCGCAGTTTTCTATGCAATTCAATCATAAAAGTGCATCAAAAGATCGACATCAGAAGGAAAATTGTACCGTTGGGCACCTTAAAGAGAACCCGAGGTGGGTTTAAAGAATGTTATCTGCCTACAGAGGCTGGATCTGCCTATACAGCCCAGCCTCTGTTGCTATCCCAAACCCCACTAAGGTCCCCCTGCACTCTGCAATCCCTCATAAATCACAGCCATGCTGTGAGGTTGTGTTTACATCTGTAGTGTCAGTCTCAGCTGCTCCCCCGCCTCCTGCATAGCTCCGGTCCCTGCCCCCGTCCCTTCCCTCCAATCAGCGTGGAGGGAAGGGATGCAGGCGGGGACTGGAGTTCTGCAGGAGGCGGGGAGAGCAGCAGACTGACACTATAGAGATAAACACAGCCAGCTCTGACAAGCTGTTTGTCAGCAGCGTGGCTGTGATTTATGAGGGATTGCAGAGTGCAGGGGGACCTTAGGGGGGTTTGGGATAGCAACAGAGGCTGGGCTGTATAGGCAGATCCAGCCTCTGTATGCAGATAATATTTTTCAAACCCACCTCGGGTTCTCTTTAAGACTATCAATAAGGCAACATTTTTCACATGGCATACAGCGGGAGGTACTAAGGTTCCTTTCACACTGCAATAAAACTCGTTCCGCTTAGCAGAGAGCAGCAGACTGTGAACAGTATTAAAGGGGCACTATGGCGAAAATTATGCTTTTCCATTAACCCCACATCAGTTGTTTAATATGGAAAGCATACATTTCACCATAGACCTTGTGTTAAAAAAAAGTAGCTGATAACACTACAACTACATACATACACTACAGAGAGCCATGCTGTTTTCACATGTAACTAGCTAAGTAAATAGATAAAACAGGCTGCTAATTAGTTACTTACTTAGCAGCTCTCTGTAGTGTGTGAGCCAGCTGGAGTGTCTGCTACCATCAGTGAAGTCCGCTGCAAAAAGCATGCTAATGATCCAGCTCAGCTCTCTAGGAGGGCAGAAATAGTGTTATCAGCAATTTATTTTTTTTTAGCACAATTTATGCTCTCCATATTAAGTAACTGATGAGAGATTAATGGAAAAGCATAATTTTCGCGATAGTGCCCCTTTAAGCAATAGGAACTATCCACATCAGTCTGTTTGTAGCTGACCCACACGGTGTATTCTGACAACCGGAACGCAAGTTTGGGCCTTGCACCGTTTTTCCGGATGGACCGGAAGCGATGGATGCAGACGGAATCCATGCTAGCCGTCCGTTGCCTCTGGGCTGCCCATCGCGTGCATTTCGCAAGATACTCATCTGCTGGAGTCCAATCATGGTGAAAATGCCGGTATACTGATCTCGAGGCTCCAGCAGAAGCATCACAGGCTCCCATTGGTTGCGATAGCGGCAGGGGAATGCGGCGAGTGGGTAGCGAACGAAATAGATCAAGAAACTGGATGAAGAAACGATGCACAATGTAAGAAACTGATTCATTTAAATGGAAAATGGATGAGTTTTGAATGTGGTACAGTGTGAATCCAGCCTCAGATGCATTATGGAATGCTTAGCTGGCTGCATAGTGTAGTGGTTAAGGGCACCGCCTTCGACATTGGCGACCAGGGTTCAAATCCTGACTAGGGTCAGTACCTATTCAGTATGGAGTTCAAGGCAAGACTCCCTAACACTGCAGGGTGTCCTCTTGAGCGTGTCCCAGTGGCTGCAGCTCTTCGGCGCTTTGAGTCCCACAGGAGATAAGCGCTATACAAATGCTCGGATTATAATGGCTGGATAGTGTAATTGTTAAGGGCTCTGCCTCTGACAGGAGATCAGGGATTGAATCTCGGCTCTTTCTGTTCAGTAAGCCAGCACCTATTCAGTAGGAGACCTTGGGCAAGACTCCCTAACACTGCTACTGTCTATAATCTCCCAGGAGAAATGCACAATGGTTTAGTGTTTAGTGACTTTTCCACTAAACATGGGGGCTGAAATGCCTAACAATATGCAGCTTTGAGTGCTTTTTTCCCCTTAGCTGCCAATACCATTGCCTCAAGTGGTCTGCAGGGTGTCGCTGCCACAGTGCTGGTGCTTGGGGTTACTAAGAGGAACAAATAAGTGGAATAAAATGAATTAGGAGGTGGTCAGGCGTGATCCGCAGATTCAGGCGATTGGGACACTGTGATTGGAGGGAGGGGGCGTGTCAGCTGTCCAAATAATGCTCTGGCAGGTTACAGGCTAACAGGGAAATTATCTTTGGTACAACAGCCATGAGTGTTGGTGCGATGCTCTGCAGACTACAATGCTATGTGTTGCTTGTCACTGTTTTGTGCATGTCCCCCTCTCCTCACCGCAGCACAGAGTATGGCCCAGTGCACACCAAAAACCGCTAGCAGATCCTCAAAACGCTAGAGGTTTTTGAAGCAGATTTCAGAGCGGTTTTTTGAGCGTTTTTGTGTAGCAGATTACAAATATTGTTACAGTAAAGCTGTTACTGAACAGCTTCTGTAACAAAAACGCCTGGAAAACAGCTCTGATCTAGCGTTTTTCAGAGCAGTTTTCCACTTTCCTATACTTTACATTGAGGCAGAAACGCCTCAGAAATCTAAAAAATACTGCAGTCCCCGAGTTTGCGTTTGTGGAAAAAACGAGCCGCTCTGGTGTGCACCATCCCATTCACTTTCATTAGCCATTAGCGGTTTTCCCCCTGCAAGAGTTTTAAAAAACGGCTCCAGAGCCGCTCTGGTGTGCACCAGCCCATAGTCTGTCATTAGCACCTCACCGTTCAGACTGCAGATATATTTCTATATATATATTTATATTTCTACTTCTCCTCTCTGCTCTTTATTGTTGTGTAAGGAGGGGTAAGATACTAGCAGCATGCTGCGTTTACACTGTTCATCAGAAGGGTACTATCGTAAGAGAACAGAGGCGCCAGCAGGATAAAAGGTAATAAAAATTTTAAAATTTGCTGGGAGGCAGTGGTGGACTTACCTTCGGAAAGCAGACTCAAAATACTGTCTGAATTAAACAAATAAATTTATTATTGGTACCCCAAAAGATGCAACGCGTTTCGCAGGCACAGCCTGCTTCATCAGGCAATAAGATAGGGGACAAACAGTAGCTCGTCAGTAGCACGAATTGCGCCTCTGTGTCTTTTTTTTTCATCAGAAGGGTACGATCATCATTAAAAAAATAGAGTTGTAATCTCATATTTGAGTGATAACAAAAAAAAGTAAACTGATCCTGTAGTCAGGGGTGTAGCTAGGCCCAGGCGAACCAAGCGGCTACTTGGGGCCTCTCACCCACAGCAGGGGCCTATCACGCTGCCCTCTCTGAGACTTGTATGGCCTCCTCTGCCTCCCTGTCACTCACACACAGACCTCAGACCAGCAGCAATGTGAACAGATGGGAGAGCGGCGCAGTGACTACAGAGTACCCTTCAGATGCGGAAGTGATGTCATTCCTTATTGTTAAGCTTGGGGGTGTAATCTCCACAGTCAGCATACAACACATAAGCTGACATGAAGGAGGTACACACACCAGCACAAGGGATCAGGATATCCCCAGTTTAGTGGAGGAGAGGACTGACTCCAATAGGAGATTGTGGTGTACAGAGCCGGTGCAGATCTGAACAGCCACAAACACTTTCGTAATAACGTCTCAGCGCAAAGTAGCGCTGAGCGCATAAACCAGGACTGAGGAGATCAGGACAGGTAGACAGAATGAACGCTTGCTAGCTAGCGATTACTTAGCGACAGCAAGCGTCCAAAACCAGACAGACTGGAATGAGGCAGCCAATGCGTTGCGGCGATGGCGTGCCTCACAAAGACAGGACAGGAGAGACAGGAAATAGCAGGATCGAGATAGATGAACGTAACACAGATAAATATACAATAAGTATGTTTTCCTAGCGTATTACAATTACAGCTATCAATGAAACTATTTGTAAGGTCTGACTAACATATGTATATATCGGCAATGAACCGATATATGACATAAGCAGGAACGCTGACTAGGACTGGAGTAATACAGGGAACAGGACTCAGAAGGATTCGCTATCTCTTCGCAGAGATGAACGCAATCCACAAACAGTAACAGAACAGGATTCAGAAGGATTCGTTATCTCTTCGCAGAGATGAACGCAATCCACAAACAGGACCAGGAACAGGATAACTAGCTCAGCACGGGTGTTCACGATACGCGCAAACTACCAAAACGTGCTGGAAAACTGACTAACTGAACACAGGAAATAAACAGTTCGTGTACGTATATATCAGCAACACTGATATATCAACGTAACACGGATACAAGGAAAATAACAAAATGCGCAAGTATGCGTATATATTGGCGATGAACCAATATATGACACAAGACAAGCAAGTAACAACTTCTAGAACAAGAGCAGAACTAGGAGGACTCGCTGACCCCTTCGCAGGAGTCAGCGCAGTCCACACGGACCAGGAACGAGGTGGGGCACGAGCAGAGTAACAGATACAATCTGAGACTATGATAGCCCATGAGGCATTGCAGGAAGCAGTTCTTTATACTGAGGTCATCCAATGGGAGCAGACCTGCAGATTCCCACACAAGTGAATGGTAATTAATCACAGGCTGATAGCAGGAAAAGGCAGACAATGATATGCAGCCTGCAGGAAAGGGACCGCCCCTCCACTGCAGCAGACAATGTTTGTTTACACAAAAGCATATTAAACTGTCATAAACTTCAGAGCGACTGCAGATGGAATCAGCAACTAGTTTAAGTGCAAACCAAACTATGCAAGCAAATGCATGTAATGACATTAGAACTGCTTGGTTTGCAATACCACAGCAGTCAGCAGTAAACGCTGCAGAAGCGATCATAACAGTACCCCCTCCCTTAAACGCGGCCTCTGGACGCCTATGAAAACTGACATATTTCTCCTGAACCACCCAAACCAAAAAATCAGAAGTGGGAAATCCAGCAAACTGATCTGACTGAAAATTCATGAAGGTCGGATCCGTCCGACAAAACCAAATTCCCGAATCAGTCTCACCAAAACTAGACCAATTGGAACCAGAACCTACCGAACCATGCCCGTCAGCACTACAAGCCTCAGTGTGACACCCATCAGAACCACGACTTCCAGAAAACAACCCCAAGAAACTCTCTGCGCGATACCCACCGCCTTCCAAGGACTGTCCAAAAACGCCAAAGCCTTTGCAATGCCCACCGGAACTGTCCTTACCAACACAAAACCCACTGTTGAACCAATCCAAGGTACCAGGACAAGTTTCCTCAGAGATCTCCCAGAACACTTGGAAGCTCCAAAGAGATCCCCACAGGTCAGAACGCCCCTTAGGCTCACATGGAGAACCATCAAGAACCCCTATGGAACCCAGGGCAACTCTAGAGTCAGGGTCACAAGGACAAACATCAAGATCAGGGTTTTTAGGGACCAGAACCATCTCCGGGCATGCAGGCCAACCGGCAACATCAGAACATGTCTCCACTAGGGAAGCGTGTGAGCACGCCAACACAGACACACTTGGGCATTCTGGCATACGAAGCACATCTGGGCACACTGGCACAAGAGAGACTTCTGGGCATGTCAAGGAACTGCAAACCTCAAAGTCAGTCAAGGTAGGACCGAAACCAGGACTGGGCAAAAAAAAATCATCATGACTAGACTTCACAGTAACTGGATTCTCACTAAAAAATGCAGGATCAGACTTAGATGTCTCTGATTCCAGCAAAGTTATTAACAAATCATGTTCAGGGGCATTTACAAGACAGGACAAATCTTCTGATGTATGCACCGAACTAGACAGGGTTCCCATAACTTCTTCTGGACTAGACAGAGACTCATCAAATACACTGGATTGGAGCTCATGAAGGGCTGCAAAACAAGTCAATAGTGCAGCAATCCCCACTGAACTAGGCAAAACTGAGTAACTCACTGGACAGGAAGGGGATTCAGGAACTTCTGCCACCCCGGCCAGAGAACCAGAATTTTCCAGGATACAGGGCTGGGTTTCAGAAACACTCATTAACCCGGACTGAAATTCTGAGATTTCTATTATTTTTTCCAGCGAGTCAGAATTATCCATGTTACAGGGCAAGACTTTTGAAACATTCAGAGGACAGGGCTGGAGTTCCTCGGCTGTTACAACACTGGAGAGGGACTCAACAACATTGGTTAAATCAGACTGTGTACAGGGCAAGGTATCTAACACACTTGCTGACGAGGACAATATTTCAATGGCTTCTGCTTCGCTGGGCAGAAATTCATCAAGTTTTATTAGAGCAGACTGTAATTCCAAAACAGCTGCTAGACAAGTGAATATTACTGCAACACCAACTGAGGTAAGCAGTGCCTCAGACTGTTCTGCTAGAGGGTTTGAAGTATCCAAAGTACTGGGTGAAGCATAAGACTCTGTGACCACAGCTTCACTGGACAGGATCACCGAACAGTCCACACTGCAGGGCAAAACCATGGAAGCACCTGCTGGACAGCATAATGATTCTGTGACCTGAGTTTCATTGGAAAGATCTACTGCACAATTCATGGTACAGGGCAAGTTCACTGGAACATTTTCTGAACACGGTAATAATTCTGCGATTTCGGACTCACATAGCAGACGCTGTGAGTTATTCATGAGACTAGAGTGAGGTGTAGAAACAGGAAGATCAAAACACAATGTTTGCGCATCTAAATCACCATTCAATTGTGAAATTGGAAAATTCAGATGCTGGGGTTCTGAGATTTCTGGACAGGATTGCTGGGACTCAGAAACTGATGTAGTGCATCTATTGGCATCTGCTGGATCAGACAGGAGTTGAACTTTATTAACACAGGTAATTTCTGCAGAAGTGTTTGCAGAGACAGGCAAGATTTTTCTGGTGTCTGTTTCACTGAACAAAGACTCATGAGTACTGGCTAAGCTGGACTCAGAAGTCAGCAGGACCTCTGGGTCCTCTGCTGAGAGATTTGTGCAGGGCAAGATTAAGGAAGTATTAGTAATTTCTGTCTTACTGGGAAGTAACACTGAGTTATCCATGGTACAGGGTGGAATTACAGGAACTTCAATTTCACACAAAAGGAGCTCTGAATCACTCGCTGAATCAGCCAAAGGTGCTGAAGCATGCGAGTCCTCAGGAACTGAGGAAGTGGAACAATCTCCACTTGACAGTGTGTCTTCCCTGGTATCAACTGATTGAATCGCATAAAAATCGTCCAGAATCATTCTCCACACATCGATCAATGGAGCCACAAAGTCATACCCACACACACCAGTTTTTATTAGGTTATAGGCAGACTTAATGCATGCATTCAATACTAATTCACTTTTTGCACTGTAAAACTGACAAAATGAACTTGCATCTTTCTTCCATTCATAGACCAGGGCTTCCATCTCTCCCTTCTCAAATGGAGGATCCCATGCATATTTAACAGCTGAGCATTCCAGCTGATCATAGTTTGCAAATGTGTTAGTGGCAGAAACATACATTGGGTTATTTAGCAGGTGATTGGCCGATTTCTTATTCCTAAGGATCTCCAATACCTGTAGCAAGTGTTGAACTGTAGTGTATGCAAATTTCCCTTGCTGCACGAATAAATTGATCTGTTCAATACTCTGTAATATATCTTCATAATCATATTCAGATAATTCATTTAAACAAGAACTTTTATTTTCCCTGGCTAGCAATGAAAGTTCATTAGTAGTTTCATAGGTCCATTTGACTCCCCTGAATGGTGACTGAATTTCATTATCTGCTACTGGCGGAGTCTCATTACAGATCTGATGCGCAGTCGCCAAGGGCAACGACTCCGCTGATTGTAACGCTTTTCTTTTGGAGCGTTTACGTTTGGCTTTAGACCCTGCTGCCTTAGCAGAAGAAAAGTTATCAGAACAATTATCTGCTTGCTGATTATTTTTGTAGGCAGTAGAAGGAGCAGCTGATTGACAAGCTGCCAGGAGCTTATCAAAAGGGCTAGGCAAATCGGTTTTGCGCAGCCAGTTATGGATCACAAACGCTAGAAATTCCAGTGGTCTTTCTTTTAAATTGGTATGATCCAAGACATCGTAGGCCCACTGAAACAATCTTCCCTTAAATAAAACATAAACTAGCTGGGGGGCCCACGTTGAAACAGGAGTAGCCTGGAGCTCAGGATTGGCCAGGAACCTGGCACATTCAGAAAAAAACTCATTTTCTGTTTCAGAATTGAGCTTCTCAAATTTCTTAAAGGAACAGGAACCATAACAAACAGTGTCATTTTTGCTGGGAACCCCCCCACAATGGGGATTGGTAATGGGGCTACCATAATGTTAAGCTTGGGGGTGTAATCTCCACAGTCAGCATACAACACATAAGCTGACGTGAAGGAGGTACACACACCAGCACAAGGGATCAGGATATCCCCAGTTTAGTGGAGGAGAGGACTGACTCCAATAGGAGATTGTGGTGTACAGAGCCGGTGCAGATCTGAACAGCCACAAACACTTTCGTAATAACGTCTCAGCGCAAAGTAGCGCTGAGCGCATAAACCAGGACTGAGGAGATCAGGACAGGTAGACAGAATGAACGCTTGCTAGCTAGCGATTACTTAGCGACAGCAAGCGTCCAAAACCAGACAGACTGGAATGAGGCAGCCAATGCGTTGCGGCGATGGCGTGCCTCACAAAGACAGGACAGGAGAGACAGGAAATAGCAGGATCGAGATAGATGAACGTAACACAGATAAATATACAATAAGTATGTTTTCCTAGCGTATTACAATTACAGCTATCAATGAAACTATTTGTAAGGTCTGACTAACATATGTATATATCGGCAATGAACCGATATATGACATAAGCAGGAACGCTGACTAGGACTGGAGTAATACAGGGAACAGGACTCAGAAGGATTCGCTATCTCTTCGCAGAGATGAACGCAATCCACAAACAGTAACAGAACAGGATTCAGAAGGATTCGTTATCTCTTCGCAGAGATGAACGCAATCCACAAACAGGACCAGGAACAGGATAACTAGCTCAGCACGGGTGTTCACGATACGCGCAAACTACCAAAACGTGCTGGAAAACTGACTAACTGAACACAGGAAATAAACAGTTCGTGTACGTATATATCAGCAACACTGATATATCAACGTAACACGGATACAAGGAAAATAACAAAATGCGCAAGTATGCGTATATATTGGCGATGAACCAATATATGACACAAGACAAGCAAGTAACAACTTCTAGAACAAGAGCAGAACTAGGAGGACTCGCTGACCCCTTCGCAGGAGTCAGCGCAGTCCACACGGACCAGGAACGAGGTGGGGCACGAGCAGAGTAACAGATAGAGTCTGAAACTATGGTAGCCCATGAGACATTGCAGGAAGCAGTTCTTTATACTGAGGTCATCCAATGGGAGCAGACCTGCAGATTCCCACACAAGTGAATGGTAATTAATCACAGGCTGATAGCAGGAAAAGGCAGACAATGATATGCAGCCTGCAGGAAAGGGACCGCCCCTCCACTGCAGCAGACAATGTTTGTTTACACAAAAGCATATTAAACTGTCATAAACTTCAGAGCGACTGCAGATGGAATCAGCAACTAGTTTAAGTGCAAACCAAACTATGCAAGCAAATGCATGTAATGACATTAGAACTGCTTGGTTTGCAATACCACAGCAGTCAGCAGTAAACGCTGCAGAAGCGATCATAACACTTATTTCCTGCATTTGAAGTGTGCTGCAAAATTATTCTTTTCAGGTCTCTGGCTGATCTGCAGGTGTAAATGCTGGGGATGGGGAGCCAGCCCAGAACGGAGCAGTGCTTTTCAGCGCTGCTAGATTCGGGTGCAGCCAGCGCCACCATAGACTAGAATAGGAATCGCATCTATAGCGGCGCTCAGTGAGCAACGTCGGCGCCATCAGAAGACAGAGTCGAAGTTGCTTAAAAAACACAATAATTTGGCCTTCAGCAATCGCTGGAAGCCGAATTATATCATTCCCCACCATCCATGGCGGCCTGGAGGGGGAATAGTAATTAGCATGGCCCGGACTTGTGCAGAAGCAGGATCAGCCATATACCGGCTGTATCCTGCGCCCAAGTCTATCGATTTCAAATGTATGCAGCCAGAAGGATGCTACATACTCCCACTGACACCTTTAGCTACCTATACTGGGGGGAGCACTTTTGGCTCCTACCTATACTAGAGAGCTACCTATTTGGGGGGGGGGGCACCTTCGGCTACCTATTATAATGGAAGAAGAGGCCCCTGACTGGGAAGGGCCACATATGTGCCGCTTGGGGCCACAGATGTAGTGAATTGCTACAATGTGAACACACCAATCTTGCTGTTACATTTCCTGGACGAGCGACCTAAGCCTCTGAATTCAGATCTGCCCCATCCTATGTTACTGTTGCATTGTCGCAGAGACTTCTGTAGGATGGGTGGGGGTAGGGAGAAGTAGACATCCAAACTAAAGCATAGTACACACCTTCAATTTTAATTGGCCAATCACTGACCAGTTTTACCACCTCCATGTAGTATGAGGGTTTACTACACACTCTGCTCATAGTATCCAATATCTGTTGACCCTCATATTACACGGAGGTGGTAAAATTGGTCAGCGATTGGCTAATCCTAATTGAAAGTGTGTACCAGGTTTTAAAGCTGCTGCAGACACTTAATTACTGGCCTATAAAATGTTTGGTAGGGTGCATACACACATCCAATTTTGATTGAGCAATTTTGCCACTTATTGATTTATAAAGTGCCAACCTATTCCGTGGCGCTGTACAAAGTAATAAGCAAACATGGGGTACACGATAATACAGATAATGTTGTACACCAATATGCAAAATATAGAGTTGGTACAAAATACAGAATTGGTAATTACAGTGACAAAAGTAACACGAATAAAATGTGTAACACATTCCAAGATACAAAAGGTGAGAGAGCCCTGCCCTTGTGAGCTTACACATCCATGTTGTATCAGAGCTTACCTACATAATCTGTTCATAGCATTTAAAATCTGTTGGCCAATCAAAATTGGACGTGTTTATGCACTGCCTATATCTTGAAACGATCGCTCAGTAATAAGTGTTATATGCTCATACAGAAGTGACGTCAGAGTTTGTTGGTAATGGTTTCAGAGCATGCACGCAACAATCGTTAGTTATCTAACAATATCCATACACACTTTTAGAAATAAATACTTATTGTTCAATCCGATCTGTCCTGGTGGATTCGCATTTTCCACTGATATCAGTTGATCATCGTTAGTTTTAAAGGAATACTATTAAAGTTACTCAATCTGTGCATCAGCACAAATGAATGTGGCAACAGCAGTAAGAACAGAGACAGCATATACCTTTGCTGTGCAATGTCATTTTATTCTTATCTACCTTGTAGATGGCGTCCCAATTACTCACTGACAGCGATGGGAAAGTGGGCCAGGTCATTATCTAAAGGGGGATTCTTCTTATTTAGTACTACAGTGAGTCTCCCTCACACCAGAGGGGGTTATATAGTGCACGACCCGCTGAAGTAAGTTACTGTGAGGAGCGAGAGACAACCACTCTTGCTCCTATTCTGCCCAGCCAATAAGTTTCTTCCCCTCTCCATCTGAAATGTACTTTCGTGTGTGCCGCCGTGTCATTGGATGTAGTGAGCTGGAGGAGGGTGCGTTGTTATTCTGAAAATACCCAAAGCAGGAGCTTCGGGGGAACTGATTACAATATTGCCTCATTTAGCTCACTAATTTGCTGTTGCTTAGCAACGGCAAACATCCAATGATGCGTCGGCACACGTGAAAGTAAATTTCAGATGGAGAGGGGGAGTGTAACGTTTGCGGAATCGTTTTCGCGGTCAGCGCACAAGATGCGCACTGACACAGCGAAAACCTTCCACAAGCGTATAATTGGGTGAACCCAGGCTAGGTGCAATGCACTAGCAGAGGGCAATTCCCACCGGCAGATGACGCTGTGGAGTGCAGACGAGCACAGCCTCTGCACAGCCACAAATGCCAGATGAGAATTGTACAGATCTAAGACAATGCGGGGCTGAACACTCCAGTGAAAATAATGTAGTAAAAAAAGTGCTTCATTTTTTACCATAATTATGTATAAATGATTTAGTCAGTGTTTGCCCATTGTAAAATCTTTCCTCTCCCCGATTTACATTCTGACATTTATTACATGGTGACATGTTTACTGTGGGCAGGTTATGTAACTGCTCCTAGCTGTTTTGGCTGTTAGAGACAGCTGTAAACAGCCAATTCCTGTCTGTGAACATTGTTACATTGTCGCAGTTTGCCCAGAGTACCTCGGTCCGAGAGCTTCTTGTGGGAGGGGTTTCAGCACAAAATCAGCCATACAGCGCCCCCTGATGGTCTGTTTGTGAAAAGCATTATATTTATCATGTAAAAGGGGGTATCGGCTACTGATTGGGATAAAGTTCAATTCTAGGTTGGAGTTTCTCTTTAAACAAATGTACCCTCTACCGAATAAGGCGGTCCACGGTGAAAAAGTGGGTGTTGCCATGGCATGATGTGGGGGGAGCCAAATGTTGTGGGTGGAGTGACAGTACGATTGCCTTGCACTAGTCACGCAGTATAACAGCACACGCAATGAAAATCTACGGGCCTCAGCAAGGATAAAGATTGGATAAAAAAAAAAAAAAAAAAGAACAGTTTTTTCCCACCACCACCAGCCTACCTATCCACTTCACTACTCCTCTCCTAATAATAGCTTTTATAAAAGCTGTTGGGATCAGTATTTTTGATACAGTGATAGACAGTGAGAGCTCCCTCTCACACGTCCAGCCACATGCAGCAACAGTCTGCAAATGGCACTGGACGGAAGATCCTCTGCCACCTCCTTTGCCTTCCCCTCCCCTTCATGTGACCTGCTCCTCTGCTGAACCATCCCCGTCCCCCCACACCCCGAAAAACTATATTTTCCATGTATTGTATATGTGTATACAATACAATACATACATTAAGCGGATAAATCTCCCCGTAGCGCCGCTATGCTCCATATACTCCATAGTAGCCTAGCTAGCTCTCTGATTGGCCCAAATGCTGCCTGCCACAGCAGCGTCTCTGATTGGCCGCGATGGTGGTGCAGGCGGGTGCACGCACTGCCGTGACAGGCAGCATTTGGGCCAATGCATTTGGGTGAAAATTTTTGTTTGCTTCAGTCTCTCTTTAAGTAAACACTTCTCTGACACTGCAGACTCTCCAGAACACAGTCAGACACTCAGAAAGCATTTCTGCTTACATTAAAAAGATGAATAAACCAGTTATGAATGAAATGCAAAGTCAGCTCTCTGGGCAAAAAAAGTGTACTTTGGGAACTTGTAATTTCTAAATGAATAATAATACTTATGCACAAAAGCAAATATGATAACCGTATGGCATATAAAAAGTAGGAAAACATGTTTTTATTGAATATTATGTTATAGTTTTATACCGCTTTAAATCACAAATTTGAGTCCTTAGGGACTCGTTAGCCCATGCCTCCACACAATGCAATTTCCCGCCTGACGGGAAGCGATAGCTTATTTATGACATGTCCGATTGGCTCTCGATTTATAAAGAGATCGATTTTGCACACTTATATTAGAAAATTGTTCGATTTATCGATCGGCTGCACTTTGGACATGTACACACAATGCAACTTCCCTTTCGATGACCCATAGATCAGGCGGGAAATTGCATCGTGTGTACCCAGCATAACTCACTGTTAAGGAATGAACTATCAATGCATTTGTTTATTTTCACTTCAGGTTTGCTTTAGGAGAGGTAGAATGGAAAGCTAAAAGTAAAGTAAAGAGAAAATGTAGAGAGCATAACCTGCCCTGCTCTGACTTCAGCCATCACTTTAGGCAGACGCCTTGTGGGAGTCTTTGTTTAATTATAGAGCTGATATTTTATAATGTTGTTAAAAACCGGATAAACTGCTATTTCAGACAAGTAAAAACTTCACACTTAGTAACTTCAAGGTGGAGATTTACACGAACACTACCTGTTTGTGACAGGTTTACTTTAAAGGAATACTATAGGGGTTTGGGGGAAAATGAGTTGAACTTACCCAGGGCTTCTAATGGTCCCCGCAGACATCCTGTGCCCGCGCAGCCACTCACTGATGCTCCGGCCCAGCCTCCAGTTCACTTCTGGAATTTCAGACTTTAAAGTCAGAAAACCACTGCGCCTGCGCAATATGCTCCTGGTGACATCAGGGGAAGAGAGGACACGGCAACGCAGGCGCAGTGGTTTTCAGACTTTAAAGTCACAAATTCCAGAAGTGAACCAGAGGCGGGGCCGGAGCATCGGTGAGTGGCTGCGCTAACACAGGATGTCTGCGGGGGACCATTAGAAGCCCCGGGTAAGTTCAACTCCTTTTCCCCCGACCCCCTACAGTATTCCTTTAAGAAATAATGGGTTAGAGGTCTCCTTTAAAAAAAATTGCAGTCACCCTCACTTTAGGGCTTATTCACATTAAATGCTGAAAAACAGATGCGTTTTAACTGATCTGTTGTTCCATAGCAGTGCATTGTGAAAAAGCTTCAGGCCCTGTTCACAGTGCTCAGTTGCGTTGCAGAATAAATCTGCATGGTAACTCACTGCCCATACAATCCTATGGGCCTGTTCACGGTAAAGTATCGCCTAATTCTGTATTAAAGTCTATGGCCAGTTTCCATTGCAGTTTATAGTCATAACACGTGAGTTGTGCAACCGACCACTGCAAACCTAGCCTCAGTTACAATGCATGTAAATGAGCAGGGTAAAAACACCTGTGCTTTTTGGACGTGTGTACGGCCCTTTAGATCCACAGCTGGGTATGTACAGGTCATGCTTCAAAGGAGAAGTTACAAACAAACACTTTGCCAGACATCCTGAGTTCAGGTACATTTTAAAGCAAACCTGAACTGAAAATAAATTGATATAAGGGCCCTTCCACACTACAGGCACGTCCATTAAATAACTGAAACGCATGTGTTTTGCCAATTAAAGGGCACCATGATTGACATAGTAATTGTGGTGCCCTGAACAGAGTAGCATGATAAAGTGTACACCCCAATTGCAAACGTAGTGCCTGCTGCATTTGTCCTGCATGTGTGATTGGGTTAAAGGGGCACTATGGCGAAAAAATGTAAAATTTAAAATATGTGCAAACATATACAAATAAGAAGTACGTTTTTTCCAGAGTAAAGTGAGCCATAAATTACTTTTCTCCTATGTTGCTGTCACTTACAGTAGGTTGCAGAAATCTGACAGAAGTGACAGTTTTGGACTTGCCCATCTCTTTATAGGGGATTCTCAGCAAGGCTCTTATTCTTTATAGAGATATTCCCTAAAAAGGATTTAAACAATGATGCTGGACAGCCTCCCTTCTCCCTACACAGTTTTTTAGCAGTTGGAAAGAGCAACTGCCATTCACTAAGTGCTTTTGAAAATAAATAAATCCCTGAGAGGGATTCTCAGGGAAGAGATGGGTTAGTCCAAAGCCTGTCACTTCTGTCAGATTTCTACTGCCTACTGTAAGTGACAGCAACATAGGAGAAAAGTAATTTATGCCTCATTTTACTCTGGAAAAAAAACATACTTTTTATTTGTCTATGTTTGCACATATTTTAAATTTTACAATTTTTTTTGCCAAAGTGCTCCTTTAAAGATAACCAGAGACAAACTAATTGAAAGCTTTTATACATATCAAACAAAATAGTACGGGATATCAACTTCAAAATCTCTCTCCGTCTCACCCTATTAATAATGCAATCAATTTACAAAAATGGTTAAGGGAGCCAGAACCTATTCCTGATTATTATTAATTTATTCAATATCAAAAACACAAACAGTGAACAAGACACTCATAAAAACCCCTTTAAAAACAACTACTGTTATCAACAGCAAATGGCCAAGCTTTGCAAAAACTGTGAGTCTCTGGAGTGCACTCCTATCAAAAAGATCCACAGCTATACATTGGATTGCAATCTTATTGTCTTCAGGCCCAGGCTTCAATGATGATGATAAATTGTGACATCCAGACAATATGGTCAGCACAGATCAACCCTATGTAATAATTACATGTACATGCTCATTACTGACACTGTATTTTCTATGTCAAACCTCTCAAGCCAATCTCCGCAAAACAATTGAACAGCAAACATACATCAGCGCTTGTCAGGTAAGCAGTTGTACGATTGAATAAATGCAATAAGCTTTAGCTCATAACTCACGACCGGACGCATCCAGACCGGCAAGTGCTTCTGCCCAGTTGATTAGTTCAAGCGTGGTAGCTCTAAAGTCCAAAAGTTCCCCCGAAAAGTGACGGGAGACAGCGGTATGAGAGGCGAGAGGAAGAGCATGGAGGCACGGGGGAACAGCTCCGGCCACAAGCGGACGTCACAGACACGTGACGCGTTTCGTCCAATAGACTTCCTCAGACGTATTAGCTTCTATACATACCTGGGGCTTCCTCCAGCCCCATAAGCACAGATCGCTCCCACGCCACCGTCCTCCACTGCCCGGATCCGCCGGTACCGGGTACCGTCATTACCGCCAGTCGGCTGGCGGACGTGCTCAATTGTCCGCATCACAGGGGCTTCCTCCATATGCTTACGCGTGCGGGCACATACTGCGCAGCCGCATGCGTAAGGGTATGGAGGGAGCCCCTGTGCATGCGGAAAATTGGTCGCGTCCGCCGGAAGTGACGAGACCCGGTACCGGCGATAGAAGAAGCGGAGGATGGCAGCGTGGGAGCGATCAAGGCTTATGGGGCTGGAGGAAGCCCCAGGTATGTATAAAGGCTTTTTAATTTTTTCAGTATTGTTCATCTCTGGTTCCCTTTAAATAAACGGAAGTGCATAAAAATCACAGAGCAATCACGGAGCTATACTATTTGTTTTGCAATCTTCCATTTACTTCCATATACTCATATATAAGCCTAATTTTTCAACATAAAAAATGTGCTGAAAAGTTACCCCCTCGGCTTATATGCCAGTCAGTGGAGCAGGTTTTGTTACTGGCAGAGGAGCATAAGGATTGTGCACTACTGATCCTGCTCTTATCAGCTTGCCCCCTTCTGTGTCTGTGTCCCCCATCCGCTGCAGCATGGTTTGCAGAGTGCGCTGCTCAAGACTACCCGATCCCCTGGCTTGTGGAGCGGAGAGTGCAAGCAAAGTGTCAGCGGTGCAATGATCGGGGATTCTGCCTGTGTGGCAATCACTGTGTTTTATATCTATGACGCCATCTAGTGGCTTCTTGAGACACAGCTGTATGATCCTGGGGCACATTTGGCTATGGGGAGGGGGGCAGGGTAAAAACACTTGCCGACTTATGGAAAATACTGGAGCAAAAGTAAAAGAGTCATCAAAAGCAACCTGTCACAATACGTTTTAATCGATTCACCAGATAAAAGTGTGGGTGTGTACCTAAGTGTGCACAAAATAACTTAAAATGATGTTCTGGTCAATAGCGTGTCACTGCCATAGTTTACATTACACAAATCATTCATCACTTATCCATATTTCATACTGTAAAGCCTGATACACACATGCAATTTTGATTGGCCAATTGTAAGACTCCCATGTAGTATGAGAGCTTACCTACACAATCTGTTCATAGTATTCAGGATCTGTTGGCCTACATACTACATGGAGATGTGTATGCCCTGGAGCCTTTTGAAGTACTGATAACAGATACAAGGGAATGACTAGTGGAGGGGAGTAATTTACATCCATTTGGTGAGGCACTCTAGAAGTCTAGAAGCAGGTTTAAATCAGGTATTAGTGCACAAACTGCAACTAGATTACGATCAGTATAAGAATGTACATGTTGGGGCTGACATGCCAGTGTCATAAAAAAAACAGGTCAAATGAATTATGCAGTAATATTGCATAATTCATCAAAACCCCCATCTGAGCTGAAGTGTCAGTAAGCTAGCAGCAGTTTACCCTCTGGCAGTTTGTAGGCACTTTAGTTCCCAGTCTTATGCTTCTACAACAGTCATTACAAGGAGGTCCTCTTCCTAATAACTTTCAACTACAGTTGAAGCCCCTCAGAAGAATCCCGCAAATGTTCCTGGCTCCTCCCATCTGATGGGGGAAGGGCACTTCTCCACATACACTAGCTGCAAACAGGTAAGGAAAGCCAAGAAACTCACTGGAGTTCCAATAAGCATCACACACATAGCAAAATAAATGCCCAAGGAGCCACTAACCTCCTCCAAATCACTGCTCTTAGCTACAAAACTAAAGTGACTCTCGTATAAGACTACGGAGGCATCCATCTTTATTCCCAGAGCTGTAATAAGCATGATATCCGCATAGTCACAACATCTGAAGCGCATACTTGTTGAGGGACAATTATTTAGGAACTATCAAAGAGAGTCAGCAACAGTTCTGGAACTTCCATCCATATTTTACCTTGTGAAAAATGCAGATCATCACCGCAGAAAGCTGTCAAACGCTTTCATGCACATTTGCAGAAAAGTATTTGACCGAGACGCCTCAGGATGCCCGACAGTCGCCTGTGTGAACCAGCCCTTAACCCTTTTGGAGCCACACAGGACAAGAGCCCTTTTAAAAAAAATAAAAAAATCGCACTGATCAGCGGTAGGTTCAGGACCCAATGATATTGCTTCCTGAATAGTGCAGGAAACTGAACAAGCCGAGATCAGCAGCAGCAGGTGCCAGGAGCTGGTGTGGTTATAGTTCACGCCGTAACAGGCTTGTAGGTTTTACAACATGCGGTACTTGGGAACGGAGTCGGGTAAAGGGAGCCTGAAGTGAGAGATATGGAGGCTGACATATTTCCTTTAAACAATACCAGTTGCCTGGCTGTCCTGCTGATTCTGTCTCTAATACTTTTAGCCAAAGATCCTGAACAAGCATGCAGATCAGATGTTTCTGACCAGATTAACTTCATGCTTGTTTCAGATGTATGATCCGGACACTTCTGATGCCTGAAAGATCAGCAGGGCTGCCGGGCAACTGGGATTGTTTAAAAAGGAAATAAATATGGTTTCGGCAGCCCCAATTTTCCCTCCCTTGAGGCTCATTTTAACCTCCTTGGCGGTTATCCCGCGCTAGGGTCGGGGCGGAAAACCGCAGCTCAGAGCGGTAACCCCGACCTCTGCTCGGGGTGGCCGCCGGACGCTCTGTGCAGAGTAATGCGCACAGCGAGAGCGTTTCTACATACCTCCCGGGGATCCCCGACGTCGGACGCCATTCTTCTTCTGTCCTCCAGGCATCTGCTTCCTCCTGGTGAGATTGCTGGGTGTCGTCATGACGACAGCCAGAAATCTCATATTAGAGTTGCAGCGCCACCTGGAGGATGGAGGCATAACTGCAGCGCAGGAGCCCAGGGAGGTGAGTGATTACTGGGGCTGTGCAGATCTCCCCGGCAGCATGATTTTTTTTCCAGGTTTTAGGGTCTGAAATGGTGTAAAAAAAAATGTAGACCCTAAAATCCAGAAAGAATCATACCGCCAAGGGGGTTAAAGGACAACTGTAGCGAGAGTGATATAGAGGCTGCCATATTTATTTCCTTTTAAGCAATACCCGTTGCCTGGCTGTGCTGCTGATCCTCTGCCTCTAATCCTTTTACCCACAGCCCTTGAACAAGCAAGCAGCAGATCAGGTGTTTCTGACATTATTGTCAGATCTCACAAGATTAGCTGCATGCTTGTTTCTGGTGTTATTCAGACACTACTGCTGCCAAATAGATCAGCAGGGCTGCCAGGTAACTGATATTGTTTTAAAGGAACTAAATATGGCAGCCTCTATATACTTCTCACTTCACTTGTCCTTTAGGGCCCATTCACACTTCTGAGCGCTTTGCGATTGATTAGCGGTTTTTAAAATCGCTCCCATTCACTTTCATTAAAATCGCGGAACAATCGCTGCGATTTCACGATCGCGTATGCAAAATTCGCAGTGATTTTTCCGTGATTTTTATAAAAGTGAATAGGAACGATTTTAAAAATTGCTAATCAATCGCAAAACGCTCTGAAAAGCGCTTCTAGTGTGAACGGGCCCTTAAAGAGAACCCGAGGTGGGTTTGAAGAATATTATCTGCATACAGAGGCTGGATCTGCCTATACAGCCCAGCCTCTGTTGCTATCCCAAACCCCCCTAAGGTCCCCCTGCACTCTGCAATCCCTCATAAATCACAGCGACGTTGCTGATAAACAGCTTGTCAGAGCTGGCTGTGTTTATCTCTATAGTGTCAGTCTGCTGCTCTCCCCGCCTCCTGCAGAACTCCAGTCCCCGCCTGCATCCCTTCCCTCCCTGCTGATTGGAGGGAAGGGACGGGGGCAGGGACCGGAGCTATGCAGGAGGCGGGGGAGCAGCTGAGACTGAAACTACAGATGTAAACAGCCTCACAGCATGGCTGTGATTTATGAGGGATTGCAGAGTGCATGGGGACCTTAGTGGGGTTTGGGATAGCAACAGAGGCTGGGCTGTATAGGCAGATCCAGCCTCTGTATGCAGATAACATTCTTTAAACACACCTCGGGTTCTCTTTAAGGTCCCCTTTCAAACTTCAAACTTTTGTCCCACTCCCTCTAGTCACAGAAGATAAAGTTTAAAGGATACCCGAGGTGACATGTGACATGATGAGATAGACGTGTATGTACAGTGCCTAGCACACAAATCACTAGCCTGTTCTTTTTATCTTTCTCTGCTTTAAAAAGTTAAACATCAGGTATGTAAGTGGCAGTCAGGACTGGGCCAGGCTACAGTGTGACCCCTTACTGATAAGAAATAGTTCATAGATTTTAGCTCTGGCATACTTCAATGAATGTGTCATTGAGCAAAAACAATAAAACAGTAAAAACTTAAAAAGTAGATTTAAATATAAAATAAAACTGTGGAATATCTTAAAAAGTCATTTTTAGGAGAAGGAGGATAGATACAATTGTTTATGTCATTACTTTATTTTCACCTCGGGTGTCCTTTAAAACTGTCTGGAAAATGCCACAAAGTAACCTTGTGAGTAACCTTGTCCGCCTTTCCAAGCACACACACACTTTATCTCATCAGTTTATTTCCGCTTGGCACTAAGAAAAGGCCAAAGACACTGGGTGATGACTGTACACATGTTCCATGTTTTGGCCAAGATTATCAGGTGCATAAATGTGGGCACTGTTGAAACCTTTAGAACTACTTATCGGAACTCAAATTGGCTTGGTAAGCTCAGTGACCTCTGACCTACATACACAGGTGAATCCAATTATGAGAAAGAGAATTTAAGGGGGGCAATTGTAAGTTTCCCTCCTCTTTTACTTTCCTCTGAAGAGTAGCAACATGAGGGTCTCAAAACAACTCTCAAATGACCTGAAGACAAAGATTGTTCACCATCATGCTTTAGGGGAAGGATACAGAAAGCTGTCTCAGAGATTTCATCTGTCTTTTTCCACAGTTAGGAACATATTGAGGAAATGGGATATTGTGGAAATGGGAGACCACAGGCTCAGTTCAAGTTAAAGGATACCCGAAGTGACATGTGATATGATGAGATAGACATGGGTATGTACAGTGCCCAGCACACAAATAACTATGCTGTGTTCCTTTTTTTCTTTCTCTGCCTGAAAGAGTTAAATATCAGGTATGTAAGTGGCTGACTCAGTCCTGACTCAGACAGGAAGTGACTACAGTGTGACCCTCACTGATAAGAAATTACCCTTTTTATCTCTTTCTTGCTCTCAGAAGCGATTTTCTGCTAGGAAAGTGTTTTATAGTTGGAATTTCTTATCAGTGAGGGTCACACTGTAGTCATTTCCTGTGTGAGTCAGGACTGAGAGTCAGCCACTTACATACCTGATATTTAACTCTTTCAGGCAGAGAAAGAAAAAAAGGAACACAGCATAGTTATTTGTGTGCTGGGCACTGTACATACACATGTCTATCTCATCATGTCACATGTCACATCGGGTATCCTTTAAGGCTTGAAGTGGAAGACCAAGAAAAATCTTGGATAGACTGAAGCAACAAATGGTGAGAACAGTCAGAGTCAACCCACAGACCAGCACCAAAGACCTACAACATCATCTTGCTGCAGATGGAGTCACTGTGCATCATTCAACCATTTTGCACACTTTACACAAGGAGATGCTGTATGCGAGAGTGATGCAGAGGAAGCTCACAGGACAAACAAAGCCGCTTGAGGAATGCTGAAGCACATTTCGACAAGCCAGCTTCATTTTGGAAAAAAGTTCTGTGGACTGATGAGTTATTTGGGCATAACAATGTGGGTTGTGCATGGAGGAAAAAGAACACAGCATTCCAAGAAAAACAACTGCTACCTACAGTAAAGTATGGTGGTGGTTCCATCATGCTGTGGGGCTGTGTGGCCAGTGCAGGAACTGGGAATCTTGTCAAAGTTGAGGGACGCATGGATTCCACTCACTATCAGCAGATTCTGGAGACCAATGTCCAGGAATCAATGACAAAGCTAAAGCTGCGGCGGGGCTGGATCTTTCAACAAGACAACGACCCTAAACACTGCTCAAAATCCATTAAGGCATTCATGCAAAGGAACAAGTACAACGTTCTGGAATGGCCATCTTAGTCCCCAGACCTGAATATAATTTTAAAATCTGTGGTGTGAATTAAAGAGAGCTGTCCATGCTCGGAAACCATGAAACATGAATGAGATGTTTTATAAAGAGGAATGGTCCAAAATACCTTCAACCAGAATCCAGACTCTCATTGGAACCTACAGGAAGCGTTTAGAGGCTGTAATTTCTGAAAAAGGATAATCTACTAAATATTGATTGCATTTCTTTTTTTTGTGGAGCCCAATTTTATGCACCTGCCTAATTTTATTTAAACAATTATTGCACACTTTCTGTAAATCCAATAAATTTCATTTCACTTCTCAAATATCACTGTGTGTGTCTCCTATAGGATATATTTAACTGACATTTATTATCGTAACAACCAACGATTTATACAGGAAAATCATGACGATTAACAAGGTTGCCCAAACGTTCGCATCCCACTGTATATAAAATATAAAAAAGGTCAAAGCAAAGTCAGCAGAGCACAAGTTTAGGGCATCACAAACACCCAATAACGTGACCAGGCTAGGTACAGCTGTGAAGGCCGAGCATTACATCCCAGCTCATCTGCTTTACTCGCAGTGCCACATGAACAAGCCAAAAGAGCAGATTATCCATCTCATTGAGTCCAGCAGTGAAGCACTTCAATCAATGCATGCAGATGCTTCTGCCCCGCACGCCCCTGGCACCCACACTACTTTATCCAAGATAAGAGGAACACTGAACCATCCCTCCACTACAGCTGCAAGTCAATATTTACAGCTGAATCACAGTCTTAAAGGACAACTATCATGACAATTGTAACATTTAAAATGCATGTAAACACACACAAATAAGAAGTATGTTTCTACCAGAGTAAAATGAGCCTTAACCACTTCACCACTGAGGGGTTTTACCCCCTGACCACCAGAGCAATTTTCACCTTTCAGCGCTCCTTCCATTCATTCGTCTATAACTTTATCATTACTTATCGCAATGAAATGAACTATATCTTGTTTTTTCCGCCACCAATTAGGCTTTCTTTAGGTGGGACATTATGCCAAGAATTATTTTTTTCTAAATGTGTTTTAATGGGAAAATAGGAAAAATGTGGGGAAAAAAAAATTATTTTTCAGTTTTCGGCCATTATAGTTTTTAAATAATGCATGCTACTGTAATTAAAACCCATGAAATTTATGTGCCCTTTTGTCCCGGTTATAAAACCGTTTAAATTATGTCCCTATCACAATGTTTGGCGCCAATATTTCATTTGGAAATAAAGGTGCATTTTTTTCAGTTTTGCGTCCATCCCTAATTACAAGCCCATAGTTTATAAAGTAACAGTGTTATACCCTCTTGACTTAAATATTTAAAAAGTTCAGTCCCTAAGGTAACTAATTATGTATTTTTTTTAATTGTAAATTTTTGAATTTTTTTTTAATTACAAAAAAAAAAAAAAATGGGGAGTGTGGGAGGTAATGAGTTAATTTTGTGTGTAAAAGTCATTTATTTGTATGTGAAAAATGTGTAGGGTGTAGTTTACTATTTGGCCACAAGATGGCCACAGTAACTTTTTGCTTTATTGCGACCTCCAAGCCTCCTTCCGGAAGCTTGGAGGAAGAATAAGGAGGCTGGACACGTGAGTTTCTTCTCACAATGATCGCGCTGCCCATAGGAGAGCAGCGGGTCATTGTGGGGCTTAGATCAACGAACGGGAATGGATTTTCCCGTTCATTGATCTCCGGGCGAGCGGGCGGCGGCGGTTTTACTAGCGGCGGGCGGCGTGTTTACGAGCGGGAGCGCGGACAGCGTCGGGAACGCGGAAAGTACGTGTTTCTCCGTCCCTGGTTTTTAAAGGATGGAAAAAGGGGCGGAGAAATACGTACGCGCGGGGGTAAAGTGGTTAAATTACTTCTCTCCTATGTTGCTGTCACTTACCGTAGGTAGTAGAAATCTAACATCATCGACAGGTTTTGGACTACTCCCAGGACCGGATTTGTACTCTTTACCGCCCAAGGCCACTGTCACCAGCCGCCCCCGTTCAGTATAGGTAGCCAGATGACCCCATCCCAATTCCCCCTAGTAAAGGTAGCCTGATGACCCTCCCCCCTTTCCCTCCAGTATAGGTAGCCAGCTCCCCTTCACACCGCAGCAGCCATCAGTGTCACTCATTTTTCCACTCGTTTCCAGTGCAGAAGCTTCCCCTTCCTTTCCGTCTCCAATGCTGCCCAAGTCCATAGCCGACGGCCACAATGCAAACAAGCACATAGAGCAAGAAGGCTGCTGCACAGGCGGCTAGCAGCAGACTGCCGCGGTCAGGTGCTTGCTCGCTGCATTGCAGCATTTGCAAGCTTGCAAATGCTACACCAGTTTAGCCTGCTGCTTTGGTGCCCTTGCTCCTGTGGTGCCCTAGGCCATGGCCTACGTGGCCTATGTCTAAATCCAGCCCTGACTACTCCAACTCTTCATGGGCAAGGCTTTTATTTTTTTAAAAAGACACCCCCTGAAAAGGATTTATAAAAATATGCTGGCCAGCCTCCCTGCTCCCTGCACACTTTTTGGCAGTTGAACAGAGCAACTGCCATTCACTAAGTGCTTTTGGAGATAAACAAAACCACAAGAATCCCCCATGAGGCGATGGGCTAGTCCAAAACCTGTTAGTTCTGTCAGATTTCTATTACCTACTGTAAGTAACAGCAACATAGGAGAAAAGTAATGTATGGCTCATTTTACTCTGGAAGAAATTTAGTTCTCATTTGTATGTGTTTATATGTACCGTATTTTTCTGACCATAAGACGCACTTTTTCATCCTCAAAAGTGGGGGGGTGGGGGGGAGGGAAGTTAGTGCATCTTATGGTCCGAATGCACCAGTTACCCAGGTTTTCCCCCCAGACAAGTATATGCTGCAGCCCAAGCCGATGCTCTCACAGGCGGGACCAAGGCTATGTCACGGGGCCAATCACTGCACTAATTCAGTAGCAGTAACCTATCAGACGGCAGGTCACTTCTACTGAGCTAGTGCAGTGATTGGCCCAAATAACAGAGCCGTGGTCCCACCCTCAAGACCATCAGCTGCGGTTAGAGAAGGGGAACTCACCAATGGATTGCTGTGGGTAGAGAGTGAGGGGTGTCTCCTCTGTCCTGGGGAGCAAACTCACTGTGGGGGATGAAGTCTTGACCGGAACACTGAATCTTAACTGCCAGACCATCGGCACTATCGTCTCCCCCAGAATTCCTCCATGACGCGCTGAAGCTGTGTTCGCGGTAGGTGACATGACCTTCAGTATGCCATCTCGGCAGGCATTGTCCCCGACTATAGCCGCGGCTTCTGTCCCCCTGTCCTGTACCAATCACTGCTATTGCGGCAGCTTCCGCCTCCCTTTCCTGTACTAATCGCTATTGCGGCAACTTCCGCCTCCCTTTCCTCTACTAATTACCGCTACAGCCGCGGCTTCAGCCTTGAACTGTACTTTACTGTAGCCACGGGTATTGCAGGAGAATGTTGAGGAGATTCGGCACACACACGGAGTGACATCGGCACAAATGTGCGACGTCAGGTGATGCAGGGACAGACGGTCTGCCACAAGCTTCCCTTCTCTCCCGGTGCCAGCTGGGAGAGATTCGGCATTCCACGAGCGTGACCCTCGATGGAAGGAGGACAGACGGAGTCTGCTGAGGAGCCAGGCATGGCAGACGATGACGAGGCAGGTCAACCATGGTAACTTCCTGAACCCCAGATCACCCATGTGCTGGCTGCAGCTTTGGCATCTTAGAGAGTGGCAGTATTTCATCTGTTACATCCCCTGGCTGCTTCATAACCCTCAGTTCACCTTTGTTCCTGCACCAGAGAGCATATCCCTACTGCAACACCCCACAGAAAGAGCCACAAGATGTCACTTTTAATCTGTAATGCTGGGCATACATGGGTCTATCCAGAGGCCGATTAGCCGCCGGATCGCCTCCCGCCGCGTTCCCGCGGATCAATCCCTGCTCGTCCCCGCGGGCGCTCCTAATCAACCACTCGATTCCCCGCTATTGACCGCTGGCGGGGATCGAGCGGGGAATCTATCTGGCAGGTCATCGGACCTGTCGGATATTATCAATCGAGATCTCCAGATTAGTGAAGGTAGATTAGTTACTGTTGTGGGGGGGGGGGGGGGGCCACTAGGGATTAGTGTAGGAGTATTGGTTACTGTTGTGGGGTGGGGGCACTAGGGATTAGTGTAGGAGCGTTGGTTACTCTTGTGGGGGGCACTAGGGATTAGTGTAGGAGTATTGGTTACTCTTGTGGGGGGCACTAGGGATTAGTGTAGGAGTATTGGTTACTCTTGTGGGGGGCACTAGGGATTAGTGTAGGAGTGTTGGTTACTCTTGTGGGGAGCACTAGGGATTAGTGTAGGAGTATTGGTTACTCTTGTGGGGGGCACTAGGGATTAGTGTAGGAGTGTTGGTTACTCTTGTGGGGAGCACTAGGGATTAGTGTAGGAGTATTGGTTACTCTTGTGGGGGGCACTAGGGATTAGTGTAGGAGTGTTGGTTACTCTTGTGGGGAGCACTAGGGATTAGTGTAGGAGTATTGGTTACTCTTGTGGGGGGCACTAGGGATTAGTGTAGGAGTATTGGTTACTCTTGTTGGGGGCACTAGGGATTAGTGTAGGAGTGTTGGTTACTCTTGTGGGGAGCACTAGGGATTAGTGTAGGAGTATTGGTTACTGTTTCTGGAGGGCAGTGGAGATAAGTGTAGGTGGTTTGGCTACTGTTGTGGGGGGCAGTGGAGACTAGTGTAAGTGGATTGGTAACTGTAGTGTGGGGCAGTGGAGATTAGTATAGCTGGGGGGCAGCAGGACTTACTTTAGCTGGGCAATATAACTTAGAAAGAGACAGTCTGGGGGTGGGGTGGGGAGGTCCATAAGATGCCCCTGCACCATAGACACACCAGGTTTCATTTTTTTTTCCACCGATTTTTTTTCCCTCTAAACCTAGGTGCGTCTTATGGTCGGAAAAATACGAGTATGTTAAATTTTACAATTTTTGCAATAGTGGTCTTTTAAAAAAACATCATGGTGACATATAGCGGAATGCAGACAATTATTCAGCATACCCAATTTTACATCAATTATCCTGAGTCTAGCATCAGAAGCACGTCCTATATAAATAGCTATGCAACCCTGCCCTCCCAGTGATGTTTAGTCTGGGCTGTGGTAACATTGCATAATTCTCCTCCAAGAGCCTTCTGGGAGACCTGGTGTTATTTCTGCTGTTTTGGAACACACAGTAAACAAACATTCTGCAGTGATTCACCCACCAGCCGTAAAGATGTCGCCACCTGTGATAAATTTCAGAAGGCGAGGTAGAGGAAAGACTTTAAAATGGGTAAACACTGCACTGACTAAATCATTTAAAGGACCACTATTTACAAAAATTGTAAAAATGGAAGGTTCGGGGAGGATAAAGAAAAGCCAAATAAATAAATATCCAAATTCACTTACCTGGGGCTTCTTCCAGCCCGTGGCAGGCAGGATGTGCTCCTCAGGCTCCCGATGGCGTGCCCGACCTGGCCAGGCCGGCTGCCAGGTCGGGCTTCTTCTGCGCTCCAATCTGCTTATCACTGGTGCGCACTGACGTCATTGGACGTCCGATGACGTCAGTGTGCACCAGTGACACACAGATTGGAGCGCAGAAGAAGCCAGGGCGCGCCACCGGGAGCCTGCGGAGCGGCGCCAAGGGCACATCCTGCCTGCCACGGGCTGGAAGAAGCCCCAGGTAAGTGAATTTGGATATTTATTTATTTTTTTTATCCTCCCCGAACCTTCCCTTTAAGTACATGTGAAAATATAATGAACCAATCAAATTTTACTTCAGGATTAGATTGGTTCATTTTCAAGCTGCATACATTTGCACCAACTTGAAATCACTTGCATCTACTTGACCATCAGTACTATTGGGAAAAAATGAGGTTGCACAGAACAGGAGGTACTGCTAGTGTTCCCCACAAAAACAACTGAGAATTTTCCTTTGAGGGTTTGGAGAGGCATAATCAAAGTACCGATTTGCACCCCTTAAAGAGAAACTGTGACCAAGAATTGAACTTCATCCTAATCAGTAGCTGATAATCCCTTTTACAAGAGAAATCTATTCCTTTTCTCTAACGCCTAGGTTCTCAACGCATGGTACGCGTACCCCAGGGGGTACTTCTGATGGTTGCAGGGGGTACTTGGGCTTGATATACATAACCAAGAATAATAAAATTGGGGTTTTAGAAAATGAAAAATCTTATTTGAAGAACACCAAATTAATGTTTTAGCTATTTAAAAGCAATAACAAATGCTTGGAAATTGTTAACAACCAATTATCATGCACTACGATTACATATATATTTGTCAAGGGGTACTTGTGATAATGTTTACTATGCTAGGGGGTACTTGGTGAGTACAGGGTTTTAAAAGGGGTGCATACCAATAAAATGTTGAGAAACACTGTCCTAACGGATCATCAGGGGGGTCTGTATGGCTGAAATAGTGGTGAAACCCCTCCCACAGGAAACTGTGAGGACCATGGTCCTGGCAGTTTCCTGTCTGTGTACAGTGAGGCTAGTTGGAAATTATCAGTCGACCTGATGGAAAATCATGTGCACCCATTTTTACACAGATGTAGTGGCTCAAAAAAAAAAAAAAAAAAAAGGATTGTCCTCCATATTTCATATTAAAGGTGTCAAGACCAGGTCTAAAACATCCGGTAGTTATTAGTGAATTCCCTTTTGATGCAATCGATTTACACCAAACCATCAGTAGACTAGTCTAAACTGCTTAGTGAATTGAGGCCAATGCATCCAAATCCCCATAGCCATACATAGCACACAGCTACAGCAATATGAATGCAAATTTGCACTAGCACGCAGGGGCGTAGCAATAGGGGGTGTAGAGGTAGCGACCGCACTGGGGCCCTTGGGCCAGAGGGGCCCCGAAGGGGCCACCCTCTATCACAGTATTAGCTCTCTATTGGTCCGGTGCTGGTAATAATCACTTCTATAGATGCTTTGAATAATAGTAATCATTAACACACTGTTCCCCATCCCCTTCTTGCACCTCTGACACTGTGGTTGTCCTTGGCAAGTTTTGGTGCGTTGTATCAATTGCTATGTATAAAGTTCTTGGGGGGCCCCATGTAAAACCTGCACCAGGGCCCACAGCTCCTTAGCTACGCCACTGCTAGCACGGGTGGCATGGTGAAACTAGTGTGGCACGCCATTGGAAACCCAGCCTAATGCATTCAAAATGATCCTTCTCTACAAAATGTACTGCACTGGTTTTTACAGTACTGTATAAACTGTTGTAATTTGTTATAGTAGCGTTTCCTTACATTTAACCCTCCTGGCGGTTTGCAAAAAAATCGCCAGGGGGCAGCAAATCTTTTTTTTTAATTTTTTTTTTTTTTTTTTCATGTAGCGAGACAAAGTCTCGCTACATGATAGCCGCTGCTCAGCGGCATCCCCCCAGCCCCTCCGATCGCCGCCGGCGATCGGAGATCCGGAGATCCCGTTCAAAGAACGGGATCTCCCGGAGGGCTTCCCCCGTCGCCATGGCGACGGGGCGGGATGACGTCACCGACGTCATCGACGTCGTGACGTCAAAGGGGATTCCGATCCACCCCATAGAGCTGCCTGGCACTGATTGGCCAGGCAGCGCACGGGGTCTGGGGGGGGGGGCGGCTGCGGCGCGACGGATAGCGGCGAATCGGCGGGTAGCGGCGGCGATCGGGCACTGCACGCAGCTAGCAAAGTGCTAGCTGCGTGCAGCAAAAAAAAATTATGCAAATCGGCCCAGCGGGGCCTGAGCAGTGCCTTCCGGCGGCTTACCCCGAGCTCAGCTCGGGCTTACCGCCAGGAAGGTTAACAGCATATACCCCCTTATAAAAGTGGTGGTTGCCAAGTGAATGCATTTAATGAGAGCTCCTGTTAATTTGGGCACCAGCTGTTGCCAATAATTCAAATATCAGTAACATAATATTAACAATGTTCTACTACTGGCTTCCTTTGCAAATACTAACCCCCCCCCCCCCCCCCCCCCCCCCCCCACACACACACACACACACACACACACACACACACACACACACACACACACACACTAACCGTACAGCCAAGGGTTGTAGCCAAACCCATGTTTAAAGAGACACTGAAGTGAAAAAAGAAAATATGATATAATGAAATAGTTATGTAGTATGGATAATTACTAGAACATAAGTAGCAAAGAAAATCTTCCCATTTTTATTTTCAGTTATATATTTTTTTATAACATTACATCATTCTCTAATATTTGCAGTTTACACACCGCTCACCATTCTAAAGGATTTCACAGAACAGGCCAGTGAACTTTTGAACTGTCCTCTGCACACACACACAAAAAAAAAGTGATTGACACTTGAGATAATAAACTTCAGAAGACAGAGCTCTCTGCAACTTCGAAAGTCATGGAGCTCAATGGCTCTTTTGCATAGATAACAACTGGAGTTTCTTTACTCTTCCTGCACTGGAAACAATATTAAACTTGTGTCTCTGCTCCTAATGTATTATTTCTTAGCTGTGCTGCACATACAAATCATATTATATTTTCAAATACATTTTTTTTCCGCTTCAGTGTCTCTAACTACATGACAGCAAAGTTCCGTATGCCAATTATCCCCCTGCGCTGCATGCAACTGCTGATACCTGGAGTGCACCTATATAATAGCCAAAGCCTGGACGCCAATTATCCACCTTGTAGTCTATGGAGGTAGATAATTTAACAATCGAGCTGTGCGCCCAAATTAGCAGGTTCACTGCCAAGTACCCCTTGATGCACACACATCAGTTAGGAGTATTGCACAATACAGCAAAATCCCTTTATAGTAAACTCCAGGGGACCAGGAAAAGTAGTTTACTATATCAGAATTGGTCGCACATTGTACATTTATACAGACGCATTTGCTGGGACCTGAGGACTGAGTTTACTATATCAGAGTTTACTATAACGAGATTCTACTGTACTGTAAAAACATTTTTTAAAGAGTATTTTTTTTACTGCAATACTCATTCATGCTCTTTCCATATGATTTATCACTTATGTTAATTCTGGAACTGACCCCTGGGGCCCACCTAAGTACCACTGTAATACTTGCATTATGTGTTGAGACCCTAGGATTTAAAGAGACTCTGTAACATAGTTTTGAGCCTTATTTCTTCTATCCTATAAATTCCTATGCCTGTTCTGATGTGGTCTGTCTTACTGCAGCATTTTCTAGTTCCAGTCTCTGTAATAAATCTTATCTTCGTTCCTCTGTCGGCTCTGTCGGGCTGAGGCTGGAATGTGCAGCACTGCTCGTCATTGGCAGAAGCTTTACACACCCTCTCCAAGCTCTGCATGAGTTACACAGTAAGCTGTTCTCAGCCTATCATACTCTGGTTAGAAGCCATGTCTTGTTTGTAAACACTGCCTAAAAATGTTAATTTCAAGCCAGGATTGCAGCAGGGAGTGGCAGAAACAGCACAGAGAACATAATGAAGAGAATGGTATGCTTTTTATTGTAAGAATTTTAGAGTACAGATTCTCTTTAAAGAGAGACTGAAGAGAAAAAAAATTATGACAATGAATTGGTTGTGTACTACGGCTAATTACTAGAACATTAGTAGCAAATAAAATATATTCTCATTTTTATTTTCAGTTATATATATTTTTTATAACATTGCATCATTCTCTAATATTTATAGTTTACACACTGCTCACCATTCTAAATGATTTCACAGAGCAGGCTAGTGAACTATTGACCTGTCCCCTGGAGAGAAAAAGAAAATACAGTGACTGACAGTTGAGATAATAAGCTTCAGAAGACAGAGCTCTCTGCGACTTTGAAAGTTGTGGATCGCAATGGCTCTTTTGCATAGATAACTGGAGTTTAACTCTTCCTGTACTGGTATCAATATTAGACTTATGTCTATTACACATACAAATCATAAATTATTTATTTTTGCTTCAATGACTCTTTAAAGCACATTGAAAACATTGTTTATACTGTACAACCAATTTGTCCCAAACGGGAACATTTATTCACACATATTAATATGTACAATACGTGTTGACTTATTGTCAAACCACCTGTGAACAGACCTGTTCAGAGTAGATTTTTGATAATCTGCAATTTCCCAGTGCTACAATAAACCTTTTATTTCCCCTGGGTTCAGGTCACACGATTATCCCTTCAGAAAGCTGGTGACTAAGATGCATGCTGGGAGAGAAGTCCAGTCTCCTGCTATCCTCTCCCAGCATGACTCAGCAACTTCCTGTAGACATAATGTGACCACAGCTGAAAAAAACTGTAAGGAAGAGTGTTTTTTTTCAGTTTTAAAACAGACAACATTTGCAAACTAATAATAAAAAAAAAAAATTGTCATAAGTACAGGGTATTAGTTTTAGCCTCAGACTCAGTAGATTGAGTATCTCTGCTTTAACTGAAACACTAGCAAAGGAGGAAAGTGAGAGGACGAAAACTGTTTGGGCCAGTTTCCACTACATGCAGATTGGATGCAGAAAAACTGACTGCAATGAATGCCTATGGGCCTGTTTCCACTAACTGCGATTTTTCTGATGCAGATTTTTCCATAGGCATTCATTGCAGTCAGTTTTTCTGCATCCAATCTGCTTGTAGTGGAAACAGGCCCTTAGGATCATCTGACTCAGCAAAGTATGGGGTAAGGGTTCAACAATATGGAATATGAAGTTTGGTCTTCTCTTCTACACACAATCACTGCAGTACCTCCGGTGTTTGTTTCTGAATTCGGGAGAACGAATTGAAAACAAGACAACACCAGGGGTCTGCAAGAAGCCCCAGGTAAAACTTTTTTTTTTACTTTAGTAGCTCTTTAAAACTTCATCACCCAATACAGTGGACCAGGTCAGTCAGAGGCAGTTCATTCACTTGTGCTTCATATGACCCCAATAGTTTCTCCTTCCAAGCCAGAACTATGGGAGTCACATGAAGCACAGCATGAACCGCAAGTGAGTGACCTCCCGGTGACCCTGTCCTCTGCATATGGGGCTGAAGTTTGCTGTGTGGGAGGTCGGGGTTCCCAATTCATTCTCCCGAATTCAAACGCCAACACTTCCCATTACTTGTTGTTCATTGTCTGTAGTGGGCATTCTTATTAGAGATAGTGAGATGCTAATAATTGCAGTGTATGCAGCTTGGTATTGGACCACAGGAAGTGCATTTGATTGCTCCAATTACAAGCTGCATACAAATGTACACCGTGCAAACATCTATGCTGTGGCAGAGTCATGCATCTGTTGCTATAAGGAGGGGCGATGCATGACACACAAGCAGTTTCCTGCAGGAAGGAGGAGGAGAACAATGTACTCAGCCGCCAACTTAAAATGTAGCATGTCGAATCATTAAAGTAGACCTGTGAGGTTCACAATCACACTCTTTAGATACTAGTCTTATGCCTGGTACACACTGAGATTTTCTGGCAGATTTACTGTCAGATTGATTATTTCCAACATGTCCGATCTGATTCCGATTGATTCCTGATAGAAGTTAATGGAAAAGTCGGAAGTCAATCAGAAATCAGATCGGACATGTTGGAAATAATCGCTCTGACATAAAATCAGCAAGAAAATCTCAGTGTGTACCCAGCATTAGGGGTGGGAAGCCTCTGGCTCCTCTGCCAGGTCCGCAATTCTCTCGCACAGTAGCATGGACCCGAATGGCCTGAGCAGGCCTGGGCTACTGCGCACTCACAAGACCTCAGTGGTATTTCAGGGAACTCAGCGCTGGAGGACCTATTTGGGGTGCTTTTTTTTTTTTTTTTAAACTACAGGTGTGTGTAGGAGCATCAATGCCTGTCATTTTGGCACAGGGTGAGCCGAATGGCAACTCGCCCTGCTGTTGCACAAATCGTAGCAATTTGAAGGGAGAAATAATCTGGGGATCCAGATCCCCGAATTAACCGTGCTCAGGCTATAACTGCAGCCTTACTGCTATAGCCGTGCCAAGCTTTGGCGTTACATGGCGCGTGGCAAAAAGCCCTGGTTCGACTTCCAGGCTTGGCTCAAGCGATACCCATCCATTTCAATGGGCGACGTTCATAACCAACAAGCACCACGGCTGTTTACCGCTCAGCAAGTGTCCATGTGAACAGGACCTTAGGGGCAGTTCACACGGACGCTTGGCAGGGTTGACCGCCAATGTCCGGAACTCGTCATTAAGCTTGAATGGGAGCGTTTGAATCGGCGGCGTGTATCGTTTATGCGAATGTGGCATTCCGATCCCTTTTTTACCTTGTCGTTCCAGGTGACCCTGGACGCCACAGGCAGCACTTAGGGTCGATTACCACTGTGTCTTCGTGTCCCCCTATAGGGATGAAAAACACCGATCGCAACGGGAAGCAGTCAAAAGCCCGCGCAAGCCTCCGAACGAGACGCCAACAAAAGGGACGCCGCTGGAAGCCGGGCAGAAGCAATGTGAACTGACCCTAAAGGTGGCCATACACTGGTCGATGTGCCATTAGATCGACCAGCTGACAGATCCCTATCTGATCGAATCTGATCAGATAGGGATCGTATGGCTGCCTTTACTGCAAACAGATTGTGAATCGATTTCAGCCTGAAACCGATCACAATCTGTTCAGCTGCTCCTGCCGCCTGTCCCCCCCCGTATACATTACCTGAGGCTGGCTCCCGGGCGTCTTCTCTGCACTGCACCGCACCGCTGTTCTTGCTCCATCCCGGCGCTTCCTGTGTTACTCCGTGACCAGGAAGTTCAAATAGAGCGCCCTCTATTTCAACTTCCTGGTCACCGGAGTGACACAGGAAGTATAAGCGTACACTGGGACATGCGGAAATGCGGTGCAGCGAGGAGAAGAGGACCCCGGAGCCAGCTTCAGGTAATGTATACATGCTCGGATCGGGCCCGAATCGTACGCCGCAAGCGACGCGCTCCTACCGGCGGGCGATCGAGGGTAATTTCCCGCACGGCGCGATCGACGGACCGATCCGATTTCGGGAGGGAATCGGATCGGCGGGTGCGTTTAGCACAAGCGATTGGCAACAGATCCGATCCCAGGATCGGATCTGCTGTCGAAACGGCCGTGAATCGAGCCAGTGTATGGCCTGCTTTACTCTCATCATCTGTTATCTTATAGTCATGTACAGATCTAAACCCTCTGACACTGATATGCGACTCGCTTTGCCTCAATGCTAAAAATCACACACAGGCTTGGAATACATATATCATAGCACAGAAATAACACACGCCATACCATTATTTGTTTTTGGGGTTTTTCATGTTTTTTTTTCAGCCATTTCATCACAGGTACATTGCAAATCATTTTCAAAACAAAAAGAAAATCTAAATAGAGAAAAAAAGTTTCACTTTCAAAACACAATTTACATTTTGGGCCTATAGATCCTGTAGCATTTCCTTTTCCTTACTATACACACACAAATAGACACAACCTCGTTAAATACTGAATGTCTAGGTTGTCTGCAGACACATCAGATTCTAATAGTGAAGATAAACTGAAAAAACATCCTTAATTAAAAAGGAAACTAAAAAAAAAAAATAAAAAAAGTCCCTAAATCTTAAAATGAAAGCCTAACATAACAGCTATTTTTGTATATAAATAAAAATTATTGTAATGGAAAAACAAAACCAAAATTTCAATCGTCTGGAAGAGCGTGTCCTCCTCAGGTAGCTGGCTATAAGCAGCTGTGGTCCCGTGTTACTGAATAGCCTGGTCCAGGGCGCCGCTACCTCTAATCACAGTAGAGGGCGCCCTGGACTTCCTCTGGCAGTGCTGGGAACGGTGAAGGTAACACACAGGAGACAAGGGGGTGGATAAGTAGGGCCACTTCCTGAAAGGAAGTGGCCGGTGGCTATTGGTTAGCTGCTTCACAGGCGTCGATCCAATCACTGTAAACGTCCACTGGTTCTGAAAGGTCTGTGGAAAACAAATAGTAAACTAGTAAGAAGGAGACAGAGAAAAAAAAAAAAAAAAAAAAACAAAAAAAAAAAACACAAAAATCAAGCAGAACCTGAAGCTGAGAATTGTAGAATTAAATTTACTGCAATTTCTTAGGATTGTAAAATCTTCTTAAAGAGAACCCGAGGTGTGTTTAAAGAATGTTATCTGCATACAGAGGCTGGATCTGCCTATACAGCCCAGCCTCTGTTGCTATCCCAAACCCCACTAAGGTCCCCCTGCACTCTGCAATCCCTCATAAATCACAGCCATGCTGTGAGGCTGTGTTTACATCTGTAGTGTCAGTCTTAGCTGCTCCCCCGCCTCCTGCATAGCTCCGGTCCCTGCCCCCGTCCCTTCCCTCCAATCAGCAGGGAGGGAAGGGATGCAGGCGGGGACTGGAGTTCTGCAGGAGGCGGGGAGAGCAGCAGACTGACACTATAGAGATAAACACAGCCAGCTCTGACAAGCTGTTTGTCAGCAGCGTGGCTGTGATTTATGAGGGATTGCAGAGTGCAGGGGGACCTTAGGGGGGTTTGGGATAGCAACAGAGGCTGGGCTGTATAGGCAGATCCAGCCTCTGTATGCAGATAATATTCTTCAAACCCACCTCGGGCTCTCTTTAAAAGAGTTCTGTGGGGGGATTCCTACGGATAAAAACGGACACTTACCTGAGGCTTCTATCAGCCCCCCTGCAGCGGTAAAGTCCCGCGCTGTCCTCCTTCGATCCACCGTTCTCTGCCGCCGGTCCTGGTCTAGTGCGGCATGAAATTCAACTACGGCTGCGCTGCAGTGGCCGCGCACCCGCCCGCGTCATCGGAAGTTTACTGCGCAGGCGCAGTACAAGAAAACTTTGTACTGCGCCTGCGCAGTAAGCTTCAGATGACACAAGAGGGAGAGCGGCAGCGCGCATTATTCGTCTGTGTAATAGACGAATAATAGCCCGGTGCCGACGGCGGATCGGAGGACGACAACGTGGGACATTACCGCTGCAGGGGGCTGATAGAAGCCCTATGTAAGTGTCAGTTTTTATCCGTAGGAATCCCCCACAGAACCCATTTAAACTCTAAGAAGTTCCAGTTTGCTCTTCTACTTTAAAGAGAACCCGAGGTGGGTTTTAATAATCCTATTAAAGACAAAAGACAAACACTTATATAGCGCTTTTCTCCTGGCGGACTGAAAGCGCCAGAGCTGCAGCCACAAGGACGCTCTCTATAGACAGTAGCAGTGTTAGAAAGACTTGCCTACGGTCTCCTGCTGAATAGGTGCTGGCTTACTGAACAGGCAGAGCCGAGATTCGAACCCTGGTCTCCTGTGTCAGAGGCAGAGCCCTTAACCATTATTACACTATCCACAAAGCACACAAAGGCTGGTTCTGCATAGAATGCCCAGCCTTTGTTGCTATACTGTTTCCCCCCAGCCCACGCACTCTGCTGTCCCCCATAAATCACACACCCGTGCTAGCAACACGCAGCGTGCCGATAGCCGGCTGTTTACATTTGCACTGTTACCCTCGTCGCTCCCCCGCCTCCTTTATATCGCCACTCCTCGCCTGCGTCCCTTCCCTCCAATCAGCGGGGAGGGAAGGGACGCAGGCGGGGAGCGGCGACATAGAGGAGGACGGGGGCGGCGCTGAATGGCAGTGCAAATGTAAAGAGCCTGCTAGCAATGTCGCTAGTACGGCTGTGTGATTTATGGGGGACAGCAGAGCGTAGGGGGCCTGGGGGGAAACAGTATAGCAACAGAGGCTGGGCATCATGTGCAGACTCAGCCTCTGTGTGCTAATAGGATTATTAGAACCCACCTCGGGTTCTCTTTAAAAGACACCTGAAGTGAGAGTTATATGGAAGCCATCATAATTTCTGTTTAAACAATACCAGTTGCCTGGCAGTCCTGTTGATCTCTTTGGCTGCAGTAGTGTCTAGACCACACACCTGAGACAAGCATGCAGCTAATCCAGTTAGAAACAACTTATCTACATGCTTGTTCAGGGTCTATGGCTAAAAGTATTAGAAGCAGCGGATCAGCAGAAGTGCCAGGCAATCTGCATTGTTCAAAAGGAAATATGGCAGCATTCATAACCCTCTCACTTTAGATGTGCTTTAAGTTGTGTTCAAAAGCTGAAGTCGTCGGACCTGTCAAATAACCTGAACCAGGGAGAAGAAAATTGAGTCCACTCTATTTTGCTGCTGTCATTCCAATTAAAGTCTGAAAGAAGCCCCAGGTAAGTAAGGATCCACATTATTTTTCCTGGTGCCCGCTGTGCCTCTTTTTGTGAGGTGAAATCAGCAGGAATAAATAACACCTGCATGACTGAGGTTCAGGTAATGTCCCTTGGCAGCTGGAACATACACTCTCAGTTATAAAGGTTAAAATGTATTGGCACATTAAAAATAATCTGATTCTTAGCAGGTTATAGTTTTTTTTATGTAAATAGCTTGTGGAACCGTCTTTAGCAGCAATTACTTCAAAGTAATCACTGGTTTGTGAAACTTTGAGTCCAAGTAATTGGAGTTTCACTCTAAATGACTCCAGTAACAGTAGCCAGTTCCCCGACAAACAATACCTGGGACAAAGTGCTTACATGTTATCGGGGTCTGAAATTCCTCAAGGCACACCGTACACGATATCACCCCAGTGTTCCGCGCTCTATCCCTGAGAGAAGAGACAAGAAAAACACATTACTGAACCAAGAAACAGCCACTACCACACACATGAAAAACTACACTGGTGAAAAAGAAAAAAAAAAAGGATTTATCTCATCACATCACCTCACCTCATACACAGTTTAAGAGTCTGAAACTTAAAGAGAATCTGTGACCAAGAATTGAACTTCATCCCAATCAGTAGCTGATACTCCCTTTTACATGAGAAATCTATTCCTTTTCACAAATAGATCATCAGGGGGCGCTGTATGGCTGATATTGTGGCGAACCTCTCCCACAAGAAACTCTGAGGACCATGGTACTCCTGGCAGTTTCCGGTTTGTGAACCTCATTGCATTGTGGGAAATAGCTGTTTACAGCTGTTTCCAACTGCCAAAAAAAGCATGCAGCGGCTACATCACCTGCCAGCAGTAAAAATGTCACCATGTGATAAATGTCAGAATGTATATCAGGGATTTAAAAGATTTTACAAAGGACAAACACTGACTAAATCATTTATACATAATTATTGTAAAAATGAAGCATTTTTTAAATTACATTATTTTCACTGGAGTTCCTCTTTAAAAGGACCCAAAATATAATTTACACCAGTCAATGGAACAGACAAAAAAAACTCTCTTACATTTTAACATCACAGGATTTTTCGTGGTTACAGAAGGGACAGGTGAACTGCGTTTCCAGAAGTCCGGTCGTCTTCTTCTTAGGTGGAGGCTTCCTCTTTGACTTTCTACGTCCCATTGTTTTACTTAAAGAAAATAAGGAAGTAAACATGAGTTTCAGTTGGCTAAATCAATTTATATATTCCATTTTAAAGCGGAAACGAACTAAGAACTTCCTCTCTGCGCTAAAAGATACGCAAAAGCATAATAACCTTTAAAGTAAAACATTTGTTACAGCTGATAAAAATCTGCAATAATTCTGCAGTGTGTCTACTTCCTGCTTTCCTGAAAGCAGACATATTGCTAACATCCTGTGTCTCCAAATAGCTGCACTGCCAGGGCAGGCAGCTGACACAGCTGGGAGATAAAAATTACAGTGGTAATTAGTCACAGATGAGGGGACATTAAACAGGCTAAACTCTCTAAATGCATAGTTCAGGTACACTTTAAGTCCTCCAACAGAACACTGAACACATTTGAATACATTGGCTTATAATACACTGTCTAGGGGAAGCATGTGATAGATATTCAAGTTTCTGGTATGCTAGTCATGATCATGTGCTAAATCAGCATGTGATCACAGCAAATCAAACAAATCACATGCTTCTCCGTGAGTTCTCCTAGACATGATCAGCACTACTCGACAATAATGCATTACTGATATTGCCCCGGAGCACCCTACAGAGCAACTACAGTAGTGTGTTAACATAGCAAGCTAGCTGCCTGGTTAGATTACATTGCTGCTATCCTGTTTGTGCCTAATGCTGGGCATACACGGTACGTTTTTGTACCGCTTAATCAAGCTGCTGATGGCTCGATTGATAATTTCCGACAAGTCTGATCACCCACCAGATCGATTCCGCACTCGATACCGCAGGCAGAACAATAGAAAAAAAACCGAAAAGATGATAAGAAGCGCCCGCGGGGACGAGCGAGAATAGATCCGGGCGACGCGCCGGAATCGAGCCAGCGGCTCGATTACACGGGCAAGACCGTACCGTGTATGCCCAGCATTAAGGCTCATACACACATCCAAACAATCTGCCCAACTATTGTCTAAACTTGGTCTGTTGGATGACAGCTGGCAAACAAGACGACGATCTGCCGGATGCCAGATCCACCCGAGCAATCAACCTGCATAACTATCTTGCAGGGCCACGTGTGTACAAGTCGTTTGAACAACTTTGTTGTTCATGAATGCGGACATGTTGTGCAGTTTGTCATTTCACAGTGGCATGGTGATTAGGGCTCTCTTGCAGTACTGGCCCCCGGTTCGAATTCCAGCCAGGAAACTATCTGCATGGAGTTTGTATGTTCTCCATGGGTTTCCTCCCGACACTCTGGTTTCTTCCCACATCCTAACAAACATACAGATAAGTTAATTGGCTTCCCCCTAAAATTGGCCTTCACTTCAATACATACACTACACGACATACACAGACATGACTATGTAGGGATTAGATAGTGAGCCCCTCTCAGGGACAGTTAAGTGGCAAGACAATATACTTTGTACAGTGCTGCAAAAAATATAGGACTAGAGGCAGCGATAGCAAGACCCAGAGGCATGTCATTATGCACAAGACATGCCTCTGTGGTCTCTTAAGATTCCAAATACCCGCCTCGGGTTCTCTTTAAAAATTGTACTCTGGGCCTTCCTCCAGCCCCCTTGAGGCTGCTCGGTTCCTCACCATCTCCCCGGGCCACTCTTGCCCCTAAAAAACTGCCCGGTGTTGTCATTGAGTGCGGTGTTGTCATCCTGGCGCATGCACGGCCAGGCTGCACACATTAGTGGCTGGGAGCATGCACAGACAGCCCACGTCACAGTACTGGGCCATTCTGCGGGGTATAGAAGTGGCCCGGGGAGACGAGGGACCGATTGGCCTCTAGAGAGCTGGAGGAAGCCCCAGATAGGTATAAAATCTAAGATGCGTTTCATCTCGGGTTTCCTATAATAAGGTTATACCCCCAACCTAAGCCTTAAAGGACAACTGAAGTGAGAAGTCTGGAAGCTGCCATGTTTATTTCCTTTTAAACAATACCAGTTGCCTGGCAACCCCTGCTTGTCTGTTTGGCTGCAGTAGCATCTGAATAACACCAGAAACAAGCATGCAGCTAATCTGTCAAATCTGACAATGATGTCAGAAACACCTGATCTGCTGCATGCTTGTTCAGGGTCTATGGCTGAAAGTATTCGAGACAAAGGGTCAACAGGGCTGCCCGGCAACTGGTATTGCTTAAAAGGAAATAAACACGGCAGCCTCCATATACCTCTCTCTTCAGTCGTCCTTTAATGCAGGTTTATGGCGCAATTAGAACTAGTGGAAATGTACCCTAATGGACTGGCGCTGTGCATGCGCTGCAGTTGTGGCTTGAATCTGTAGGTAAAATCTACCTGGTAGATCATTTTCAATTTGTAAATTTCAAAGTTGCTTGCAAGCTGAAACCGTGTGGGCACTTTCCCCTTAAAGGGGTTCTCTTGTTTTTTTTTAATAAAAACAGACACTTACCTGGGGCTTCTACCAGCCCCCTGAAGCTGTAATGTTCCACGCCGTCCTCCACCAATACTTGGTTCCCACGCTGCCGGTAAACTATTGATCTAACAATACGAATAATGTTAGATGCAGGCACAGTACGAAGTTTTCTTGTACTGCACCTGCGCAGTAAGCTCCCGATGACGCACGCAGGATTGTGCACACGTGGACTGCGGGTCTCAGATGCCAATCAGACAGAGACCAGCGGCAGAGAACGGTGGATCGTTAAAGTGGATCCGAGGTGAACTTTTACTCATAGCATAATTGTGATCCTTTCCTATTGTTTATAGGGCGTTCCTCAAACCTAATGCTTTTTTTGTTTTAATACTCTAATTCCCTATAAATTAAATAAACCACGCCCACAGGTTTTCAGAGAGCCTTGGCAGTAGCAAGGGCTCATGGGAGCTCAGTCTGGGCAGGAGGAGGTGTTACTAGCCATTGATTTCAGAGGCGGAGGATTAGGGTTTTTTTGACAGGCTGAGTGCTCAAGATACAGATAAGCCTGCCTATGTGTAATGTTCACAAACAACATGGCTGCTGTCGTATCACAGGAAGAAATAATAATTTTCTATTAAAGCTGTTTGCAGCTAGATTTGCTGTGTAAACTATCCAAATGTTAGATATATAGACAAAGTACTTGTTATAGTTAATTTTTCATCTCGGATCCGCTTTATGCTGAAGCTTAATGCAGGGAATTGAGCTTCAGCATAAAGCCGGTGTAGGGCATTACAGCTTCAGGGGGCCGGTAGAAGCTTCAGGTAAGTGTCCGGTTTTATTAAAGAAAAAAAAAACCCCAAAGAACTCCTTTAACTTATTTAAGCATCCCACAAACATAAAGGTAAGCTAATAGTTTATCCTCTAGGGGTCCATTTTTGACACAACTATAGACCCTGTAAAGCAGTGCAGAAGCCATTAAAGCTGAATAAACACAGAATGATGACTATTCCCCCAGCATGCTGGGCTGTACTACTCCTGTGAGCTGAGGCAGTGGAATACACATGACACAGGTATACCAGTCACACAGGTGATTCTCCTCCTCCCCTCCCCAGTAATGGCAGATGAGGCCCAGCAGGGGGAGGAGAGTCAGCAGAGCGGCGTCACTGCAGGGAAACAAGCGGCATTACAAGTCGCAGGAAGCGCGGATAGCCCGGTACCCCCTACAGGACACCGTCCATAGCCAGTAACGGGCCTATATAGCGATATAAAGCCGGTATCTACCTTCTTTTCCCGCCGCTCGGTAGTCTCCGCCTCCTCGCTGCACAGATCACCGCACACTGTGCCCGGAAACGACCCTGCGCAAGCACTTCCTGTATACGCCACAAGTCTCCACCAATCGGCTGAGAGCCTGGACCGGAAGTCCCTCCTACTCTGGCTTCCAATTGGATTGCAAAGAAAAGAGCGTCATCGCTTCTACAGCGCTCTAAACACGTGGAGAGGGGGAGGGGAAGTGCTTAGCCCATAAATGATGTGAGGCGAGCGCTGATTGGCTGTAAAAAAGCAATGGGCAGAGGCGTGTGGTTGCTAAGCTTTGTTGGTTGCCCAGGGAGGCATGGAGCGCGAGGCTAAATGCGAGCTGCAAAATGGTCGGAGGGATAGATCTCCGCTGCTCTCCAGGGGGCGCTGTAGAGTTTACTAACCTCACTTGTATGTCGAAATAGACCAGCCGCTGAAGATGTTTGTGCATCTGATTACTTTTCCAAACCAGAAACCATCACTCATATGACTAGATTGTCCCAAAATGACATTTTATTTAGTGCAAAATATGAAAAAGAACTGACAGCAGGGCTAGTGCTATGAGTACAGCACTGCCCTGCATGTATTAGCTTTCATAACATATGTAACGTATTAGTATATAGAAGCTGTCCTCCCTGGCATCTGCCTGACTTCTACACTGGTCCTGACGCACAGCTGACCATTTAAAGATCTCACAGAACAGGATCATCTGCAAGGCGTAGTAGGCCAGCACCTAGGGCCTAGTGGGGGTTTCAGGGGGACCAACTCCCACATTAGATCCCGAAAAGAACCATCAGGATTAGCCAAGGCTACTACGATACCTTGCCTCCATTTCATCTGAGGTTGGGGACCCACTACAAATTGCATTCGCTAGCACTTTGTGGTATCGCTTTGCAAGCGACTTTGGGATTGATTACCCTGCTCCTAGACAGAGTGGAAACGGAAACGCTTCCAAAATGCTGCATGTCCTGCGTTTGCGATTAGTCTAATCACAATCACTCTAGTAGACACAAACACAAATGATAGAGAAAAAACTGCCCAATATAATTAGGGCCAATGCTATGGACCTGTGAGTAACCACTATGCAAGAAAAAGTGTCCATCTACGCTACCAATAATATTAGTCAAAACAACCAACACCATAATATGATGTAAAATGAGTTCAAATGTATTAAGGACTTATCCCTTTAAGCACGTCAGTGAAAAAAGTCTTACCCAGACCTGCAAGCTGGTGGTCTACTTTCAGTCTGTGCCCCTCACGCGTTCCGTGGAGAAGTGACGCTTGTCACGGAACGTGTGAGGGACACAGACTGACAGTAGACCACCAGCTTGCAGGTCTGGGTAAGACGGTTTTCATTATTGACATGCTTGGCGATTAGATACATTACTATGGAAGGTGTATTATATGAGATATATGGCATATGCAATTGCATTATACCCACACTTACAGTGTAACCCTGTCTAAGCATTTATTTGTGGTTACTACTTGTCAGCCTGTGAACTATATTGTTTTAATTGCTTAAAGGGATAAGTCCTTAATAAATGGGAACTAATTTTACATCATATTATGATGTTGGCGGTTTTGACTATTCTTATTGGTCTAGATGGACACTTTTCCTTGCATAGTAATCACTCTAGTAGAATCTGTCCCTAGCGATTTAAAGCGATCCCTAAAAGCTCAAAAGACGCTCTAGTGGGTTCCAGCCCTAGCAGCCTTTTTGAAGGACTAGTATATTTGAAACAGCTCTTGCTAATGCAATGCTATGGGGGATATTTATAAAATCACATCGCTCAAGTGGAATCATACCCATAGCATTACATTAGCTAGAGCTTTTCAAATCACAAGCGCTTAGGGCTTGTTCACACCTAGGGCGTCTTCGCCTTTTTTTAAGCGCCAGCGATTTTCAACATCGCCCTAAAACCACTTGTCCTATGAGAGTGTTCACATCTGAGCAGTTTGATTCCAATCTGCTCACCAAAGTGCTGCCTGTACCATTTTTGCGGCGATTTGCCTCAATGGAAGGTATAGGGAAATCGCAAAATGATTGAAAAAGCACTTTGTATAATGATTTCCACAGCGTTTTTAAGAATACAAAGTACTTATTCTTTTCCGGGTCAAAGAGTTCACTTCCTGAAGAAGTGAACCAACAAATCGCTTGCAAAAGCGCTTAGAAAAGCGCTTTACAAAAAAAAAAAAAAAACTGTAGCACACAGTTAAGCGCCGGGAGGCACTAAAAAATCCTCACAAAATTGCAAAATGCTGGCTTCAGCTATTGCGATTTTCGATGTGAACAAAGCCTTAAATAACGTACTGCTAGTGGGTTCCAATCCTTACTTCATTATTGTAGAGTCTAGGTGATGAGTTCAAGAGACATTGCTAGGATCCTAGACGATCTAGTGAAGGCATGATAGGCCAGGCCTTGGAAACTTGATAAATTATGTGGAAGAAGCTGCCCGCTATGGATGAGGTTCCGAATTCCATGGAATCAGCATTTCTGACCATCCCTACTGACTACCGTAGTTGTAAGTGGCATGTAGCCCATTCCTTTTGGTATGTGTTTTGTGAGAGGCAGTGCTAGGCTCTAGTCTAGTCTAAACCATTGATAAAGGGTAGAAATGGTCAATTAGATGCTACATTTTCCAGTTTGTATGCATATCCCATGTAAGTTTGTATGTAGCTTGGAACTGGGCCAGTCCCAATGGTTAGGAAGTAGTGAATAGTGAACCTTGGCTGAGAGATGGACCTCCAGCGCGTCAACCACCTGAGGTGTACAGCTTTCTATATTTGCATTGTATGAAGTCACATGCACACAGTTTGGAACTGCACTCTGGGGGGCAAGTTCTGATCCCAGATATCTCTACAAATAACCAATTATGGTTTTGTGTTGCATGAGGTCTGGTTTCTCATCTGTGTGGTCCTGTCCCCTCTATGACACCTTTCCCCATTGTTCACTACCAACTCCCAATAGTTGCTGGTCCTCCACCTCACTACCTGTTCCAAAGGTTGCTGGTCCTCCACTTCTCATGCTCTCTACCCACTCCTTCCAATGGTTGCTGATCCTCCAGCCCTCCTCATGCTCACTACTCACTCCTCCCAATGGTTGCTGGTCCACCACCTCTCCTCATGCTCACTACTCACTCCTCCCAATGGTTGCTGGTCCTCCACCTCTCCCCATGCTCACTTCCCACTCCTCCCAATGGTTGCTGGTCCTCCACCTCTCCTCATGCTCACTACTCACTCCTCCCAATGGTTGCTGGTCCTCCACCTCTCCCCATGCTCACTTCCCACTCCTCCCAATGGTTGCTGGTCCTCCACCTCTCCTCATGCTCACTACTCACTCCTCCCAATGGTTGCTGGTCCACCAACTCTCCTTCTGTTCACTACCCACTCCTCCCAATGGTTGCAGGTCCACCACCTCTCCTTATGCTCACTACTCCCTCCTCCCAATGGTTGCTGTCCTCCACCCCTCCTCATGCTCACTACCCACTCCGCCCAATGGTTGCTGGTCCTCCACCTCTCCTCATGCTCACTACTCACTCCTCCCAATGGTTGCTGGTCCACCACCTCTCCTCATGCTCACTACTCACTCCTCCCAATGGTTGCTGGTCCACCACCTCTCCTTATGCTCACTACCCACTCCTCCCAATGGTTGCTGGTCCACCACCTCTCCTTATGCTCACTACTCACTCCTCCCAATGGTTGCTGTCCTCCACCTCTCCTCATGCTCACTACTCACTCCTCCCAATGGTTGCTGGTCCACCACCTCTCCTCATGCTCACTACTCACTCCTCCCAATGGTTGCTGGTCCTCCACCTCTCATGCTCACTACCCACTCCTCCCAATGGTTGCTGGTCCACCACCTCTCCTTATGCTCACTACCCACTCCTCCCAATGGTTGCTGGTCCACCACCTCTCCTTATGCTCACTACTCACTACTCCCAATGGTTGCTGTCCTCCACCTCTCCTCATGCTCACTACTCACTCCTCCCAATGGTTGCTGGTCCACCACCTCTCCTCATGCCCACTACCCACTCCTCCCAATGGTTGCTGGTCCACCACCTCTCACCATGCTCACTACCCACTCCTCCCTATGGTTGCTGTTCCTCCAGCCCTCCTCATGCTCACTACCCACTCTCATCCCAATGGTTGCTGGTCCTTCACCTCTCCTCATGCTCACTACCCACTCTCATCCCAATGGTTGCTGGTCCTTCACCTCTCCTCATGCTCACTGCCCACTCTCATCCCAATGGTTGCTGGTCCTCCACCACTTTAAAAGGTAACTTAATTTTCCCTGGAGTCAATTTAGGCTGCCCGTTCAATATATTTGTATACTGTATATCTTGTGCTGTTGCTTCACACAACATACTTTAAAGAGACACTGGAGCGAAAAAAAATGATATTATGATTTGTATGTGTAGCACAGCTAAGAAATAAAACATTAATATCAGATACATCAGTGTAATTGTTTCCAGTACAGGAAGAGAGTTGAGAAACTCCAGTTATCTCTATGCAAACAAGCCATTAAGCTCTCCGACTAAAGGTGCCCATACACTCGTCAGATTAGCAGCAGATAGATAAGAAATGCATCGGATGATCTATCTGATGTGTTTTTAGAACATTTTTTACCAGGATAGAATTCCAATAGATTTCAGTTTGAAATCTATTGAAATTCGATCTGATGGCATTTTTTTGCCATCAGATTTCCATTAGGGCCAATGCAAAATGATAAGCAATCTCATCAGATCGACCTAGATTTTCCACCCTGCCAGTTCGATGGAAATCCATCGAAATCGATCGAAATCGGCCGTCGATCGGCCAACCGATTTGCAATCGATCGATTTTGATCGATCGGTCGGCCAGAAAATCGGCTGAGTGTATGGGCCCTTAAGTTAGTCGTGGAGAGGGCTGTTATCTGACTTTTATTATCTCAACTGTTCCTGGACTATTTACTTTTCCTCTGCTAGAGGAGAGGTCATTACTTCACAGACTGCTCTGAAAGACTCATTTTGAATGCTGAGTGTTGTGTAATCTGCACATATTATAGAATGATGCAATGTTAGAAAAAACACTATATACATGAAAATAAAAGTACGAGAACATTTTCTTTGCTGCTAATCTTCTAGTAATTATTCATAGTACACAACCAATTCACTTTATCTTTTTTTTTGCTTCAGTGTCTCTTTAAATGCCAATAACATGCAAAACCATCAATGTCCTTACAGAAAACAACTCATTTTGGTTTTTTTTAACTTTATTTCATAAAAAGTAACATACAAAACTGAAATTCACACTTGTTATACAAAAAGGTTAGCATCCAGCACAGAATGATGTAATTTGTCCGCCCGGGGCAGCCCAATTGCTAACAGATTTTATCCATCAAAACAGCCCTTCCTCACATCCAGACAGCAAACTAACAGTTATTCGATGGGTATTTGGCTGTCTGTAATCCTTCGCCCTCACAGAAAAAGGAGGGTTTGCTCAAAATCTCAAATCTGCTTATCAGAGCAATGGCTTCTTTACCTATCCCACAATGCAATGCAAGCACTCCAGCAACCAATTACGACACATGGGATTGACAAGAGAGTACCAAAGGTCTAGAGCAGGTCTAGAATTTTGCATGCCTAATTTGGGGACTCTAGATTGGATCTACAACACTAGTGTGACACAGCACTCTGCACCGCCACCTAGCTTTATTCTATACCAGTGATCTGCCTTCTTTGCTCTCCAGCTGTTAAGGAACTGCAAGCCCCACAATGCATTGCAGGAGTGACAGCCACAGTCATGATTCATAAAGGCAAATGCATTGTGGGGCTTGTAGTTCCTTAACAGCTGGAGAGCCAAGTTTGCAGATCACTGTTCTATACACTTCATCTCAATGACAGGTTCCATTAGAAGTCAAAAAGGTGTCAACTTCACTGTAGGCAGAAAGAGGGTGGATGTGCAGCTGCCAATGCGGTCACATGTAAAGAGAGTGCACTGCTGAGAAGAGGAACAGGACTGTTTGGATCTCAGCAGAGCCTTTCGTGTCACAGCAGAAATTTAGGGAAAATTTCCCCAAAAGCCGCATAGATGGAAGCTCACTTTGAGACTAGTGTTGGTTTTTGAATTCAGCATCACGTGGTTCAAAACCCCAACACACGCATTCAGCACAGAACAGCAGGATGGGGTGCATTTCACTTAACTTCCAAGCTGGAAGAAAGACGCATGGAGTTAGATGAAACACCGACCTGCAGTTCCGTGCTGAATGCATGTCCGGATTTAGCAATGTGTGGTTCCAAACCCAACCACCAACTATTTGAGACCCACCTCCAAGCACAGGTGTTAGTATACCATCCGACAGCTTAGTAAAGCTAATACCCACACATTACCCCTTTTCGCCTGAGTATTTTTTCCCCTAGGAGTTACGTTATTTTTCATATTTTGGTTAAAATAACTTCTCTGCACTCCGCAATAGAAAAAGTATTGAAAAGTAGGGGGAAAAATACTGCCAACATTATGGCATATTTTCTCACTTTTGGTGGCTTAAAGGGCATTTTTCTGATAAGATGTGAAATATCACCTAGGCGTAAAAGTGAATATCCACAGACCCCATATGCAATTAACTTTTCTCACTGGAGAGATTTGAACACCTCATCCATAAAATACCTTTACGGTCCCCAGCAAGCAATGAAAGTTTTTAAACTACCCCTCCAGGTGTACACTGAACGGCTGCCTTCACTTTCCCATAAAACAAAACGAGTGATGGTGGACACCATACAACAATGCAGAGCACAGAGATATCACATCTCAGACTGTACAAGAGATCAGAAACAATGGGGGTGCAACTGTGTTATTTACACAACAAAAATAAAATATATCAGAGTCCGGGGGCCCCCATTGTACGGGAACACCACACAATCCACTACACATATTTATATACACTTATCTACAGAACACACCCAACTACTCTCGTCTTGTTACAACAGCAAGGATGTGGCCATTTATCAGGAAAAGTTGGAGATAAAATCTATTGTAGGATCACATTACATTTAAAAATAAACATTTTATTTTTATTTTAAAGGGCATCTCGTTACATGTGACGGTCGCCTGGCCTGAATTACAGCTTTATAAATTGGAGAGCTCCATGTAAGTAGCGGTGAGATGCAACTCCATGCAGCTCCCCTCCCAAGCTCGCTCCCCTCTGCATGCTGCAGCTGTCCTGCAGTAACTCCCCCTCCCAAGCTCGCTCCGCTCCCCTCTGCATGCTGCAGCTGTCCTGCAGTAACTCCCCCTCCCAAGCTCGCTCCGCTCCCCTCTGCATGCTGCAGCTGTCCTGCAGTAACTCCCCCTCCCAAGCTCGCTCCGCTCCTGTCTGCATGCTGCAGCTGTCCCGCAGTAACTCCCCCTCCCAAGCTCGCTCCGCTCCCCTCTGCATGCTGCAGTTGTCCTGCAGTAACTCCCCGTCCCAAGCTCGCTCCGCTCCTGTCTGCATGCTGCAGCTGTCCCGCAGTAACTCCCCCTCCCAAGCTCGCTCCGCTCCTGTCTGCATGCTGCAGCTGTCCCGCAGTAACTCCCCCTCCCAAGCTCGCTCCGCTCCCCTCTGCATGCTGCAGCTGTCCCGCAGTAACTCCCCCTCCCAAGCTCGCTCTGCTCCCCTCTGCATGCTGCAGCTGTCCCGCAGTAACTCCCCCTCCCAAGCTCGCTCTGCTCCTGTCTGCATGCTGCAGCTGTCCCGCAGTAACTCCCCCTCCCAAGCTCGCTCTGCTCCTGTCTGCATGCTGCAGCTGTCCTGCAGCAACTCCCCCTCCCAAGCTCGCTCTGCTCCTGTCTGCATGCTGCAGCTGTCCCGCAGTAACTCCCCCTCCCAAGCTCGCTCTGCTGATGTCTGCATGCTGCAGCTGTCCCGCAGTAACTCCCCTCCCAAGCTCGCTCCGCTCCTGTCTGCATGCTGCAGCTGTCCCGCAGTAACTCCCCCTCCCAAGCTCGCTCCCCTCTGCATGCTGCAGCTGTCCTGCAGTAACTCCCCCTCCCAAGCTCGCTCTGCTCCTGTCTGCATGCTGCAGCTGTCCCGCAGTAACTCCCTCCCAAGCTCGCTCTGCTCCTGTCTGCATGCTGCAGCTGTCCCGCAGTAACTCCCCCTCCCAAGCTCGCTCTGCTCCTGTCTGCATGCTGCAGCTGTCCCGCAGTAACTCCCCCTCCCAAGCGCGCTCTGCTCCTGTCTGCATGCTGCAGCTGTCCCGCAGTAACTCCCCCTCCCAAGCTCGCTCTGCTCCCCTCTGCATGCTGCAGCTGTCCCGCAGTAACTCCCCCTCCCAAGCTCGCTCCGCTCCTGTCTGCATGCTGCAGCTGTCCCGCAGTAACTCCCCCTCCCAAGCTCGCTCCGCTCCTGTCTGCATGCTGCAGCTGTCCCGCAGTAACTCCCCCTCCCAAGCTCGCTCTGCTCCTGTCTGCATGCTGCAGCTGTCCCGCAGTAACTCCCCCTCCCAAGCTCGCTCCGCTCCTGTCTGCATGCTGCAGGTGTCCCGCAGTAACTCCCCCTCCCAAGCTCGCTCTGCTCCTGTCTGCATGCTGCAGTTGTCCTGCACTGGACTCTGGGCGTACTTTATGATCTGGTGAGACTAAACGAACACGTGGATTACAGCACAGGAGATTTGGGCGCAGCCGGCAACAACAGACTGTAATAGAGTAACTTTGGCGCCGTCAGAAGACAGAGCTGAAGTTACTTTTAAAACACCGTAATTCGGCTTCCAGCAATAGCTGGAAGCTGAATTACATCATTCCCTGCCATCCACGTGGACCTGGAGGTGGAATAGTAATTAACGCTACCGGGACTTGTGCAGGAGCAGGGTAAGCCATATATCGGCTGTATCCTGCGCCCAAGTCTCTCGGTGGCGATTTCATTCGTATGCAGGCTAACTGGCTCCTAGGTCTCTGACACAGAGCATCAGCAATAGGCAGCTATTACATTAAAAAAAAAAAAAAAAAAAAAGTACCTGGTATAAAGTACTGACCGAAAACCATAAACCAGTCAAAAAGGGAGCACGGTGCACCTGTTCATTTGGGTGCTGCTATAGCCTAAAATGTATTCATCAGTGATTAGTGATCGTGTCACTACTTTTAGGTTTATCCTGTGTCATTGACCTGAGGAAGCGAGGAAGACCCACGAAACGCATTGTCAACAGCTTTACTTTCCAATATTTGGTCTAACATCTGAAGTAGTAAGTTACCTCTTTTTAATTGACTATTAGAGAAGATACAGTACTCTTTTACATATACTGGCAGCCTCCAAAATAAACTAACCCTTTATGTATTAATCAGCTGTGGCGGCATTGGGGAGTGCAATTTGTGGGATTTCAGCGAACATATTGGGACACCTTTTCCAGGCTCTCCGCTGCTGTACTCTGCAACATCTCTCTCTCTCTCTCCCATGTACACAGCTGCTGCAGCCCGGTTCTCCAGTGACATGCTTCCTCCAATACAATGGTTGGGCGCTGGGGGACAATAGCGGCACTACCGCACGTCCATTTTACCAGGTGTAACTAACCCTGAAGAGCCTCCCCTCGCCTCCCCAGACATAACTCGGCCCCAACATTTGAAAGACTTACTTGTTGGCATAAATTATCGCCATTACAGAATCAAGAATGCCGAAGTCCCACGCCAAAGCAACCGCAGCAAAAATGATCCATGCAGATTTATATGAATGCTAAAAGGACAACTGAAGTGGTATGGAAGCTGCCATATTTATTTCTTTTTAAAGAGACTCTGAAGCGAGAATAAATCTCGCTTCAGAGCTCATAGTTAGCAGGGGCATGTGTGCCCCTGCTAAAAACGCCGCTATCCCGCGGCTAAACGAGGGTCCCTGACCACCCGAAATCCCCTCCGAGCAGCAGGGGATCTCTTCCGGATTGAGGCAGGGCTAACCGCCGCAACCCTGCCCCACGCGCGTCTGTCAGCGCATATCTCCGCCTCTCTGTCTTCCTTCACTGAGAGGGGCGGGGGAGCGGCGGAGATGCGATAGACGCGCTGAGAGGCATGGCTGCAGCAGTTAGCCCTGCCCCTAGAAGCAGCAAAATCTATGACCAATTTGGTCGTTGATTTTGCGGGGGGGTGAAGGGACCCCCGTTTAGCCGCGGGATAGCGGCGTTTTAGCAGGGGCGAGCTCTGAAGCGAGAATTATTCTCGCTTCAGTGTCTCTTTAAGCAATACCATTTGCCTGGCTGTCCTGCTACTCCTCTGCCTCTAATACTTTTAGCCATAGCCCCTGAACAAGCATGCTGCAGATCAGGCGTTTGACATTTTTGTCAGACCTGACAACATTAACTGCATGCTTGTTTCTTTCTGGGGTGATTCAGACACTACTGCAGCCAAACAGATCAGCAGGACTGCTAGGCAACTGGTACTGTTTAAAAGGAAATAAATATGGCAGCCTTAATAATAAAGTTGTCCTTTACGTTCATAGGCATTCCGATTCAATTTTTCTGCTTCTGTCACAGCAGTAATGAGCGTCGCCAAAAGAGAAGTTCTGTAACAGGGCCAATGGCATCCTGGCAGAGGTTCTGTACCACTAGCTATTCCCTGTACTGTCTAAAACAAGAAAAACAATCCACTTTAGTCAACAAAAAAATGTCTTTAGACAAGTCTTTGTAATTAAATGCAATTACAAATTCCATTTCTCTGCAAGCACAGGGCATGTACTCTCCCTGGAGTATGGACTGGCCAGAGGTCCCCCCCCCCAATTATTAGCTGCTCACTATCTGGAATATCTGTGTTTTCTATGCACCAAAAATGTAGGAAGCTGAAATGTCAGCCATTAATCTGTGCCATGTATAGAGCTGAACAAAAGGGCCTCCATTTTTCGCTTCAACTAAACTGGAGTTTCATGTGAAAGCAGAGGTCAAGGTTTGTAGGCAATTGTGATATACAGTAATTCCCATTTAGAGAGAGAAAATCTCACCCCCGCTGCCTCTAAAGCACTGTAGCAGTGAGCTGCCCTTATTGCGAGTGCGCTCTAGTGGCTGCCTCATAAGCGCTTTGAGTCCGACAGGAGAAAAGCGCTATACAAAAAAAGGAATTATTATTGCAATGCCAAGTGAATGAGCCCACTAGCACGGGAAATCTCCTGAGGGGTCATGTAGTGACATCATCATGCTAAGCACCAATGCCAGAGTTGGTGTGTCCATGACTTGACTTGAGGCACATTACAGCCTTGAGAAAAGCTGCAGTCTCCAAGCCGTTTAATAAAGAGAAAAAAAAAACACAGCAATTCTGGGGATAAAAGAATGTTTTTGTGACATCCACATTAGAACAGTGGAACATATTTACCTAAAATTCTTTTAACGCCCAACTCAAACCCTAAAATGAAGCAATCATTCTGACTAGTGTAGATTATTAGTATTATCTTAACTGGACATGTACACTGAGAACCCAGCTGTCCACCTATCCATAGTCACCGCTACAGCTAGCTTCCGTTTTTCAGATTGAGGTCTTATCAACTACTCAATCCATCAACTACTTCCTGTGACGCCAGGCCCCACCTTCTCATGCAGACATGGTTTCTAGAGTAATGCAGAGATGACAAATACAGTGTGGCATGTATGTATAGTTCTATTTACTTTGGGTGTCACATGGTCATACCTCACTGACTCGCCCACTGAATGATTTTAGAGGGATAAGCAAGCTTCAGTAACAACCACAATTGGCCCACGAAACTGGTATTGTTTATATTCATTCAACAACCTGATTGAGATTAGAACTTGCCTTGTTCATTCTAAGGTTGGTTTAATGATATACTTACTGTTATCCAGTACTGCAAGTAAATGATTTACCTTGTCCTGCTACTCCAGGCCATCACTGATTAACAAAACAAGTACACACTGGCTATGTACCAATCTCTAATGCACTTTAATCAGCACAACAAATGCAGCACTTTCAATGACAGATGTCCTTTAAATGACACCTGAAGTTAAAGGGACATGGCGGCTGTCATATTTATTTCCTTTTGAACAATAACAGTTGGCTGGCATCCTGCTGATCTGTCATGCATCAGTTTTGTCTGAATCACCCACCTGAAACAAGCATGCTGTAAGTCGAACATCTGATCAGCATGCTTTTTCGGCGTCTATGGCTAAACGTATTGAGGAAGAGGATCAGCAGGACAGCCAGGCAATCTGCATTGTTTATTAGAAAATAAATATGGCCGCCTCCATATCCCTCTCATCTTGGGTGTGCTTTAATGCACATACTTGTACACGGTGGTCTCCTAGAATTGCTACACATACAGGATGCACTCAGTGGGTGCTCCTGTGCATGTCCGCCGCGTTTACCCTCCAGTAAAGACATTTATCTCTGCTGTGCTGGGACAGGACACAGGGCTGCTCTGTTGGCAAGTCAGAAGGCCGGAGGGTCCCGTGCAGAGGATGTTGAAAAACAAAAACGTTTGTGGGACTGGGTTCAACATTTTTCTTCTTAAAGAGTCTAAAGCGAGAATAAATCTCGCTTCAGCTCTTATATATAGCAGGGGCATGTGTGCCCCTGCTAAACCGCCGCTATCCCGCGGCTAAATGGGGGTCCCTTACCTCACAAATCCCCTCCGTGCAGCGCATCCCCTCTTCCGCATTGAGGCAGGGCTAAAGGCCGCAGTCCTGCCTCACGCTGTCAGCGCGTATCTCCGCCTCTAAATCTTCCTTCACTGAGAGGGGCGGGGGAGAGGCGGCGATGCGCCGCTGATAGACGGCGCTGAGAGGCAGGGCTGCAGCCGTTAGCCCTGCCTCAACAGCAGCAAAATCTACGACCAAGTTAGTCGTAGTTTTTGCTAGGGTCGGGGGGTAAGGGACCCCCGTTTAGCCGCAGGATAGCGGCATTTTAGCAGGGGCACGCATGCCCCTGCTATGTACAAGCACTGAAGCGAGATTTATTCTCGCTTCAGTGCCTCTTTAAAAGGTGCCCATACACGAACGCGATTTCCCACCGATAAGACAGCAGATTCGATCACTGTGATTGAATCTGCTGTGAAATAGATCACGCAAAAGCGGACTGATCGACCAATTTCCATCCGAAATCGATCTTATTCAGTTGATCTGCCCAGGTGGAAAACTTTGCTAGATCACTGGTGGGTCAGGAGCGCGTCGCTAGACACGGCGAAGACTGACCCTGCATAGCAGCAGCAATACATCACCTGTCTGCCCGGGTCCCCTGCAGTCTCTCACTTCTTCCGGCATTTTCTTCTCACTTCCTGTCCCATCCTGTGAGAAAGCGAAGTTCAAACAGTAGAGCGCGCTCTACTGTTTGAACGTTCTGCTTGTGACAGACCAGGATGGAAAGCGAGAAGACGCCGGAAGTGAGAGACTGCGGTGGACAGGTAAGGTATTGCGGCTGGCCAGAGGAGCAGGAGCAACAAGCAAGCGGTAGTTCCACAGGTTGTGAATCGATTTCATGCTGAAATCGATTCAAAATCTGTTTGCCGTGTATGGGCAGCCATTAGATCCCTTTCTGATCAGAGAGGGATCTGTTGGTCGATCTGGTGGACATCAACCAGTGTATTGCTGCCTTTAGTTGTGAACATAGCTGGTAACAACAACCACCTAGGCCAGGATTTTTTTTTTTTTTTATATTTCTGGTTTCTATTTTGGGGAGAATGTTACACTGATAGGGTCACTGAGAAGAGAAACAGATTGCCCAGCAAACTCATGGCTCCTAGGAGTGTGTAAGGGGCTGAAAGAGACCAAAATACCTCCTTACTAAGAAGATATGAAAAACAGAAGTTTGCCTTTTTAAAACAAATGGTATTTGCAATTAATTAGGTTGGAGTGAGCTCTGAGGTGTCCCACAATGCACCACTGCTTAGTATCCAAATCATCTTTTTGTTGCCCGATAGCTAAACACACCTCCAGAACTGCTACAAAACAATATTATTCCATGCCATTCACTGATGAGGATCAACCAATCCAAAACAGTCTGTATGCAGGTTGGATTAGTGTGGCTCTGTAATATTAACAAGCTGACACATTGTATTCCAGTGGTTCTGGAGGTGTGTTTAGCTTTCAGGGACAAGAGATGATTTGCATATTCAGCAGTGGTGCATTGTGGGAGACCTCATATGCTCACTCCAACCTACATAATCAAATACCTTCTGTTTTATTAAGGCAAACTACTGAGAAGAGGATGAAGGTATAATCTGCCTGATACGAGCACACCGATTTTTAAATGTATGAATGAACATCTGATTGTTTTTACTGCTGTCTATCACCCTTCAGAAGAATGTCTTGATCATCTGTGCCAGATAAATGGTCTCTGAGAACAGATCTACAACAGGAGACAAAGACAGCAAAAAAAAAATAGGAAGAGGTTCTAGCTCTTCACACTATACAAAAAGTTCCGTTAAAGTTTTGGCTGAAGTTCCACTTCAAGGAAAGTGTTAGAAAATGCCACAATCTTCTGTTTATCTTTATCAGGCTGACTGTATTCATTTCTTCACAGATCACCCCAAAGTCCTGGACCCTGCAGCACACTACCGTATAAGGAAACCTGGGGTGGCCACACCTATCTCTTGGCCAACTATGGAGCTTGTAAAAGCAGGGCCAAACAGGACTTGCCCAAGGAAGCCAAAACGTTCCTATACATGACAAGCCCAGTCTTCATGGCTCCCGGATCACTCTGCACAAACAAACTGCTTGCACAGGCTTCTAGGTGCCGCCAATGAGCCCATTCATGCAAATGACTAGATCTGGATTTCAGCATAGAGGTACATTAAATGCAATGGTCCGACTCCTGACGTGAGAAGATGGAGGCTGCCCTTTATTTCCTTTTAAAGTGAACCTAAAGGCAAAACAAAAAAATGAGATGAACTCACCGGGGGCTTCCCTCAGCCCCCTGCAGCCGATCAGTGCCCTCGCAACTCTGGTCCGATGCTTCTGGACCCGCCGGCGACGACTTCCGGTTTCGCCGTCACCGGCCGACAGGCATGGGAACGCGAGTGATTGTTCGCGTTCCCAGCCTGTATATCGCCCCCTATGCTGCTATTGCGGCCAGGAGCAGCATAGGGGGCGATATACAGGCTGGGAACGTGAACAATCACTCGCGTTCCCATGCCTGTCGGCCGGTGACGGCCAAACCGGAAGTGTTCGCCGGCGGGTGCAGAGGCATCGGAGCGGAGCTGCGAGGGCACCGATCGGCTGCAGGGGGCTGAGGGAAGCCACAGGTGAGTTCATCTCTTTTTTTTTGACTTTAGGTTATCTTTAAGCAATACACATTGCCTGGCTGTCCTGCTGATCCTCTGCCTCTAATACTTTTATCCATAGACCCTGAACCAGCATGCAGATCAGATGTTTGACTGAAGTCTGATTGGATTTGCTGCATGCTTGATTCTGGTGTGATTCAGACATTATTGCAGCCAAACAATCAGGACTGTCACAGAACTGGCATTGTTAAAAAAGGAAATATATATGGCAGCCTCCATATCTCTCTCAATTCAGGTGTCCTATAATACTGTACAGAAACCAGCAGAAAAAGTGCTTAGACCTGTATTTGTGACCTACACAGATGAGGATATCATCCAGCAGCTCCTCCTTTAAAAGAACTCTGAGCACCTCTCATGGGTATGCCTTTAAGCCAGACGACTTACAACAAAGTCGTGCTATGACCCCTCTGGAGGAGCCTCTTGCGATGGCCATACGTGTCACTTCCTCTTCCTGCTTCATTCAGTGATGCACTCCTCTAACAGAGAAGACAGGGGTGACCCGGAAGTTATAACATAGCCAAGATGGCAGCCGCAATTTTTTTAAATTGAACGAAAACTTTTTGGTGTAGAACGGTGACTCAGGCATCAAATGACAGGAGAGAACAAGCTACAGAAAGGTAAGTCTTTAAGTACTTTGCAATGCTGGTCGGAGTCTCTAGGCATACCCATGAGAGGTGCTTGGAGTCCCTTTAACAGGCACTGTCTGCAGTCTCTCTAATGCCTGGTTTCCCCCCCTCCCACCCCCCTCTAGAGGGTGGAGCCACAAGCTGTAGAATATCCCTCCATCCCGAGCACCCTGCAGAGTCAAAGCCATCAGTGGGGGAATAGGCTCGCCCTTCTATGGCCATACTGTTTTCTGCAAGAAAAGGAGATGCTGGATAACAGCAGCCAGCCAAGTCAGGGAGATATATACAATTTTCATCAAACATGGTTTGCACAATTCTGTAAATGTGCGGTTCCTGCTTTAATTGTATTCTACATTATGACAGTCCATGAGAAGACAGGAACATGCCACCTAGTGGCAGCGAGACTCCTAAGCCTGACTCCACCAAGACAAAACACAGGCTTTAACTTGCAAGTAGACACAAATCTTTTGAATGGAACAGGTCTTCAAATCCCAGTCTGGAAGTCACTCAGTCAGCAGAAATGAATAGCTGAGAAGATCAGGATCATTTACAAAGGAATTCTCCACCACGCAGCTCCACTGAATCAGCTGTGCTGTAGGGGGACTACACTTCCCAGCATGCTTTGCCAAGACGCCTGTATCCCAACAGCTGCACTTTAGTGTAGTTCACTGCATTCCGTCAGCGAGGGGCAGAATATCTCGCTGTAGCCGCCGATGCCATTCTACTTAAATGCACTATTCACCAAACACAAAATCCATCTATTGGTTAGTTGGCCAAGTCCTTGCGCTTTCGAACCAAAGAATGACCAGAGAGCCATGCTGTTCCTTATATGACAACAAATAACTTAGTTTTAGAAAAATAGAAGAATAAAAAGGTGATTGTGCTGCATCCCACTGCTATTGGGGCATCAAATGCCTGACGTTGTATTTGGAAGTATCCTGGTACTGTGTCATTGGTTTGTCTGCGATGCCGCAGGTGCCGACGCCGACCTTGCCGGTGACGCTCTCCGGGGAGGCAAAAATGCTTCTTTTCACCTAAAAGGGGAAAGTCAGAAATCATCAGGCTATATCTTATTGATACTTTAAATACACATACAATTTATATATTAAAAAAATAATTATCAAGCCAGATTACTTAATGAAAACCTGAGCGGAGAGAGATATGGCGGCTGCAGTGTTCTCCCCAGGCTCATTTAGTCGGGTGCTCCACCCGGCTAATTTTGTTGAGCACCCAGCTGTCATCGGCTCACCGCCTCATCCTCCACCTATGTGGCCCTGCATTCTCCCAATGTACCCACCCGGCTACTTGTTCATGCTACCCAGCTGGAAAAAAAATTCTGAGGGAGAACACTGGGCTGCCATATTTATTTCCTTTTAACCACTATATGACTGTGTCACACAAATTGGCGTGAACGTGGCGGCTCCCCCCAGGATGTGTTTTGTAGGAGATTGTGCGCATCTCTGCTTGAATGATGGAGCTCTGCTCCGTCATCAGTCTCCCAGCAGCGATCGCCGCTAGCAGAAACCGCCGTCTATTTACACTGTACAGATCAAGAAGATTGTGAGTGGGCACACCAGTATGACAAGGTCGGGTGCTTGAGGTTGTGGCATAGGCTATACACTGTACAGCGCTGCGTAATATGTCGGCGCTATATAAATACTAAATAATAATAATAATAATAATAATAATAATAATAATAGGCTATGCCCCAAAGCAGGAAACAATGGTAAAGCATGGTAACCAGACAACTTGATAAAGGGGGACCCTGCGCAGCCCCCGAAACAATTGGCGGCTAACTTTGTGGATTAGGCTCAATAAAGAGCGTGAATTATTTAATGACGTAACGATATACTGGATTGTTTATTTACACTGTACAGCGTTGCGATCTATGGCAGCGCTGTACTGGGGACAGCCGTGTCACTAGGCTGTGCCCCTGGGAGGCTCAGGAACGATCGGCTCTCATAGGCTAATGCCTATGACAGCTGATCGTGGTGATAGGCTAGCGGGGGGAGGGAGGGGAAAAAAACTACAAAAAAAAAAAAAAAAAAAAAAATAGGTAAATTTATTTAACCACTTTACCACCACAGGTGCATATATCTACGCTCCTTTTAACACCCTTTCCCCACCAGGAGCGTAGATATACGCACCCCCGCCGCTACTGCCACTGTCCGCGCTCGTGCATGCCGACGGCCGCTCGCCCCCGGAGATCAATGAACGGGAAAAAATGTTCCTGTTCATTGATCTCAGCCCCCCAGCAATGACCGGCTGCTTCTATGAGAAGCAGCGCGATCATTATGGGAAAAAAAAAAAAATAGTTTCACAGCCTCGTACTTCCTGTAAGCGTACTTCCTACGCTTACAGGTCGCATGCACAAAAAGTTACTGTGGCCATCTTGTGGCCAAATAGTAAAACTACACCCAAAAGCATTTTCATATACAAATACATAGTTTTACATTATAAATTAACTCATTACCTCCCACACTCCCCAAATTAGATTTTTTTTGTAATAATAATAATAAATAGAAATTACAATAAAAAAAAAATACATAGTTACCTTAGGGACTGAACTCTTTAAATATTTATGTCAAGAGGGTATAACGCTGTTACTTTATAAACTATGGGCTTGTAATTAGGGATGACACAAAACTGAAAAATGCACCTTTATTTCCAAATAAAATATTGGCGACAAACGTCGTGATAGGGACATAATTTAAACGGTGTAGTAACTGGGACAAATGGGCAAATAAATGTCATGGGTTTTAATTACAGTAGCATGCATTATTTAAAAACTATAATGGCCGAAAACTGAAAAATAATGTTTTTCTGAATTTTTTTTCCTATTTTCCCATTAAAACACATTTAAATTAAAATAATTCTTGGCATAATGTCCCACCTAAAGAAAGCCTAATTGGTGGTGAAAAAACAAGATATACTTCATTTCATTGCGATAAGTAATAATGTAGTTATAGACAAATGAATGGAAGGAGCGCTGAAAGGTGAAAATTGCTCCGGTGCTCAAGGGGTAAAACCCCTCAGTGGTGAAGTGGTTAAAATACACAAAAACATTGGGGGAGCGATCAGAGCCCACCAAGAGAAAGCTCCATAGGTGGAGGGGGTGGGGAAATTCATTTGTGGGCTGCGTGGTACGGCTCTGCAGCAAGCTTTTAAAGGGGCAGAAACCCTAATTGTAAAAATTGTCTGGTCACTAGGGGGGTGTAACCCTATGGTCCTGAAGAGGTTAAACAATACCAGTTCCCTGGCAGTAGATACACAGAAGAAAATCACATTTTCCACCTGACCTTTGTAGGTTAGACTGCCGATGCACTGGTGATCACTTTGGCTGCAGTAGTGTCCGATTCACACACCTGAAACACACACCTGTGGCTAAATCCACTCAGACTTCAGTCACAAACACCTGATCTGCACGCACTACTGTTGGCTAAAGACCTCCCAGCGGGAGGGTCCAGCAGATCCGTCGTTGCCACTGGTAGTGTGTGTGTACGCACCTTTAGGGAAGATGGTGGATCTCATAAAGACCGGGAGGGGCCAGCGGAACAGACCCCGTAAGTAACGATGATAACCCCAATGGCCACTCCATTATGAGACTCCCTTATGGGGAAGTTCATTTTATACATTTTCACATACAGGTGCTGTTACCTTTAACCATCCTGGCATTCAATTTCCCCAGGATTTCCGTGCAAAAAGCGGTTCAATTAATTTCCAATCATTTTCAACCTTTTTTTTTTTTATATTGAATTAAAAACAGGTATTGTATTGAATTCAATTAAAAAAAGTGTTTGCTGCAAGATGTTGATGACGCTGTGTGACCCTGGTGTCAACGCCGATCGGTGGGGGACATGTGATCGCCGAGGGAGAAGCAAAATCCACCAAGGGACATGGAAGAAGGTACTGGGGAAGCTATCAGAGGTACGCGACGAGGGATCAGCACGCCAATGGTGAGTACAAGACCCAGATGTATAGCCAGATGTATTAGCCAGGTATAGGGCGCCAGATGTTTGGCTAGGTATATAGGGAGCCAGATGTTTGGCTAGGTATATAGGGAGCCAGATGTTTGGCTAGGTATATAGGGAGCCAGATGTTTGGCTAGGTATATAGGGAGCCAGATGTTTGGCTAGGTATATAGGGAGCCAGATGTTTGGCTAGGTATATAGGGAGCCAGATGTTTGGCTAGGTATATAAGCCCCCGACCCCCGTACTCCCCTTCTATTCAGGCTGACGTCCCCTTCTATGGGGGGCTGTGGGTGGCCTCTCTCTCCTCCAGGTATTCCCTGTTCAAAACTCCTACCAGGGGTGTTTCTGCAGGGTTTCCTGAGCTGCCATAGGGCAGCTCTCTCCCTGGCCACGCCTCCTGCCGCACCCCCGCCTCCCCACACGCTCAGCCCCACGGATTAGCCTACTTTTTTTTTTTTTCATTTTCTTTAAAGGACTTCCGAGGCCAATAAAAAAAAAAAAAAAAACTTAAATACCTGCATCATATTTGAAGGCATGGAGGACGCCGTCCGCGCCATTCCGGAAGTTTCCTAACTTCCTGTTCTCAGAAAGATCTACTGCTCCCTAAAGGGAACTCACCAGCAATAAAAACCATGACTGCCTCTAACCTTTCTATTGCATTCAGTCAGAACCGTTACAGCTCCTGCAGTCTCTTTCCTTGTACAAAATAGGTTTATCTTTCAGTGCGAGAGGGAAAAGAAGAGTACCTGTCCTTTCTTGTTCTTGGAATAGGCTTTGTTATTAAACTGCTGCCATTTGACTTTCTGGTCCTCCCGTTCCTGCTCCAACTCCTTTATCCTCTGAGCTTTCTTCAGAGCCTTCTTCTTCTTGTATTCCCTCTGCGCTGCGATCAGCTCTTTCCTGGAAGAGAACACAGTGCAGGAGGTTAGACTTCTGCCAGGTCACACTGGAAACAATAAGCAGACAATACAAGCTGACCAGACAGCACCTTGAGGCCTCGTTCACATCTAAAATCGTAATCGCAAACATTTTGCAATTTTGGGAGACAGTTATTCCCCCTCCCGGCGCTCAACTGCACGCTGCGTTTCTGGTAAAAGCTTTTTTCTAAGCGCTTTTCCTGAGCGGTTTTGTAATTCACTCCCTGACGCAAATCAGGAAGTGAACTCTTTGACCCGGAAAAGAATAAATACAATGTATTTATTCTTAACACGAAAGCAATCGCTGCACAAAGCGGTTTTGTAAGAGTTTGCATTTTTCCTATACCATCCGTTATAGCAAAAACGCCCCAAAAATGCTACAGGCACCGCTGTGCTGAACGCACAGCACACAGACCGCGCTGATATGAACCTTAGAGATTCATTACACAAGCGTTTTGTGGGCGATTTTAAAAATCAACTGCTCTTAAAAAAAGTCCGAAAACGCCCCTAGTGTGAACGAGCGCTCACAAAGTTCTGTGCTGAGATAATAAAGCTGCCAGTGTTGAGCCCATTCTAAAACCAGTGCTGGTTTGCAAGTGAAATGGCTTTCTAGCAGGCAAATGTGTAAATCCTAACAAACAAGGCCCCTGGTTAAAGGTTTCTCTTTTGTAATATGCTACTTTGGAGACTACCAACAGACTGGTACCCCTTCACTTTGTACTGAATTCGACTGCTCAACTCCATCCTTCTTACTGCTCCTCTCTGTCAAGCTCTTCATTGGCTGCCAATTAACCAAAGGATCCATTTCTCACTCTTAACTCTAACTTACAAAGCTCCTCCCGTACATCTCACTAGTTTCCAGATACCAACCCAGCCGCAATCTCAGATCTGCACATAACCTTCTTCTGTCCTCCTCTAGAATCACCTCCTAACAATCACAAATACAAGATTTCTCACGCGCTTCACTCCACCTCTAGAATTTCCTTCCAAAACACGTCACTCTCCAACCTTTGAACTCTTTAAGTGCTCCCTCAAAACTCACTTTTTCAAACAAGCATGCACTAACTTAGGTCATTACCCTTCAACCTCTGTCTAAGTTGTACTCCTTACTAAATATAAATCAAAAACACACTGCCTCTAGCTATAAATAGTGTATACTACATATTGTTTACTACCCCACCTCCCTATTCTATTAGATTGTAAGCTCACAAGGGCAGGGCTCTCTCCAGGGCGGTACAAAAATCCACCGACTCCTTAGTTTAGGATTCCACCGACCCAGACTCCTCCAATTTGCATATTACAATCTTGTTGATTGAAAGTATGTAACATAAAATGCATCTCTTAACTGCCAACGCTTAGGAATTTTAAAAGACAACTGAAGTGAGAAGGCTATGTAGACTGCCATATTTATTCCCTTTAGACTAAGACTAGTCCTTGGTAAGAGTACTTGAAAAAGGTACAGACCGGATCAAAAAACATCTATCAGGCCCTAGGCAATGTAACTGTGGGTACATGTAAGAGTGATGTGCAGGTACTCTGCAGGGGAATAAGGAGATTCTTCCTCTATTACACATTCTTCATGCACAATCTGAACGAGGTTTATGGGTGATAGACAACACCTCTGTGTTCAATGTGCACAACATTCTCAGTGGATTCCCTGCAGCTCTGTGGGGAGTGCATATGTAGAGTATAGTACTACTGTGTAACAAAGTAAACCTGAGACAGATGAAATTAAAGTTTTATACATACCTGGGGCTTCCTCCAGCCCCCTCCAGGCTAACCAGTCCCTCGATGTCCTCCTCCACCACCTGGATCTTCTGCTATGGGTCCAGGTACTTGAGCCAGTCGGGTGTAGTGCGCATGCACACACTCCGCAGCTGGGAGCATACTACACCTGCGCCGGACTGCGCTGACTGACTGAATTACCGGGACTCATAGCAGAAGATCCAGGTGGTGGCGGAGGACAGCAAAGGACTGATTAGCCTGAAGGGGGCTGGAGAAAGCCCCAGGTATGTATAAAACGTATTTTCATTAGTCTCAGGTACCCTTTAATTCGTAGTCACCAAACCAAATTTTAACAACCTATCAAATTATGTGATTTCATGAGCAAAGAGTGCGTACATTTGCATAAATCAGCATCAATGCAGAATTATTTCCATCTCATTGACCATCTCTATTAGTGACACGGCTACACATCAGGCTTTATACTTACAGCATAGATGTTATTTAGTATATATGAGATTCCTGTGTACACATCATATATACAGTCACAATCAGATCTGTATATCTGACTTTAAAAATACGGGGACTGCTTTATTGAAGCAGCACAAGTAACTCATTTTGATTGGTTTATTTCATTTTTGTGGACTAAGCACATCTATTACTGTATGTATAAATTTATGATGACTATTATCTGAGAAATAGAACATTTTATATTTTCTATTTTAATTACAGTTTAAATTCAGTCGGAGTCGGTGCATTTTTTCCCCGACTCCAGGCACCCAAAATTGCCCCGACTCCACAGCCCTGGCTCTCTCACCCCTTTGTGTATTGGAATTTGCTACATATTTTGTTCATCAAGCTACATTTGTCACTGTAATTACTAGGTCTACCAATTCTATATCGTGTCTATATTACTATGTACACGTTTTGTTCTTACTCGGAGTATAGCGCCACGGAATAAGTTGGCAGTTCATAAATCAAAATGTTCTCTATCACTATAAGAGCTATATTAGGCTAACTGAAGATTACTGCCCACCAATGCGGTCACTAATATCACATGACTACACATGGTGAGAACTGGCCAATGAGAGCAGTTTAGTGGAAGGGGAAGTCATAACTTGAGACTCTCATTCTCTGTACTCATGTCTACTCAGAGAATCATCTGTATGCCCAGTAATAACTATAATAAAGCTTGGTGCCAGGCTGGACGAGATACGCACTTGGACATGGGTAGGCTGCCGCTGTCCTCTTTCGATTTCCTCCCTTCCTCCACAAATTTCAGGTTCAGCAGCGACGTCACTTCGGCATTTCCATAGCCCAAGAAGGTGATGGCCGCAGTTCCGTTCTCCTCGTCTATCTCCTCGATCTCAGCCTCGTACAACCTGTAAAGAGATCAGGGCTGTAAGCATGTGAGTAGAGGCCTGCAACACAGCACGACGCCAACATGATACACTGCAATGCATGAACCCAACTGCTGCAATGTGAGAGAACCCAGATGTCACGTGACTGCACTGTGCCTAGCTGTGCTCATGGTCTATACGGCTATACTCTAGTTCAGTTAGAGAAGCAGCCATTATGCAGAGCCCCCCCCCCCCCCCCCCCCAAAGAATTGTTTGCATGTATTAGACTTGGGTTGCAAAAGAAGATGGCCCCTGCACAAATGTCTGATGGTGTGAAAAAAATATTTTACCAGGTAAAAAAACATGACCCTGACTGCCGACATGATTGGGACACACAATGGTCCTTAGTCTAGTGCATGCATGGGCAAAATTGGCCCTCCAGCTGTTACGGAACTACAAGTCCCACAATGCATTTGCCTTTATGAGTCATGACTGGGGCTGTCAGACTTCTGCAATGCATTGTGGGACTTGTAGTTCCTTAACCGCTGGAGGGCCAAGTTTGCCCATGCCTGGTCTAGTGGCTACTCCCTGCGTTTTCCTCACATGCAATTTCCGACTGGGAAATGCAGCCTATTAAATTCAACCGGCTGCAATCCAATTCGCATATGAGTGAAAACAAAATTGGATGGAATACAGTAAATAAAAAAAATAAATAAATAAACAGAAAAACATGACAATTGATACACATCTAAAAAGAATGAGGTAATGCTGTAACAGCATTTTTGCAACTATGAAATCAGTACATTTAGTTGCACTCTCTAAAGTACACTCTGCCCCAAAACTACTGTAATCACCATATTCATGCTCAAGTAATTAACTGTGCAGAGCTTTCACAAGAAAAAACAAAAGAAAAAACGACCTTTCAAAAATAGTGGCGATAGCTGATAAATACTTAACATCCTGCAATCCTCCTTTAAATGGATAAAAACAAATACCGCTACTTAGAGCAGCGTACATATGTAATCGCCGCCGGGAGACTTGGACGCAGGATACAGCCGGCATGGCTTATCCTGCTGCTGCACAAGTCCCGGCGACGGTAATTACTATTCCCCCTCTAGGTCCACGTGAATGGTGGGGAATAATACAATTCAGTTTTATAGGCTGAATTATAGTGTTTTAAAATGTAACTTCTGCTCCGTCTTCTAATGGCGCCGAAGTTACTCAGCGTGCGCCCAAATCTCCTGCGCTGTGATTACAGTGCTCGCTTAGAGCATGACAACAGTTTCCAATTACTACAATGGAGACCTGTCTGCTTAACAGGGAACCTAAAGTTAAAAAAAAACAAAAAAAAAAACCATCAGTTTAAAAGTACCAGAGGCGTCTTCCAGCCCCCTGCAGTCCCGTGCCCTCGCTGTCATTCAATGACCCTCCAGTCAACCAAAGCACCTCGCCGCCATCTGTATGCGCAGCCTCGGGCCGCCTCTTGATAGTGATCCTTAGAACTGGAGCATTCGGCACACGCGCAAAAATTTCTGCAGCAAATGCGCAGAGTGGAAAGAAAGACATGTGCGGCTGGCGAGTCGCCTGACATAGGGGCACTGCGGCGGACTGGAGGATCGTGGAATTACTGCGAGGGCACAAGTGGACTGCAGGGAGCTACTGCTGTTTTCTGCACTTAGAGGCAGTGTTCTCCCCAGGCTCTTTTAGCCGGGTGCTCCACCCGGCTAGATTTGGTGACCACCCGGCTGTCATTGGCTCACGTTCTCACCGCCTCTTATGCTGTAAGCAGAGTTGCCCTGCATTTTCATCTCTCCCCACCCGGCTGTTTTTTCATGCCACCCGGCTACAATTTCATGCCACCCGGCTACAATTTCATGCCACCCGGCTGGAAAATAGTTCTGGGGAGAACACTGTAGAGGATACCACAACCGAACGGTTGTGGTAAAATTGATTGCAGCACTGTGTAGGGTGTAATGAGCACATACCTGCTGTTCCTCCAGCCCCCCTTCTTCTGCCGCCGTTCTTAGTTTATACATGCCGGTGTCCGGCGACTTTCCTGAACTTCACCCCGGACATACTGCGCCCTGTGTGCGCAGTATGTCCTTCCCCCTTCACTTCTGGCCGGCGCATAGTGCGAGGCTCAGAAGCATGCTGCGTGTGCGCTCCATTACACAGAGCCTCACATGCTAATCATGTGGCGCTCGGTGTAATGGAGCGCACACGCAGCACAAAGGGGACAGCGTGCTTCTGAGCCTCGCACTATGCGGCGGCCAGAAGCGAATGGGGGAAGGACATACTGCGCACACAGGGCGCAGTATGTCCGGGGTAAAGTTCAGGAAAGTCGCCGGACACCGGCATGTATAAACTAAGAACGGCGGCAGAAAGAGGCGGGCTGGAGGAATGGCCGGTATGTGCTCATTACACCCTACACAGTACTGCAATCAATTTTACCACAACCGTTCGGTTGAGGGATGCTTTAAAGTATCCTTTAAAAAAAGTTCTCTTTCCTGTAGTCCATAGAACTCCTAATCAGTGCTCCTTCCCTCCCAACCCCTTCTTATGGAATATGCAGTGGACACAACACAATCACACTGAAACAGCAAACAAACATTTTTTCACCCGTGAACACTTTGCCATCATCTCTTACCAGCTCAGATTGTCACATGGCAAAAGCAATTACAATGCAGCCGTTCACTTACTGTCCATCTTCTGTCCACACGGACATACACCGGTCCCCCACCGACCACTGATGGCCACTGCTGGTGGAGGTGAAGCTATCGGAATTCTCAGCAGTTTCTGAGGGTTGTGAGGCCAGGAGGTCTTTAGTCAGTTCAATGACTTCCTAGAAGAGAAGCAGAGAACAAGGCATGCGGCTTTACAATGCCTAGGCAAACACGGACAAGCATCAGATTTCCAGATGAATTTCTCTAGGGAAAACAAACATACACCCCACATGTCCAGTCAGCTCTGCAACAAATACAATCTGTAAAAAAATAGGTAGTCCCCGGTTAACAAACGCAGTGCATCTGCAGTGGCACTGAAGGTAGCCAAACAGTTGAATATCAGAGAGCAGACAGTAATATTGACAAGATATAATACACAGATCTGCAAACAGACCAAGAGATCAGCCTGCGTACTATCATCGTGCCTGCTTCTGGTCCTGTCTGGCTGCATGTCTCTTTTATCTACCCTTTTGCTCTGCACAGGACAATGCTTAAAGGAGAACTGTAGTGAGAGGTATATGGAGGCTGTCATATTTATTTCCTTTTAAGCAATACCAGTTGCCTGGCTATTCAGCTAATCCTCTGCCTCTAATACTTTCAGCCATAGGCCCTGAACAAGCATGCAGCAGATCAGGTGTTCCTGACAAATTTAGACAGATATGACAAGATTAGCTGCATGCTTGTTTCTGGTGTGATTCAGACACTTCTTTAGGCAAATAGACCATCAGGGCTGCCAGGCAACTGGTATTTCGTTTAAAGGAAATAAATATGGCAGCCTTCATATCCCTCTCACTACAGTTCTCCTTTAAACAACTCTCCAGCAGGGGTGTTCTCCGAGCTTAATCATGAGTGATTACTCTCTGATCCAAATGAGGTGCAACTACAGCAGGTGTGCGGCGGAGAATGAAAGGGCTATTTACCCATAATTCCACCGTCCGCCCTGCGTCCTGAGAGTTTGTGCTGTTAGATGGCTTGTGTTCCAAGTCTCGCCCCTCACTTCCTCCTTCCGGCTTGAAGAAGGAAGTGACGGCAGCGAGGGTTGGAACACGAGCCGTCTAACAGCATGGACTCTCAGGACTCAGGGTGGACGGCGGGATTATGGGTAAATAACCCTTGCATTCCCCGCAGCACACCTGCTGTAATTACACCTCATTTGAATCATGACTAATCACTCGTGATTAAGCTCGGAGAGCACCCCTGCTCTCCAGTACCCCTGTACAACTTATGTCTAGGCACGTCTGATAGACAGAATTCTTTTTCATATTCTTATTGCCTCCGTCTGATAAGTCAAAACGAACACTTAGCAGCGGCAGCAGCAACTGCTCAACAAGGAAGCGTGGATCATAATTAGTCCAGTGCATCATATCCCCCTCTGACCTGACCGCCTCCTCCTCTCCAGATGTCACATCCCCCTCTGACCTGACCGCCTCCTCCTCTCCAGATGTCACATCCCCCTCTGACCTGACCGCCTCCTCCTCTCCAGATGTCACATCCCCCTCTGACCTGACAGCCTCCTACTCTTCAGATGTCACACCCCCCTCTGACCTGACCGCCTCCTCCTCTCCAGATGTCACACCCCCCTCTGACCTGACCGCCTCCTCCTCTCCAGATGTCACATCTCCCTCTGACCTGACCGCCTCCTCCTCTCCAGATGTCACATCCCCCTCTGACCTGACCGCCTCCTCCTCTCCAGATGTCACATCCCCCTGTGACCTGACCGCCTCCTCCTCTCCAGATGTCACGCCCCCCTCTGACCTGACCGCTTCCTCCTCTCCAGATGTCACATCTCCCTCTGACCTGACCGCCTCCTCCTCTCCAGATGTCACATCCCCCTCTAATCTGACCGCCTCCTCCTCTCCAGATGTCACCCCCCCACTCTGTCCTCCTCCGCACACTTGTTTTTCTCAGCTGCTCCGTCTTACAAGGAGTCCGACTTACAAAGAGAGGAGACGCATCCAACGATGACATCATCGCGGCAGGATCGGCAGGCGTTCGTATCGGTGGGTTGTTCGCAAGTCAGACGTTCTTAAGTCAGGAACTACCTGTACAAATGTTCTTTAAAGAGTTGGACATTTCCCACTCCATGTGGTTTTATTTCGGTATGTAGCAAATGCCAAACTGATAAACCCTCAATAACCCCCGACATGTCCGATCTGCTCCCCATCAAGAACGGGATCTTTAGATCATTATTGCACAAAATCGATCCCATTCTTGATTGGAAGCAGATCAGACATGACGGAAATGGATTTGACCATTCAATCTGATGGGAAATTGCATGGCGTTTACCAGTGTGAGCCCTCCCTAAAGTCTGGTACACACACCTTCAATTTTGTTGGCCAATCATTGAGCAATTTTTCCACATCCATATAGTATGATGGTTTACCCATGCAATCTGCTAGTATTCAATATCGGTGGACCCTCATACTGCATGGAGGTAAAAAATGTGTTCAGTGGTTGGACAATCATTATTGAAAATGTGGATCAGGCTTACAGAAAACCTAAAGCAAAAAAAAAGCAAAACACGCCCTGTGCCCAAAATGCCCCTCTTTCAATCGGATGGGCGCTCCCATAGACGGGAGCACTTTGCGCAGTATGGAAAAATCTCTACTGGGCATGCGCAAAATGCACCTGGTCACAAAAGCGCATTCAAGGAGGTGCATGACCAGGGTTGAACATGCAGAGTGGCTGTCGATTTGCCTAGCCAAAAGAGGGGGGCTGCGTAAGAACATTGTAAAATCACTGGCACAGGGCGGCTGCAGGGGGCTAGTGGAAGCCCCAGATAAGTTAAACTGTTTTGATTTTTTTTTTGCTTTAGGTTCACTTTAAAGTGGATCTGAGATGAATTTTTTCTCATTGCATAATTGTGTTCCTTTCCTATATATAGGGCATTCCTCAAGCCAAATAGTTTTTTGTTTTTGTTTTAATACTCTAAATCTACCTATAAACTAAACAAGCCACGCCCATCGGTTTTCAGAGAGCCAAGGTACTTTCAGACAGTAAAGCTGGCCATACACTGGCCCGATTTGCGCCCGTTTCGACAGCAGATTCGATCACTGGGATCGAATCTGCTGCCAATCGTTCACGCTACACGCCGAATTTCGATCCATTTCGTCCGATCCCGTCGATCGCGCCGTGCGGAAAATAACCGTCGAACGCCCGCGGGTAAAGAGCGCATCGCTAGCGGCGTTCCGAGTGCCCGACGACCGACGCAATAGAGCCCGCATACATTACCTGCTCCGCCGGCGCGACTCCAGTCTCCCGGTCACCGCTGCTCTGTCTGCGCTCTGGTCTCCAGGTCCGGCATGCCTCACTTCTTCTAGCCCGGCAGGAAGTTTAAACAGTAGAGAGCGCCCTCTACTGTTTAAACTTCCTGCCGGGCTAGAAGAAGTGAGGCATGCCGGACCTGGAGACCAGAGCGCAGACAGAGCAGCGGTGACCGGGGGATTGGAGTCGCGCTGGCGGAGCAGGTAATGTATGCGGGAGGGCGGGGGCAGCAGCAGCAGCACCACCACAACAGATTGTGAACAGTTTCAGGCTGAAATCGGTTCACAATCTGTTTGCAGTAAAGGTAGCCATACGATCCCTCTCTGATCAGATTCGATCAGAGAGGGATCTATCTGTTGGTCGAATCTGATGGCAAAATCGACCAGTGTATGGCCACCTTAAGGGCTCATGGGAGCTCAGTCTGGGCAGGAGGAGGTATTACTAACCAGAGATTTCAGAGTCAGAGGGGACCAGGGGGATTAGGTTTTCTTTGCTCAAGATGCAGATAAGCCTGCCTCTGTGTAATGTTTACAAACAACATGGCTGCTGTCATTGTATCACAGGAAGAAATAATCATATTCTATTAAAGCTGTTTACAGCTAGATTTGCTGTGTAAACTATCGAAACGTTAGATAAGCTATATAGACAAATTACTTGTTCTAGTTAGTTTTTCATCTCGGATCCGCTCTAAGGGTGCTTACACAAATCCAATTTTACCACTTCAGTGTATTACGAGGCCAATGGATTGTGTAGTTAAGCCCTCATAATACACTGGAGTGTTAAAACTGGCGAACGAATGGCAAAACGAAATTGGATCAGTGAACACGCCCCAATACTTTTAGCCATAGACCCTGAACAAGCATGCAGATCAGGTGGTTGACTGGATCAGCCCCATGCTTGTTTCAGGTGTGTGATTCAGACATTACTGCAGCCAAAGAGATCAGCAGGACTGCCAGGCAACTGGTATTGTTTAAAAGGAAATCAATAGGCCAGCCTCCATACCCCTCACTTCAGATTTCCTTTAATCCAGACCAGTCCTGTATGCTCGCTTTTGTCATCCAATCATTTCTAGCAGAAATAGAAGGTCCGCTGTTTGCTATAGGAGACACTATTGTCAGAAACCAAGAGGACCCCCGTTCGGACGCACTTACCGTTAAATCCTTCTTTAGCTTTAATAAATCCTCATTATCTGCATCAGTGGTCAGGGCTGTCTCCACCTGCTGGAGCTGGGCCTTGTAGCTGGCCAGCTGCTTTGCCAATTCCTCTGCCATCTGCACAGATAAGAAACAGTAAGTGACAGTGTCTGAAACTCTAGAATACACATCATCACTGTGTATGTCAGTGTTAAGCCTGGTACACGCCATGCAATCTCCCATCAGATAGATGGGTTGATAGATAATTTCCGACAGGTCCGTTATGAGAAAACCGATCGGAAATCTGATCGGATCTGTCGGAAATTATCTATCAACCCATCTACCTGATGGGAAATTGCATGGTGTGTACCAGGCATTAGGCAAACTTGGCTCTCCAGCTGTTAAGAAACTACAAGGCCCACAATGCATTGCAGGAGTCTGACAGCCACAGTCGTGATTCATAAAGGCAAATGCATTGCGGGACTTTAGACAAAGTTTGCCTATTGCTGGTGTATGTACACTGTGCTAATGACAATGGTTCAACCTGACAGTCGTGTGACTCCTATGTTACAGCAAAACCAGAATTCTGATACAGTATGCATTTAAAGAGACTCTGAAGCCAAATAAAAATCAATGCGTTTAACTTTTATTAATGTTAAGCACTATAGCTGGTGCTAAAACGCTGCGCCCCGCGGGAAAACGAGGGATTTATACCCCCCAAATCCCATGTGCTAGCTGCGAGAAACGCTCCCTGATTGAGGCAGAGCTTAGGCCTGTAGCTCTGCCTCTTCGCGCATCAATCCCCGCTGATCGCCGCCCCTCTCAATCTTCCTTCACTGAGAGGGGCGGGGGAGAGGCAGAGATCTGCGGGCAGATTGACAGGAATGGAGAAGAGCTGCAGCTCAAAGCTCTCCCTCCATGGGCAGCAAAATCCATGACCAAGAAAGTCATGGCTATTGCACAGGGGATTTGGGGGTATAAACCCCTCGTTTTGCCACGAGATGCTGCGTTTTAGCACCAGCTATAGTGCTTAACACTAATAAAAGTTAAAAGCATTGATTTTATTTGGCTTCAGAGTTTCTTTAAAGCAAACTAGTTCCTAGGTTATCACTCTGGCAGATATGACCTTCCCCCACATATGTCAATAAACAATTCCAGTCTATCATCTTACCAGAGCTGTGATTACCAGTCATCCTTGGGGTGCACACACATCCCAATTTTGACACACTCAATTTTGATTGGACAATTTTACCACTTCCATGTAGTATGGGAGGCAACATATTCTGAATACTATGAACAGGGATGGGCTCACGAGTAATCACGAGTCCGTAAGGACTCCAATTCATAATTAAAATGAGCCTTGGATGAGAAGGGGTTATTTACCCATAATTCCACCGTTCTGCCTGCGCTCCACACAGCTTGCACATGTCCTATTGGACGCTTTGCAAGCCTCACTATGCACACTTCTGGCTTGAAGGAGGACGTGCGCGTAGTGAGGCTTGCAACGCGTCCAATAGGATGTGTGCAAGCTGTTTGGAGCGCAGGCAGGACAGCGGAATTATGGGTAAATAACCCCTCATCATCCAGCCGCACAGCTGCGGCAATTAAGGCTCATTTTAATTAAGAATTACTCGTGAGCCCATCCCTGACTATGAATAGATTGTGTAAGAAAGCTCCCATACTACATGGAGGTGGTAAAAGTGGTCATTGATTGGCCAATCAAAATTAAATGTGTGTACGCACCCTTATGCTGGGAGGAGATGGGTGGGACAAAGCCATGCAAATGAGGGCAGAGTGGATCCTACCCTTCTGAGCAAAGGTCCATTCAATACACCGATCATTATTAGGCTCTGTTCCCTAGAGCAGAGAACGGACATTTTGTTGTCCGTTTTCCGCTCATTGCTAAGCGGAGTGAATGGTGCTTATGTTATACATAGGAGCCCTTCCCACTTGTCACACTGAAAGGGACCCGCGGACAGAAATGTCCGTTGCAGTAAGTGGACTGTGCTGTCCTCGATAATCCCAGGCCAGGTGGATGCGTTCCGCCATATAGCCTATGGGGGAATGTATCTGCCCCGGGATTCAGCCTGATCAGTGCGGACATGATACTGTCCACTCTCGCCGGCTGCACATGATGCAGAAGTAAGTGGGAATGAGGACTAATGCTTCATACACACTTGAGATAAAAGTCTTTGGAAAAGGCAAGATCACAGACCAATTTTACCCCATTACATGTAGTATGAGAGCCATACTCTACAGTCTATTCTATGGAGCTGAACTTCCCATCAGATAAAATCTTTGCAAGATGCTGCACACAAAGATGCCCGTACACACTCAAAAGATCATTATCTGCAAAATACAATAATACAATAACATTTCTATAGCGCTTTTCTCCCATAGGACTCAAAGCGCTTAGGCTCTCTCAGATTCAGTAATTAGTAGGATGAAGTATTCACACAACAAAAGTTATATTCCTGCAAATGCCAAACTGAACAGGTGGATTTAAACACGGCCAGGGATGGAGCTGTCCTGATCTGTTGAGGTAAGGAGTTCCAAAAGATCTGTTCCTGCAAAATATCCATTCCTGCAAAATGCATTCATAATCTATGAGATCTGCAGATAATCATACACACCTTGTTTAACAGACTTCATCTGCATATCTGGCAATCATCTGCAGATCTGAAAATCCATCCTGGTGGATCTGATCTGCAGATGATTGTCTGTTAAACTAGGTGTGTATGAGGATCTGCAGATATAGACTATGAATGCATTTTGCAGGAATGGATCTTTTGCAGGAACAGATCTTTTGCAGATAATGATATTTTGAATGTGTACAGCATCTGTGTGTGCAGCATCTTGCAAATATTTTATCTGATGGGGAGTGCAGCTCCATAGAATAGACTGTGTAGGTATGGCTCTCATACTACATGGAAGGGGGTACAATTGGTCTGTGATCTGCCATTTTCCAAAGACTTTTATCTCAAGTGTGTATGAAGCATAAGGGAATCAGTGAGATGCAAATTGCATGCAGATTCAAAATGGGTCAATTATTCCTTTTCTTATTTGTGGTCTGTAGATCTTATAATTTACTGGGGAATAAGAATAATGGTGCTCTGTATTTGCCTCCCTCAGTGTCAGTGTGAAATGCTGTTTGTTCCCCTCAAACGTTTGCCCTGAATGAGAAAGACACTGGTTGCAATTTTATTAGGAAAAAGCTGTAAAAGGTTAACATAAAATACAAGTTGTGCAGGATCATAAGGTGGCCATAAATCTCGCAATTTGACAAACGATTGAACATCCGATTCAATAATTATTGAATCGGATGAAAATGGATGCAGCAACAAACATGCCCAATTGCCGATTCAACTGATTTTGGGCCGAAATTGGTTGACTGTATTAATTGGACACACTGGGAAATATTGGGCCAATGCGGTGATCAGTGGTAATGGCAGGCAATATTGCAAGCGACTAATGCGACCCCCACCCTCGTGCCTCAAATGTTATACTTGCCCCCAGGGTACTTGAATTAAAATGCTTTATCTACCACGCCACCCCAGGTGACTACTGGCAGGTGGGAAGTTTGTGATGTCACCTGCGGGCTATAACGGCGGAAGCCATGTGGGGTGCCAATGCAGAATTGCAGTGGACACTTGGCGAACAGGTAAAGCAATTCAAATCATGGACACCAGGGGGCACACAACATTTGGGGGGACGGGGGTGGCGTCACAAGGCTGATTCCCACCAAGGTGTTATGCTGAATCGGGAATCTGCCCGCGGTATATGGGCAGCCTGGAAGCCAACAGATCTCTCTCTGATCAGATTTGATCCGTCTGTTGGTCGATTTTCCTATACATTGCTAGATGTATGGGCGCATTTATTATAGCTTTGCTTTACAAGATCTGGACACCTAATTCCACTGCAAATATACAAAGACTGAAGTAAAAGTACTCGCCTGCACATCACTAGCAAATAAACACAAGTGGTCACTGCATGAAAACAGCATGTGCTCACCAGCCAAATATATATATATCAACTGTAAGAATGTACTTCATTTCATAAGCTGAATTTGGCATCAGTGTTCTCCCCAGGCTCTTTTAGCCGGGTGCTCCACCCGGCTAGATTTGGTGACCACCCGGCTGTCATCGGCTCACCTCTTCACCTCCTCCTATGCTGTAAGCAGAGTTGCCCTGCATTTTCATCTCGACCCACCGGGCTACTTTTTCATGCCACCCGGCTACTATTTCATGCCACCCGGCTGGAATAAAAATTCTGGGGAGAACACTGGGCATGCTAGTGATATGTATCTGAAGTTTATTTTCAGCTACTGCCATTACTTGAGAAGAGTATGTTGACCAGCAGAGACTTAATAGCACGCATGTACGTGAAAAGACTGCACTTAGGTTATACATAGAAGCCCTTCCCACTTGTCACACTGCAAGGGATCCACGGGATATGTCCGTTGCAGTAAGTGGGCCGCACTTCTGTGCTGTCCGCGATAATCCCAGGCCAGGCGGGTGCGTTCCCCCATATAGCATATGGGGGAGTGTATCAGCCATCTAAAAATGTTAAGACATCTTTTTGGACAACCATTATTGCAAGCGTTGTAATTGGCTGAATAGCATCAAGAGTAGTTTACAACAACTTATCTGAAACCTAGCACAATATTTTGGCAATTAGACTTAGCAACTGCCGTTCAGTACATGCTTTTGAAAACAAAAAAAACCCTGATAATCCCCCATGAGGAGATGTACTAGTCCAAAACTCATCACATCTGTCAGATTTGAACTGCTTACTTTTTTCGTTGGAGTGGTCCTTTAAAGGAAAACAGAGATCAACGTTTAATCAGAAGCGATACTAACCCGAGGCTTTCTCCCACCCCACAAATACATTCAAGGCCGTCGCCATCCTCCCGCGGTCTGCCGGCCACCCGCGATCAGCCCCAGTAATGAGGTCATTCCCCATAGCTGTTCGCTATAGAAAAAGTTTGGGCCATCTCTACTGTGGAATAACAATAACACTGTGGAATATAGAGGAAACAGCAACCGCATTTTAGTGGAAAACAGCACAAAGCCTTTCACAACTAAAGTGACATTTGCCTCTAAAGTAGGATCCATGAGGTCATCACAATAAGAACAATGTGGTTTGGTGGGGTACACATATAAACATTGTAGATACAGTAGAATCGTATTATAGTAACCTCCAAAGGAACGGAAAAGTAGTTTACTATCAGCATTGGACATACAGTGTACATTTATATAGGCGCATTTGCTGGGACCTGAGGACAGAAGTTAAAGGGAACCAGAGATGTTATACATACCTGGGGCTTCCTCCAGCGCCATATGCGCTGATCGATCCCACGCCGCAGTCCTCCGCTGTCTGCATCTACGGGAACCGGCTCCCATCGCTGAAGTTATCGGAGCCAGTTACGCAGGAGAAGTGTGCCCTCTACGTATCTCTCCATACATTGCTGCAGAGATACGCAAAGAGGGCACCTCTGCTACGCTTAGACTGGCTCAGACTGATGGACCAGCGGGGAGTCGGTTCTCATAGCTGCAGGCAAAGGAGGATGGCGGCGTGGGACCCATCAGCGCTTATGGGGCTGGAGGAAGCCCCAGGTATGTATAAGATCTTTATTTTTTCATCTTTCCCTTTAAGGAATACTGCAGGGGGTCGGGGGAAAATGAGTTGAACTTACCCAGGGCTTCTAATGGTCCCCCGCAGACATTCGGTGCCCGCGCCTCCGGTTCACTTCTGGAATTTCAGACTTTAAAGCTTGAAAACCAGCGCGCCGCATTGCTGTGTCCTCGCTCCCGCTGATGTCACCAGGAGCGTACTATGCAGGCACAGACCATACTGGGCCTGCGCCGTACACTTCTGGTGACATCAGGGGAAGCGAGGACACAGCAACGCAGGCGCACTGGTTTTCAAACTTTAAAGTCTGAAATTCCATAAGTGAACCAGAGGCGGTGCCGGACCATCGGTGACTGGTTGCGCGGGCACAGGATGTCTGCGGGGGACCATTAGAAGCCCCGGGTAAGTTCAATTCATTTTCCCCTGAGCCCCCTACAGTATTCCTTTACTATATCAGAGTTTACTATAAGGAGATACCACTGTAATTGGCTTCCCCCATGCGGCTTCTTGCATGAGTCCCAGCAGAGGCATTGTATACAGCACAGAGGATGCAGGGAAGCCTCCCCAGGGTCGGCAGCCGAGGCCCAGCAGCAGCAGGAAGGGGGGGGGGAGGGACCGCAAAGAGGCGTCACCAGCCACGGGAGGCACCGTCCCGCCACAGCACCTGCTCTACCCAGCACTGCCGCCCTATATGGACAGACAGGAGCTCGCCATTCACCTTATTGTCCCGCTATCCGCCGGTCAGCAGCGCTACTTCCACCTCGCTACGTTGTTCGCCGCTCACTAAGCCCGGAAACCGCCACTCCGACGAAACTTCCGGTGTCGGACACTGGCGTCAACCAACCAGCGCACAACTGCGCCAGAAACCCCGCCTACGCCATTGAGCTAAAGGAAGTACGTCATCGTCCGCGTCATCGCTCCACTCAGGAAGGGAGGGGGAGGGAGGTGGCGTGGGCGTGTCAATGAGGTTAGGGCGAACAATGCTTGTCTGAATGAAGCCCTGAGGTTGCTACACGCGGCTGGTTGTCAGGGGTGGCCTGGAGCGTGAGGCCGTATGAAAAGCGTCTGTACAAGTCAGAGGGATATGGACTGGAGGCTGCCATATTTATTTCCTTTTTAAACAATACCAGTTGCCTGTCATCCTATAGATCTCTCTGACTGTAGTACTGTCTGATTAACTCGCCTGAAACAAGCATCCAGCTAATCCAGTCATACTTCAGTCAAAAACATCTGATCTGCATGCTTGGTTAGGGTCTTGCAGGGGTCTAGTCCTGGGAAAAGAGGTGAGTGGACGTACCCTTAAAACACCTGCGGGGTGCCAAAAATGGGCGTGGTCATGGGTGGGGCCAAATATACATGACCTTAGCCAGGGTCGGACTGGGACACCAAGGGCCCACCAAGGAAGTTTCAGCCTGCCCCCCCCCCCCTCTCCTCCCACAAAATGCAAACAGGTTGGCTGCAGATACCCCCACAAAATGCAAACAAGTTGGCTGCAGATACCCCCACAAAATGTAATCAGGTTGGCTGCAGATACCCCCACACAATGCAATCATGTTGGTGGCAGATACCCCCACACAATGCAAGTCCCCCCCAGCTTGGAAGGGGGGCTGCTGGTCTCTGTCTCCTGTAGTGACGGTGTCCAATCAGGAAGTACTGCGAGAGCGTGATTGGACAGCGTCACTACAGCAGACAGTGAGCAGCAGGGCAGCGGCATGCGGAACGGAGCTAGCATCATCTGAAGCTCGGTAAGCTATTCTCCGCTCGCTGCACTTCTGAAGGAGGGGGGTGCGCGGAAGGGGGGGGCCTAGGTGAGGGGGGGACGCTTCTCTGCGCCCAATTACCCCCCTTCCAAGCTGTGCCCCCCTCCCTCTTAGCTCTGGGGCCCCCAGGAGTCGGGGCCCACCGATGGGACCATCGGTGGCTCAGTCCGAGCCTGACCTTAGCAGTGATGTAAAAGGTCTGCCTGGAAAATTTGAGCTCTGCCGTAGTGTATCCCCCAAAAATAGATGTAATCTGACTAGGGTGGCCACTTGCAGAACCCCAAAAAGGAGGACATCGCACCCTGAAAAGGTGGACATCATACTGAGCATGCCAAAAGTGGGCGTGGCCAAGCATAAAGTGGGCGTAGTCATGGGTGGGGCCAAATATACATGACCTTAGCAGTGGTGTAAATGGTCTGCCGAGGAAGTTTGAGCTCTGCCGTAGTGTATCCCCCAAAAATAGATGTAATCTGACAGCATTTCACCAAAAATACGCGTAATCTGGTAGAAGTTCCTCCAAAATACAGATAATATGGAAGTGGTTCCCCCAAAATAGACAATGTGGCAGCAGCAGTTCCCCCCAACATACACATAATCTGGAACCAGTTCCCCAAAATACGCGAAACCTGGTAGTGGATCACCCAAAATACACGTAACACCCAAAATACATGTAATCTGGCAGCAGTGGTCCCCCAAACATACACAATCTGGCAGCAGTTCCCCAAAATACGCAAAATCTGGCAGCAGCCGTGCCCATAACATACATACATACATACATAATCTGACAGCGGTTCCCCCAAATACACTTAATCTGTTAACAGCGGTTCCCCATAAATACAGATAATCTGACAGCAGTTACCCCTAAATAGGTACCCCCAGCATAGGTAGCCAGGTCTATAGGTGTCCCCAGTATAGGTAGCCATGAGTATAGTTGTCCCCAGAATAGGTAGCCAGGTGTATAATGTCCCCAGAATAGGTAGCCAGGTCTTTGGGTGTCCCCAGAGTAGTTAGCCAAGTCTATAGATGTCTCCGGTACAGATGGCCAGGTTTGTAGGTGTCCCCAGAATAGTTAGGCAGGTCTATAGGTGTCCCCAGTGTATGTAGCCAGGTCTTTAGCTTCCCCCAGAATAGTTAGCCAAGTGTATAGGTGTCTCCAGTACAGATAGCCAGGTGTATAGTGTCCCCAGTATATATAGCCAAGTCTATGAGTGTCCCAAGTATATGTAGCCAGGTCTGTAGGTGTCCCCAGGATAGTTAGCCAGGTGTCCCCCGGCAGGAGGGGTGAGCTCAGTGAAGGGAGAGCGGTCTACCCTCTAGAACTAAAGTTTTGGGGTGGCTGGCAGCGGGCGGGACTTACCTCTGCCTCCTTCCACAGGGAAGCAGTAGTGATGTCCGGCTCATGAGTCATTTGAGCCTGTTCTTTCCTGTGAGCTTAATGATCCGACTCATCCACTGAACTGAATCAGTTCAGTGGATGAGACAGGAACTGCAGCTGCACACAGTGTTTAGCTGCAGTTCCTGTTTCATCCACTGAACTGATTCGGTTCGGTGGATGAGTCGGATCATTAAACTCACAGGAAAGAACAGGATCAAATGACTCATAAACCGGACATCACTACGCAGCGCTTGGAGCGAGGCAGAGGTAAGTCCCGCCCGCTGCCAGTCACCCCAAAACTTTAGTTTTAGAGGGGAGAGTGAGGAAGGGGGAGCCCAAAGGTGAGGAGAGGGGGGGGGATATGTCCCCCCTTTCCCACTGTGCCCACCGCTTCCTCTTCTCTGCGCTCTCTCCCTCCTCCACACAGCCCAGCATCCAAAAAGGAGGACATCTGGCTGTCCTTCCTTGCCTTGCGCCGGATGGAGGACAAGCACTCCAAAATCCGGACTGTCCGGCCTAAATCCGAACGGATGGCCACTCTAAATCTGACATAATTTCACCAAAAAGACACTTAATCTGGTAGAAGTTCCTCCAAAATACAGATAATATGGCAGTGGTTCCCCCAAAATAGACAATCTGGCAACAGCAGTTCCCCCAACATAAACACAAATCCGCAAAATACGTGAAACCTGATAGCGGATCACCCAAAATACACGTAACACCCAAAATACATATAATCTGGCAGCAGCCGTTCCCCTAACATACACATAATCTGGCAGCTGTTCCCCAAAACACACTTAGTTAACAGCAGTTCCACAAAAATGCAGATAATCTGACAGCAGTTCCCCCAAAATAGGTACCCCCAGCATAGGTAGCCAGGTCTATAGGTGTCCCCAGTATAAGTATCCATGAGTATAGTTGTCCCCAGTATATGTAACCAGAGGTATAGTTGCCTAGTATATGTAGCCAGGGGTATATGTGCCCAGTATATGTAGGCAGAGGTATATGTCCCCAGAATAGGTAGTCAGGTGTCCCCCCAGTAGGAGGGGAGCAGCGTAGTGGAAGGAGAGTAGTGGGCAGCGGTGGAGAAGGGGGGACGTCCCCCCCCCCCCTTCCCTCACCTTCAGGCTCTCTATCCCTTGCTCTCTCCTCCAGAACGAAAATGTGCGGGCGGCTGGCAGGACTTACCTTCTCCTCGTTCCATCACAAGAGGGAGCACTCCACTGCCGCCAGTCTGGTCTGGTCTAGACCAGAGCAGCGGCACGCAGATCTTACCCGGCGCTTGGATCGAGGAAGAGGTAAGTCCCGCCTGCTGCCCGCCACCGCAAATTTTAGTTCTGGAGGGGAGAGCGAAGGATGGAAAGCCCCAAGGTGAGGGAAAAGGGGGGGGGGGGGAATGTCTCCCCTTCTTCACCGCTACCCACTGCGCTGCACTCTCCTTCCACTGCCCTGCTCCCTTCCACACCCTCCTCGTGGCGCCCCTGGATAGTGCTGTATAGCATGAACTAATTCCCGCAGGGCGATTGTTTTGCGGTTTTTGGTTTTTGACCCTGCATATTTAGGCATGTGAAAGCAAATGCTTATTTGCATGAGCAATGTCTCGTGATTAGCGAATAGGCCAAATTTGCAAAGCCAGATTTGTCAGGTTCACTTGGTTGATGCACACATGTTCTTTCTCTGTTGGAATTAGCTTTAAGTTTTACACAGCCATACTACATGGAACGAGGTAAAATTTCATTTTCCAAAGACTTATCTGATGTGTGTACCCACCTTAAGCCCTAGACCCTGAACAAGCATGCAGCAGATCGGGTGTTTGTGACATTAGTGTCAGATCTTTACTGTTCACCATATACATGCTGCCACTTGGAGAAATCATACAAAAACATGGCCTGACATATCATTGCTATGCTGATGGCACCCAGCTATATTTGTCATTCAAACCTGATGTCACAGACCCTACTCCACAAATAAACGCATGCTTAGCTGAGCTTCAGGAGTGGATGAATAATAATTGGCTAAAACTTAATGCTGACAAAACTGAGGTTCTTGTTATCGAGGGCCAGGGCTCAACAGCAAAGCAGCTCCAGTCTCAACCAACACCGCTAAGGATAGGGAGCTCAGACCTGAACAACTCAGACTGTGTGCGCAGCCTGGGAGTACTGATTGATGGGAAATTAAGCTTCAGGAATCAAATCTCAGCTGTTGTGAAACATTCCTTCTTTCACCTAAGGAATATTGCAAGGATTAAACACCTAATTCCTTCAGAGGATCTTCCAACCTTAGTTCATGCCTTCGTCACATCAAGGTTAGACTACTGCAACATCCTCTACACAGGCCTGCATAAGAAAGACTTACGCCGCCTGCAATTAGTACAGAATACCGCCGCAAGGCTGTTAACGAGCCAACCCCGCCATTGCCACATAACACCAACCCTGAGCTCACTCCACTGGCTACCGATAAAATGGAGAATTCTGTTTAAGATTGGCTTACTGACATTCAAATCCTTGCACAATCTGGGCCCTGGATACCTGAAGGACTTGTTGCAACTACATCACACCCCCCACAATCTTAGATCAAAAGGACGTAACACCTTGGTCACCCCCAGAGTCCACCTCAAAACCTTTGGAGACAGAGCCTTTTGTCATGCTGCCCCTACACTTTGGAACTCCCTGCCACACCCAATCAGGACAGCCCCATCCCTGGAAGCATTTAAGTCTAAACTGAAAACCTACCTTTTCAGTCTGGCATTCATGAACATCTGACTATCTCCTCTGTAACACAACCCAGCCTGAAACCCTGTATTAATCTGAGACACAGCTATGCGCTTTGAGTCCTATGGGAGAAAAGCGCTTTACAAATGTTATTGTATTGTTATTGTATTGTATCTGACAAGATTAGCTGCATGCTTGTTGCAGATGTGTGATTCAGACACTACTGCAGCCAAATAAATCAACAGGGCTGCCAGGCAACTGGTACCGTTTAAAAGGAAATAAATATGGCAGCTTCCATATTCTTCTCAATTCAGTTGTCCTTTAACCTCCCTGGCGGTCTATTAAAATTTTTAAATCATGTAGAGAGCCCAGGGCTCGCTACATGATAGCCGCTGCTCAGCGGCATCCCCCCAGCCCCTCTGATCGCCTCCGGCGATAGGCGATCAGGAAAACCCGTTCAAAGAACGGGATTTCCTGGAGGGCTTCCCCCCGTCGCCATGGAGACGGAGCGGGATGACATCACCGACGTCATGAACGTCGTGACGTCTAAGGGAGTCCCGATCCACCCCTTACTTAGCGCTGCCTGGCGCTGATAGGCCAGGCAGCGCAGGGGTCTAAAGGGGGGGGGGGGCTATACGGCGGCGCGGATAGCGGCGAATCGGGGCGGCGGCGATCGGTGTGCTGACGCAGCTAGCAAAGTGGTAGCTGCGTTCAGCAAAAAAAAATTACGCAGATCGGCTCATCAGGGCCTGAGAAAACCTCCTGCGCGGCTTACCGCCTGGAAGGTTAAAAGGGCTATGCGGGCTGTGGAGTCGGTCCAAAAATCCACCGACTCCGACTCCTCAGTTTAGGATTCCACCGACTCAGACTCCTCGACTCCGACTCCTCTAATTTGCATATTACAATTTTGTTGATTAAAAGTATGTAACATGAAATTCGTCTCTTACCTGCCAACGCTTAGGAATTTTACAAGACAACTGAAGTGAGAAGGATATGGGGACTGCCATATTTATTCCCTTTAGACTAAAACTAGTCCTTGGTAAGAGTACTTGTAAAAGGTACAAACCGGAACAAAGAACATCTATCAGGCCCTAGGCAATGTAAGTGTGGGTACATGTAAGAATGATGTGCAGGTACTCTGCAGGGGAATGAGGAGATTGTCAACAGACAACACCTCTGGGCTCGATTCACAAAGCGGTGATAACCCAGTTAAAGACTTTAGGCGTGATAACCATTTTTATCATGCCTAAACTCAGTTTAGGCATGATAAGTTTAGGCATGATGAGTTTAGGCATGATAAGTTTAGATAAGTTTAGAACGCGCGCAAAGTCCCGCACGCAAAGCAGCGCCATTAAACTCTATGCAAAGTGCACCAGACTTTGCTAGCGCAAAACTTTTGATCAGCTGTGCACTGCGGTGCTAACCCAGTTGGTGCTTAAACTTATCACGCCTAAAAACTTATCACACCTAAACTTATTATGCCTAAAGTTATCACACCTAAACTTATCACACCTAAACTTATCATGCCTAAACAGAGTTTAGGCATGATAAAGGGCTTTTCACTAGCGTGCTAACTGTTAGCACCGCTTTGTGAATCAGGCCCTCTGTGTTCAATGTGCACAGCATTCTCAGTGGATTCCCTGCAGCTCTGTGGGGAGTGCATATGTAGAGTATAATACTACTGTGTAACAAAGTAAACCTGAGACAGATGAAATTAAAGTTTTATACATACCTGGGGCTTCCTCCAGCCGCCTTCAGGATAATCAGTCCCTCGTTGTCCTCCTCCTCCAAGTGAATCTTCTGCTTTGAGTCCAGGTACTTGAGCCAGTCGGGCATAGTGCGCATGCACACACTCCACCGCCAGGAGCATACTACACCTGTGCAGCACTATTGCGCAGGTGCAGAATGTTCCTGGCTGTGGGAGCAGCATGCGGCCGGACAGCGCTGACTGGCTGAATTACCAGGACTCATAGCAGAAGATCCGGGTGGTGGAGGACAGCGAGGGACTGATTAGCCTGAAGGGGGCTGGAGGAAGCCCCAGGTATGTATAAAACTTTACTTTTCATCCATCTCAGTTACCCTTTAATTTGTAGTCACCAAACCAAATTTTAACAACATATCAAATTATTTGATTTCATCAGCAAAGGGAGTGCATACATTTCAGAATCAATGCAGAATTATTTCCATCTCGTTGACCATCTCTATTAGTGACACAGCTACACATCAGGCTTTATTCTTACAGCATAGATGTTATTTAATATATATGTTACGGCCAGAACCCGAAGTTTGGCCACTTCTAGTTCTGGCCGGCCACTTCGGGTTCTGGCCGGCCAATGTGCGAAGTGGCCGCTGCGCTGCGGCCAATGTTAGAAATGGATTTATTCCTGTGACATTAATGTATCTTCTGGCCGCAGCGCAGCGGCCAAATGTATAACAACTTCGTTCATGTATTGCAATTCAGCCGGCTTTTTCTCTGCGCCTCTCTCTCCTCTTATGGGCAGCCGGCGCGTGTCCCTGAGAGTCGTTCGTCGCACCAGGAAAGCAGAGCGGGGAGGCTGCAGACATTGCTTCTGCCAGCACCCGCTTTGCAAGAACGGCAGGATTCCCCTGCCGCGACGGACGACTCCTGGGGGGGGGGGACACTCCTGTCCCCGCCGGCTGCCCATAGGAGAGCGAGAGAGGCGGGGGGAGAAGGAGGCAGAGAAAAAGCCGGCGGCTTTAAATTGTTACATTGCCGCCGGCTGAATTGCAATAAATTAACGAAGTTGTTATACATTTGGCCGCTGCGCTGCGGCCAGAAGATACATTAATGTCACAGGTATAAATCCATTTCTCACATTGGCCGCAGCGCAGCGGCCAGTTCGCACATTGGCCGGCCAGAACCCGAAGTGGCCAGCCAGAACTAGAAGTGGCCAAATTTCGGGTTCTGGCCGTAACATATATAAGAGATTCCTGTGTACACATCATATATACAGTCACAATCAGATATGTATATCTGACCTTAAAAATACGGGGACTGCTTTATTGAAGCAGCACAAGTAACTAATTTTGATTGGTTTATTTCATTTTTGTGGACTAAGCACAGCTATTACTGTATAGATACTGTATATATACATTATTTTTAATGACTATTATCTGAGAAATAGAACATTTTATCATATTTTCTATTTTAATTACAGTTACAAATTCATTAGGAGTCGGTGCATTTTTTCCCGACTCCGACTCCAGGCACCCAAAATTACCCGACTCCAAACCTCCGACTCCACAGCCCTATATCGCCAGTGATTCCAAAAGTGCTATTCTAATTAAAGTCAATAACTGCAAACCTACAGGAGCGATTGTGATTAGGGAAATCACAGTCACGGACCCTGTAGTATTTTTGGAGTGATAGAGCTCCAATACAAAGTATAGAAGCATTTTTCAAAAGTGAATGAGCAGCTTTTGTGTTGCATGTGTGTTTGGAATAAAATTTTACCTTCATGCCTGGTCCATGCGCCGGCTTCCGGTCTGCAGCCCCACCCCTTGCAAAGAAGCAATGACATTACGTGAAAGGGGGCTATGCAATGTCTGGAAGCTGGCGCACAAACCTGGCATGTAGTTAAAACCTGAAGGACAGAACACAAATCACAAGCCATGTACAGCACTTGGTAATGGGGGAATATCTTGCCGCAAAATCGCAGCCAAAACCGCTGCACAAATCTCTTGCATTTTAGGAAGCACTAACACTGTTCCCAGTCCCAGCAGGTGCCTGGACTAAAACTACATACACACGGAAAGATGAAATTGTTGGAAACGGCCAATCGACAACCCATTATCCAAGTATTGTTTGGAAAGCATAAGCGCAAATGAGGCTTACAGTGAACCTGTAGTTGTAGGGAGTACTTAAAGAGGAACTCCAGTGAAAATTATAATGTAATAAAAAAAAGTGCTTCATTTTTACAATAATTTTGCATAAATGATTTAGTCAGCGTTTGCCCATTGTAAAATCTTTCCTCCCGGATTTACATTCTGACATTTATCACATGGTGACATTTTTACTGCTGGCAGGTGATGTAGCTGCTGTTTGTTTTTTTGGCAGTTGGAAACAGCTGTAAACTGCTATTTCCCACAATGCAACAAGGTTCACAGACAGAAAACTGCCAGTTCCATGGTCCTCAGAGTTTCTTGTGGGAGGGGTTTCACCACATATCAGCCATACAGAGCCCCCTGATGATCCATTTGTGAAAAGGAATAGATTTCTCATGTAAAAGAGGGTATCAGCTACTGATTGGGATGAAGTTCAATTCTTGGTCACAGTTTCTCTTTAACTCGGGAGGGGGAAGCCTCTGGATCCTAAAGAAGCTTCCCCCGTCCTCCCATTCAGCCAATTCCCACGCTGGGACCCACAAAGTATGCCGACAAGGGCTCGTCTACACGCAGGTGCAGTAGTCATTGGCTCCTGAAGCCAGGCTTACCGTTCGGGCCGGGGGAAAGATCTGAGCTCAGTCAGGTCCACTCTACTGTGCAAGCCATCTGCACCTATGCAGTAGAGCAGTCCAAACAGGCTCGGCTATTTCTGCCAGAGCCCAATCTGTAAGCTGCTAGTGCGGCTGCATGAGGCACATCACAGGCTTGTTTGATTCTGTAGAGTTTGTGGGTCCCAGCACAGGAACAAGGATGAACGGGAGGGCAAGGGAAATCTCTTTAGGGTCCAGCAGCTTCCCCCTCCAGAAGTAAGTGTGGGATATTCAGGACGGTAGCAATCTTAACTAGTAGTAAACCTTATGCGGCATCCATTTTATCCATATTTTGTGTGTGTGCAGGCTTGGATTTACCTCACATGTGCCTATAGGCACAGATGTCCTGGCATCTTAGCCTTTGACCTCCATGTACCTACAAACCTCGCCACACTGTGCCGGTTGTCCCATTTGTCACTTCTCCCTTACCAGTCATAGGTAGTTACAGATGCCCCTTAGCATTAGGTATCCAGAAGTACTCTCAATATTAAGTAGCTAGAGGTGCCCCCAAGTATTAGGTAAATAGAATAACCTCAGTATTATGTAGCTAGAGGTGCCCCTGACTGAAGTAAGCTCTCAGTGGAAAGAAGAGAGCTGGGTGAGTGACCTCATTTACACTCTCATCAGGACTCTGTATAGGAAGCGAGGAAGGCGCTCTGGGAGAGGAGTGAGCCGCCTTTCCATCATCAGGCGCCTGTAGGCACGTGCCTACAGTGCCTTATGGTGTGTGTATATCATACCATCTTTAACAGTATGCATTGTATTTAATTTCCTTTGGAGAGTGCTGGACATTCCGTCTGGCACCCAGCAAGGAAGATCTCACCCTTTCTTATAGACAAGGAGGACATTGGATAGAACTTTGGGTAGCCCCAGGGTACATTCTCTCAGATAAGAACCAGCTCTCAGATTCAGTAAGGCCAGGATCACACTTACCAGAAATCACACGAGTTTTCCCCATAGAACATATTGGAAAACTCAGGCGATTCTGCTAAGTGTGACCTTGTCCTAAGTGTATTTTCTCTGTAGATTGCAATAGGCAGGCAATACCCGGATCTATCGCCAGAATTGCATTCTCCCGCACCAGGAATTAGACCTTATGCTGGGTAAAGTTCGATTTCTGTTTTATCCCCTTTTATTTTGATCAGCAAATATTTTGCGCGCCATTTTTACTTTTGTAAATATTCTTTCTGCACTTGTTCCACTTTGAGTATTAAAGAGAATCTGTATTGTTAAAATCACACAAAAGTAAACATACCAGTGCGTTAGGGGACATCTCCTATTACCCTCTGTCACAATTTCACCGCTCCTCGCCGCATTAAAAGTGGTTAAAAACAGTTTTAAAAAGTTTGTTTATAAACAAACAAAATGGCCACCAAAACAGGAAGTAGGTTGATGTACAGTATGTCCACACATAGAAAATACATCCATACACAAGCAGGCTGTATACAGACTTCCTTTTGAATCTCAAGAGATCATTTGTGTGTTTCTTTCCCCCTGCATCTCTCATGCACTGAAGTTTCAGGCTGCTCTTTTCTTCCTGCAAACAGCTTTTCCCTTGTCTGTAATTCCTCACTATGTGAAAGCCCAGCCAGCTCAGAGGACGATTTATCCAGCTTGTAAAAGATAAGAGAGAAGAGAGAAGCTGCTCTAATCTAAATAATACACAGGCAGTGTGCAGAGAAGGGCCTGGAAGGGTGAGTTCATAGCAGAACCACAACACTGAAGAACTTGGCAGCCTTCCAGACACAGGCCTGACAAGTCTGACAAGAGAGAGATAAGTTGATTTATTACAGAGACTGTGATAGTACAAAGTGCTGCAGTAAGCCAGAACACATTAGAATAGCTTTTGGAACTTGTAGGATGATAAAAAACAGGATGCAATTTTTGTTACGGAGTCTCTTTAACATAAACCTGAGAAGAAAGAAAGATTTGATACTCACTCGAGGTTTCATCCAGCCCCATAAGCACCGCCGAGTCCCTCGCCGTCATCCCACGTGCCTCTGTTCAGCTGCAATCAGTCCCGGTGATCTGGCTCAGTCGCGCCAGGTGGCTCTTCTGCACATGCTCGGTCCCTCAATGTAATCTCTCACTAACCTATCAGCTGTACAACATTCCTCTGCTTTCAGTCACCCCTCCCATCGCTCGTCCCAGCATTCTGCCATGCTTCTGGGATGTGTCCATCTAGTGTATCCCTCCAAATGTAAATCTTGGATTAATAGTGCACCTCCAAACCAAGACCCAGCTATGCAGAATCTCTCCAACACATCCCAGCCCCAGTACTAATACCACCACCAAGACCTAGCTATGCATAACCTCACCAATGCTTCCCATCCCCAGTACTACTATTCCTTACTCCCCAAGACCTAGCTATGCATAACCTCACCAATGCTTCCCATCCCCAGTACTACTATTCCTTCCTTCCCCCCCCCCCCCCCCCCCCCCCCCAGACCCAGCTATGCATAACCTCTCCAATGCATGGAAATTTCATGCAACTTGAAATAAGGTTAATCAAAAGCAGCAGAAAGTTCTTTTGATTGGTCCAGTCCTCAGCTGCATACATATTTGCATTCAAGGGGGAATTCTTTGCAACATTTTGACCACAGCTTGCATCCTACTATAACCCTTGTAATTTGCCACCTGCTTTTCGGTGCACCTCCAATATGTGAACCCGGCATTTCACTACCCTTTCCATGACTTCAGCACCCACATTCACTAAGAGGCAAAAACTCCGCAAAATTTTACCTCTAAATTTACGCCAGCGGTAAACTCCGCATTTTTTCCACATTCACTAATATTTTCCGCATGCAGGAAAAAAGATGCGGAAACAGCCATTATTCATGCGGTAATCATGCGGCAAAAAGGTCGCATGAAAAAGTGTTTAAAAATAAAAAAGTTAAAGTCCAGCAAGCACAGCCCTTAAAGAGAACCCGAGGTGTGTTTAAAGAATGTTATCTGCATACAGAGGCTGGATCTGTCTATACAGCCCTGCCTCTGTTGCTATCCCAAACCCCACTAAGGTCCCTCTGCACTCTGCAATCCCTCGTAAAATCACAGCCGTGCTGTGAGGCTGTGTTTACATCTGTAGTGTCAGTCTCTGCTGCTCCCCGGCCTCCTGCATAGCTCCGGTCCCTGCCCCGCCCCTTCCCTCCAATCAGCAGGGAGGGAAGGGATGCAGGCGGGGACTGGAGTTCTGCAGGAGGCGGGGAGAGCAGCAGACTGACACTATAGACATAAACACAACCAGCTCTGACAAGCTGTTTGTCAGCAGCGTGGCTGTGATTTATGAGGGATTGCAGAGTGCAGGGGGACCTTAGGGGGGTTTGGGATAGCAACAGAGGCTGGGCTGTATAGGCAGATCCAGCCTCTGTATGCAGATAATATTCTTCAAACCCACCTCGGGTTCTCTTTAAGCCTCCACACTTCATTAAAGTCAATGGGATTCGGAATATATCACCTACTACTTGTAGGTGATAAAAAAAAAACAAATATTCGGTAAATAACAACGAAATGATGCGCCTGAACAGTTTTGAGATGGCGGAAAATCCCGACTTTTGCTGGAATTTTTTCTGCATGAATCCCGCATGCGGAAAAAACATGTGGAACATTTTGAGAATGTGAACTTGACGGTGTTTTGGTCACAAACTTCCCGCATGTACTTTACCGCATGCGGGAAGTCTTTGAGAATAGAGCCCATTATGTGCATATGTGCCAACTGCCTGGACAGGCGAGTGACAGCAGGCTGTTACCATTAAAGCAGCCCTGTACTCCAAACTTCCTCTCTGCTCTAAAAAGATAACATAACCTGAAAAAAAATCATTACTGTTACAGCTGATACAAATCCTGCAATAAATCTGCAGTGCATCTACTTCCTGCTTTCACAAAGCAGACAAAGCGTTAACTTCCTGAGTTTACAAATCAAATGCTCTGCAGAGGCAGCCAGCTGACATCAAAGTACAACTTGTGATTAGCCACAGATTTGGGGGGGGGGGGGGGGGGGGATTAGACAGGCTAAGCCCTCTAAATACATACAGGGTGCATTCCTCTCAGTTTTCTTTCTGTCCTGTGCAAGAGTTCAGGTACACTTTAACAGGGCCGTTCTACAACATGGCAAGTCACAGCCTTTACCTTGGTTGGTCTCTGCACCAAATGCTGATTCCAGGCAGTGGTTAGATGGGAGAAGCACTTACAGGCATACTAGTGAGCTCATAGCTGTATTCTCATCTGACTACAGGGGCTTGTCAGCTCTCAGCAGAGCCCAGTTGGATCCATGACTATATTTTCATCAATAAATAATTTAGGTTATTACTTGAACCAAGTGATGCTTAGCTGTAGTCCTCAAGGGCTGAGGCTCTTGCCAATTATGAAAATCTAAACTGTAAATTGAACGATCAAATCTTACAATGAAATAATTTGATCCATTTCCAGCTTTACAGATTTGCAGTAACATTTGCATCAACTTACAAGATATTCCAAGCAGAAAGTTGACACTGAGCTAAAACGTGACAAAATTCCCTTAACCACTTCAGCCCCAGTGTTGAAAACCTCATGCATCCGAGCAATGTTCACCTCCTATTGATTCGCCAGTAACTTCAGCACAATGAATTGATCTACATCTCGTTTTTTCTACCACTAATTAGGCTTTCTTGGGTGGTACATTTTGCTAAGAATTTTTTTCTAATTCTATTTTAACAGGAAGATTAAAAGAAATGGAAAAAAAAAAATTCTCAGTTTTGGCCATTATAGTTTAAAATTAATATATGCTACTGTAATTAAAACTCATGTATTTTATTTATCCCGGTTATTACACCATTCAAATGATGTCCCCATCACAATTTATGGTGCAGATATTTAGGGGGGGGGTACTCACCTCGGGTGGGGGAAGCCTGCGGATCCTATTAAGGCTTCCCCCGACCTCCTCTGTCCCACGGCGGCGGCAGCGATGTAAATAGTTACCTCTTGGCTCCAGCGGAGGCACAGTATCCACTCTCTGCACAGAGATAGGCGAAAATAGCCACTCTCCGTCGGGCCGCTCTACTGCGCAGGCACAAGTCTCCTGCGTCTGTGCAGTAGAGCTGACCCAATGGAGATCGCCTATCGCTGTGGGAAGAGCCGCAACAGCGCCCCCACTGGAGCTAGAAAAGGTAAATATTGCACAGCCCAACAATTGTTGCCTGTGCATTCCAGGGGCTGCAGCGAGACCGCCGTGGAACACAGGAGGACGGGGGAAGCCTCGATAGGGTCCAGAGACTTCCCACTACTGAGGTGAGTAACCCCCCAGGGAACCTTTTCAGCACAGGTTTTCTTTAAAGGGAACCTAAACTGAGAAGCATATGAATTTTTTCTTTTAAAAATACCAGTTGCCCGACTCTCCTGCTGATCCTGTGTCTAATACTTTTAACCACATCCCCTCACCAAGCATGCATATCAGGTGCTCTGACTGAAGTCTGACTGGATTAGCTGCATGCTTGTTTCAGGTGTGAGATTCAGCCACTACTGCAGCCAAAGAAATCATCAAGGATGCCAGGCAACTGGAATGGTTTAAAAGCAAACATCCATATCTCTCTCAGTTAAGGTTCCCTTTAAAGAGAAACTAACCAAGAATTAAACTTCATCCCAATCAGTAGCGGATACCCACTTTCCCATAAGGCCTCCTTTCCACAAACTGTTGATAGGCAGTGAAATGCCTCTCAAACTCTCAACTGCTCACTGCTGCCTGGTAACTGCATGATAACTGTTTACTTCTGCCTGGTAACTGCATGATAACTGTTTACTTCTGCCTGGTAACTGCTTGCTAAGCACACAGCTCAACAGTCCGTGGAAAGGAGGCCTAAGAAATCTTTTATTTTTCACAAAACGGATCAGGGGGCTCTGTATGGCTGATAGTGGTGAAACTCCTCCCAGTGTGTGATGTCAGGATCATGGTTCTGACATCACACTGTGGGAGCCTTGTTGCACTGCCAGAAAAAGAAAGCAGCATCTCTTTCCACTGACATCACCTGCCAACAGTAAAAATGTCACCATGTGATAAATGTCAGAATGTAAATCAGGGAGAGGAAAGCTTTTACAATGAGCAAACACTGACTAAATCAGTTATGCATAATTATTGTAAAATTGAAGCACTTATTTTCACGGGAGTCCCTCTTTAAGATATAAGAATATGGGGAAGGGAAGCAGGAAAAAAAAAAAAAAAAAAAAAAAAAAAAAAAAAAAAAACACCACCAACCCCTATAAACATCCAGGGCAGGCGGAAGCACTTTTCTACCAACGATACTTTAGGCGCCGATTCCTGATAAATTTCATGCTGAAAGTTAATCTGGAATCAGCCTTGGATGCTGCTCCAACGCTGCTACCCCTCCCCCCCCCCCCCCAGTGCACACCCCCACTCTACATTACCTGTCTGTGACCGCCGCTGGCCCCACATGGTTGCATGCGACATGGATGGAGGATAGCACCCGGAGCCAGTGGGTACTATGGACAGGTAATGTATAGTGCACTGGGCACATTGACCAGGGGGGGCAGCATTGGGGGTTTCAGTGCTTATCCCGCTATCGCTGCACACAACAGCCTGACATTTTGAGCATGTCCAACCGATTAATCGTTCAGGCATGCACTCATGTATGGCCACCTTTAGAGTCAGATTTTGCAGCATCCCCTGCCCATAGTATGTTTTTTGTGTGTCCAGCAGTGGTGTTGCCCATTCAATGTTATCACAACCAGGTGATGTATGATGTTAAAGACATGAGATTTCTTCTGACAAAAATTTTATTTGTACAAGTATAAACTAATTACTGTAAACTATGTCAAGCAAAAAACAAATAAAACACAGGCAGCAATTCTGAGAGGGTAACTGAGCAAAAAACAACCCATTAGAAGATTTATTGCGTTTCAGGGCTGGTTCACACCGCAAGAGCTTTTCTAGCGCTAGTGATTTGAAAACCTCTTGCTAATGCAATGCTATGGGGGATTTTTATAAAATCTCATTGCTCCAGTGAGAACACACCCACAGCATTTCATTAGCAAGAGCTTTTCAAATCACTGGCACTTGTAAAGTTCTTGCAGCGTGAACCAGGCCTAAGATTGTCCTCTGCTGGGAGAGGCAGTGTCCACTTATCGCAGCAGGTAGCTGCAAGCTAGAATTTTGTTCATATTCCATTTACAAACAAACGAGATTTTCAGAGACACTTTTTTTCCCATAGGCAAAGCCTAGAAGTCTCCCAGTCTAGAACAATCACTGCTCCCACAGCACAACGGATTGACGCTCGGCTTGCGATTTGCCGCTTTATAAATTATACAGATAAACAATGAAAGCAGTGATTTGTCAGGATAAAAACATACAGACTCAGCTTCAAACAAAAACAAAACAGGATTTTCCATTTATAAAAATAGACTCCAAATCAATCCTGAGGTCGCATTCACAGTGGGATGTGATTGTCCTGCGTTATAAAGTCATAGTGCAGGAGAGTAACTGTCAGGCTGCAAAAGCTAATTTAAACCTCTATTCTCCTGTATTAAACAGTTTAGAAGGAAGCCAAAAAGGCAATACTGAAGTTAAAAATCTCTTAGGCCTAGTGCACACCAAAAACCGCTAGCAGATCAGCAAAATGCTAGCAGATTTTGAAACGCTTTCTCTTCTTTTTCTGTAGTGTTTCAGCTAGCATTTTGCGGTTTTGTGAAGCGTTTTTGGTGTAGTAGATATCATGTATTGTTACAGTAAAGCTGTTACTGAACAGCTACTGTAACAAAAACACCTGGCAAACCGCTCAGAAGTGCCGTTTTTCAGAGCGGTTTGCGTTTTTCCTATACTTAACATTGAGGCAGAAACGCCTCAGCAATCCAAAATCTGCAGCAGCCCAGGAGTATGAGTTTCTGCAAAATGCCTCCCGCTCTGGTGTGAACCAGCCCATTGAAATACATTAGCCTAGCGGATCCGCACCCGCAAGCGGATCGCAAACCGCAGCAGAACCGCTCCGGTGTGCACTAGGCCTCAGTTTTGATGTGTGCTGAACTGCAGGGATGTTAGACCCAAGCTCTTAAGAAGCCGAGAGCCGCATACCATACTGCAAAGCATTCTGGGGCTGCTTTTCCCCACCTTGGGCCCTCCCCTCGGCTGCTAGTGATAAGTTACAGGGCTCGTGTTCCAACAGCAGCAGCTCACAGCACTGAAGAAACTCCCGGCAGAGTACACTGCAGGAGTCCGCTATTGTTCCTAGCCACATGGCTAATTAATATTCACTGCACAGTAGTGTTTTACATTACCGATCTTTTGTGTAAGTCTAATCATCAGGAAGCAGGCAGGACATGACGACACATTTGGCTTCATAGGAGACAGACAAACATGGAACCTGCCATGAGCTGTCAGGAGCATCATTCTCTGCAAATACTATATAAAGATTCTGTGAAATCCAAACGTGGACAGTAAAATGCATATGTAATGTAAGTATAGCCAATGCTTAGCTGATATATGTGTTTATTTTCTCTGAGACCCTATACCTAACAGCTCCTCTTTAACGCACTAATGTTAAGCCTATGCGACATTCACAGTGCCACGTACACGTCGCGTTGTCAGTGTTGCGTTATGGCGACTCACTGCTTGCAGTGCGCTACCTCTAAATGCAGACATTAAACAGATACAGAAAGGCACACATTGCCTGTATGTTCCACAGTATCTACTGTATGCCATGGTAATGCAGCATTAATGTACGTTACCACCTTGCGTTACGCTGTAATGCTGCATTGCAACTTTAACGTCACATTACAATGCAACGTACCACTGCGAATATGCCCTAAAACTCAGAAGCAACTTTCAAAAGCTAACAAACAGTTTGGGGGGGGGGGGGGGGAATGGAAGGGGAACACAAAAGTTTTAATCATGAGAGTTTGGGTTTTAAAGCTACCCAGAACATAAAAGATTATAGAGGTGGGCATTATGTGGGTCTCAATATGTAGCGCCCGTTTTTTACTATATCCAGATCAAATCTGCAGCGTTTCCCTGCATGAGAGTGGCGCAGGGACACTCTACCCATCTCTGTAATGGCTTGATCGTACAAATCTGGACCACATGCTGAAGTTTCGGTGAAACGCACCCGCGGCTCAATCAGAAACGGCGGCTTCTAGTGGAAATAGATCCTCAAAGGAAACAAAGGTAAGAATAGGAGGGCAGCCATTGCAGACTTGAAAGGTGTTGGTCTTGTCGCCCATCAACAATTGAGTCTATGAATGTGGTTATCTGATCCCATTGCCTGGAGACATGGGGCACCTGTGGGGAGTGTAAAAAGATGTGAAACCTACCTAGAAACAGGGCGGATTGTTGATGGTCCACCATGAACCAATGAGAATTTTCCCCATTACAGCAGGATTCCCATTGGTCTTATTCAAGCCAATGGGGTGCCCCATGCCTCTGCTGGTCTCCAATCCCCTGCAGTGGGCATAAACGGCAGTAGTAGCACCAAATCTCCATGGGACAAGTGAGAGCTCTGCATGCAGCAAGAAGCCTAGTGGGACCAGACACATACCTTTCCCATAGGCTTCCTTTGAGATTTGCGGAAAACAGGTTAGGACTTTGCATTCCAATTGACTGCGTGTTAATATGGGATCCATTCACTGTCCGATTTTGCATTTTCCTGCAATCCGGGAAACGCTGCGTTTTCTGCAGTGTGAAAGGGCCAAGAGTGTTCGACAGGAATTGTTATACGCATGGCTAAGCTAACCCACATGTGAAAAGTCACACAAGTCAAGGTATTCACTAAAGACATTCAACAAGATGCCAGTTTTTCCAGGTCGATTTTGATTTAAAGTGGATCCGAGAAACTTTTACTCATTGCATAGTGGTGTTCCTTTCAGATTAGTTTATAGGGCATTCCTAAAGCCAAATACTTCATTTTAATACTCCAATTCCCTATAAACTAAACAAGCCAGCTACTCCAGCGCCTTGGCACTTTGAAAGCCATATAGCAAGGGCTTATGGGAGCTCAGTCTGGGCAGGAGGAGGTGTTACTAGCCAGAGATTTCCGAGGCGGGGGGGGGGGGGGGGGGGGTTCACAGGCTGAGGGCCTGAGATATAGATGAGCTTACAGGTGTTTAATGTGACAAACAGGAATGGCCGCTCTCAATGTATCACAGGAAGAAATAATCACACTGTTGAAGCTGTTTGCAGCTAGATTTGCTGTGAAAAAACTTTAGATGAGATAGATGGACAAGTTACTTGTTACAGTTTTTCATCTCAGATCTGCTTTAAGTGCAAATTGCACGGAGATCCAAACCAATCAAATGCAGTTGCAGTTTATAATAAATACCAATTACTTTGTGTTGATGCAAATTTGGTTGCATCTCGTTGATCACCCTTTGTCTCCACCTGCTGGGATATCCACCCATTAAAAAGTTGACATAAAATGCCTTAAAGAGAACCCGAGGTGGCATTGTATTACGTAAGTGGGGCACAGAGGCTGGTTGGTCACACTAACACCAGCCTCTGTTGCCCCATCGTGTGTCTCAAAGACCCCCCTGCTCGCCGCTATACCCCCGCAGTGCTGGCGACACGCAGCGTGTCGCCAGCACAATATTTACTCTAGCGCTGTCTGTCAGCGCCGCTCCGCCGCCTCCCCCGCATTGCCGCTACCCGCCCTCGTCCCTTCCCTCCCGCTGATTGGAGGGAAGGGACGAGGGCGGGTAGCGGCGATGCGGAGGAGGCGTGGGAGCGGCGCTGACAGACAGCGCTAGAGTAAACATTGTGCTGGCGACGCGCTGCGTGTCGCCAGCACTGCGGGGAGTATAGCGGCGAGCAGGGGGGTCTTTGAGACACACGATGGGGCAACAGAGGCTGTTAGTGTGCCCAACCAGCCTCTGTGCCCCACTTACGTAATACAATGCCACCTCGGGGTCTCTTTAAAACTAAAAACAGAAAAACACAAACTCACAAAATTTAAAAAAGTAAGTGATCCGTTCATTTTTGGCACAACCTTTAAAAAGAGGATTTAGGGAAGCATTGCTGGTCTTCTCATGCCAATCCTCTGGATTCAATACTTCCAGAGACGTGGAGAAGGTCTCAGAACTCCGGGTCAGCATTTCCTCCTCCAGGCTACAGTCAGCCCAACCAGGAATCTTGCATTTTTTTCTTTTAAACAGGACAAGAGGGATATGAAGGCTGCCATAATTATTTCCTATGAAAGTGTACCAGAGCCACAGCTCGGGAACACAAAATGAGAGATTTATCTTAAAAGAGAACCTTAACTTGGAGGTATATTGAGTGGGGGGGGGGAATCAATAAGGTAGCCTCCATATTCCTCTCAATTCAGTTGTCCTTCAAATGCAAGATTAGCTATGAGCCTCCATGTTTCTCTTAGCATGGATGTGCTTGAATCCCACCATCAGATAATTGTTCCATACTCTCATAGGACTGAGGCCAGCATTAAAAGTACTAAGTTCCCAGAGCTTCCTCTGCAAATCTGGAGAGATACAGAGAAAAGTTTGATCCGTGTGTAATACCCGGAGAGATACAGGTTTTATCCGTGTGTAATACCCGTAGAACAAATCAGTTTCCAGGCTGCTGACGCGGTCAGTTTTTTCGTGGATAAAGTCTGGTTTGGAAGAGGCTTTTTCCGGTGCCCTTTATGTAGGTGATGTCCATTGCCTTAGCGGTGACCTTCACATAGGCAAAAGCACCTTTCCTGTCCACATCACCATAGAAAAACTTCAGGTAGCCTTTGGGAACGGAGTGCTTATGTTTCTGGGACTCGTCCGCAAAGTTTCCGGCTCCGCTCAGCACGTAACCAATGCCAAGATCATCTTGTAGATACTGAGGAATAATAGAGGGGGAATAGATTATGAAAAGGTTTTTAAACTAGCACACAGCAGAGATACAGAATGAATAATGCAGACTATGACGACAGCTATCCCTATGTACACATTCACAAATAAAATGCTTAAGGCCTCTTTTCCACGGACTGTTGAGCTGTGTGCTCAGCAAGCGGTTACCAGGCAGCAGCAAGCAGTTGTGAGTTTGAGAGGCATTTCACTGCCTAACAGTCTGGAAAAGAGGCCTTAATATACAAGTAGGGATGGTTGATGAAAAAGCAAATCATTTCGAATTGATGTGGGATTACGCTTACCTGGGGCTTCTACCAGCCCCATGCAGCCATCCTGTGCCCTCGTAGTCACTCACTGCTGCTCCAGTCCCCCGCTGGAAGCTTGCCGACCTCGGAGGTCGGCGGGCCGCATTGCGTACATTTTATGCATTCTCGCTAGTGCAGGAACATTAACACATACATTTTTATGAGTTAGTGGTTCACGCATTGATCCAGTAACGCGTAAAAATGTGTTAATGTTCCTGCACTAGCGAGAATGCATAAAATGTACGCAATGTGGCCCGCCGACCTCCGAGGTCGGCAAGCTTCCAGCGGGGGACTGGAGCAGCAGTGAGTGACAATGAGGGCACAGGATGGCTGCATGGGGCTGGTAGAAGCCCCAGGTACCGTATATACTCAGATACAAGTCGACCCCAATATTTGACCCTCAAGCTGGAATTTTTCATTTTCCCTACCCATGCTGCCTGCAATTCCCCCATCCCTCCCACCATCACCCAAACACTTGATGCATTTAATTACCACCTCCCTCCCACCCACCATCACCCACATGCTTGCTGCCTCTGAGGGCTCGTTTCCACTGTTGCGGTGCGGAATCGCCTGGATTCCACCGTGGACGAAATCGCATGCGGATGCGTTTCCGCATACGGATTTCCCATTGGCAAGGAATCAGGCAAATTTAACCATGTCACTGCCTGTGTAAAGCTCCATAGCTTTACATGCGAAATCGCGGGGAAATCCGCATGACAAAGCCGCATGCGATTTCCCTATTAAAAGCATTGCGGGCGATTCGCCCGCATTCCTGCCGCATGCGAAATCTGACGGCTCTGCTGTGCAGATTTCCCCCGCACGCCAAAATGCTACCCGCAGTAAACAATCCCATCCACTTGTATTGCCTATGCGAATCCGCATGCGGTGCCTGCATGCGGATTCGCTATAGTGGAAACGAGCCCTAAATCACCCCTCCCACCCACCATCACCCATAGGGGCCCCTGACCTTGTCTCCATTGCACCCCTCCTTCCCACCGTCACCCAAGCATTTGAGGCTTATAATTACCCTCTCCCACCCACCATCACCCAATGGGAGCCTCTGTATAAAATTTACTACTTGCGCTTTGTAATCCTGTGGCAAAGTGATTCCCATGGCAGAAGCAGTCACCCCCATCAGTGTGCGCTGGTTTCTCTCTCCCTTCACTCGTGCTGACCTCCGTGCTTTAGCGTAGCTCCGTCTGACATCAGGAGGCGGGGCTACGCTAAAGCACGGAGGTCAGCGCGGGTGAAGGGAGAAGAGAGAAACCAGCGCACGCTGATGGGGTGATGCCTTCTGCCGTGGGAATCACTTTGCCACAGGATTACAAAGCGCAAGTAGGGCATTGATGCAGACAGCTCCCATTGGGTGATGGTGGGTGGGAGGGAGGACACTGGCATATTGGCTATAAGTTGGGAAATTTAGGACTACTCACGTATAAGTCCACCCCCCCCCCCCCCCCCCACTTTTAAACTTTGAGTCAGTCCTAAATTTCGACTTATAGCCGAGTATATATGGTAAGTGAAACTTTTGCTTGAACCTTCCCTTTAAATGAAAAAAATGCATAAAAAAAAACACCCCAATGCATATGCGTTACCATAGACTTAATTATGAGAGTTTTGGCAGCCAGCCTGCATGCTATGCAACACTACCAGCGTTTCAACGCATACTGTACAAACGCAGTGAAATGGAGATTCTTCTGCATTCAATAAATTAACATTGCTGCATAAAATGCAGCATTTCCCGCTACGCTAGGGTTTCTGCTGTGTGTACCCAGCCTAAAAGTGTGATTGGCAATTTGGCAGGAGTAAGGCCTCTTTTCCACGGACTGTTGATCTCAATCTCTCACAACTGCTCACTGCTGCCTGGTCACTGCTTGCTGAGCACACAGTTCAACAGTCTGTGGAAAAGAGGCCTTAGGCCTGTGTGCTTAGCAAGCAGTTGCCAGGTAGCAGTGAGCAGTTACCAAGCAGCAACAAGCAGTTGTGAGAATGAGGCATTTCACTGCCTATTAACTGTCTGTGGAAAAGAAAAGATTTCTGCCAACAATCATTCCCCAATCCATCTGGCCTAATAAACGTAGTGTGAGCGCAAACAAACGATAGCTTACATGATCGTGAAAACCACTGTGGGAGTCTATGGTGATCTTAACAATTGCTTGCCCAGTGATCTGATGCGCTGATCACAATATTTTGTGGAGAGAGAAAAAAAAAAAAAAAAAAACCTGGAGGAAAGATTGCATCGTTGGTATGGAACTTTATACTGCACTGCCCAAGGCCCTTGCTTTTGACAGCTTCTAATTTACCAGATTGTCAGTGAGGATCCCAGCAATGGACTGCTGGTATACAGGGCCTTTTGGCTTACACTCATCTGACCAGCATACCCTGTGCTGCCTTTCAGCACCAGCAGAGGTCAGGCCAAAGCAGATTCTATCTTGTAGGGGAGGCAAGTTTCCTTTCTGAGGGCTGGTGCACACAGAGCAGCTTTTTCTGTGCGGATACGCTTGGTCAATGTATCTCAATGGGCTGGTGCACACCAGAGCGGGAGGAGTTTTGCAGAAACACTCCTGGGGTGAGGCATTTTTTGGATTGTGGATGCGTTTCTGCCTCAATGTAAAGTATAGGAAAAACACAAACCGCTCTGAAAAACGGCAGTTCAGAGCGGTTTTGCAGGAGTTTTTGGTTCAGAAGCTGTTCAGTAACAGCTTTACTGTAACAATATCTGAAATCTACTACACCAAAAACGCTTCACAAAAACCGCAAGATGCTAGCTGAAACGCTACAGAAAAACAAAAAGTTTCAAAATCTGCTAGCATTTTGCGGATCTGCTAGCGTTTTTTTGGTGTGCACCAGGCCTGAGACCAGAATATGTATAGGAAATATATATAGCTCCAAGGGTCAGCAGCACTGGACAGTGGTGTAGGTAGGTGCAAGCAGACAGCGAACGTACCCCCCTCCTCCACAGGTAATAGCAAAAACACACAACACAATGGTCTGCAGCACACCAGCTCGTTAGAGCAAAAATCAGTATAGATGCATGCAAGCTTGATAAAGAGCTGGTGTATTACAGACCATAGTTTGTTGTATAGGAAATAGTTTTTATCAGAGACCAAATAGAATCAATGTGTACCTGGGGTTTCCTCCAACCCCATAAGCAAGTCTGAGTCCCTCTCCTCCCTCCTGCGGCCTGATGTTCAACCACAATCAGCCCCAGTAAGTCGGGGGTCTTTTGCACATGTGTGGGAGGTCCTCCGCTTAAGTAGATCATGAAGAGGGGGGGTTTTCATGGCTAATATTGTGGTGAAACCCCTCCTACAGTGTGATGTCGCACCACACAGAACCACCTTTTAGGCCACATACACACATCAGACTATAGTCTTTGGAAAATGAAAGATCACAGACCAATCTTACCACCCTTCATGTAGTATGAGAGCCATACTCTACACAGTCTATTCTATGGAGCTGAACCCCCCATCAGCCAGAAATCTTTGCAAGATGCTGCACACACAGATGCTGTACAGACACAAAAGATCAGTATCTGCAAAAGATCTGTTCCTGCCAAAAATCCATTCCTGCAAATTGCAATGATAGTCTATGAGATCTGCAGATCATCATACACACATGATTTAACTGACATTCATCTGCAGATCAGATCCACCAGGATGGATTTTTAGATCTGCGGATGATTGCTTGATCTGAAGATGAATGTCAGTTAAATCATGTGTGTATGATGATCTGCAGATCTCATAGACTATCATTGCAATTTGCAGGAACAGATCTTTTGCAGATACTGATCTTTTGTGTCTGTACAGCATCGGTGTGTGCAGCATCTTGCAAAGATTTTTTTCTGATGGGGAGTTCAGCTCCATAGAATAGACTGTGTAGAGTATGGCTCTTATACTACAGGAAGGGTGGTAAGATTGGTCTGTGATCTTTCATTTTCAAAAGACTATGGTCTGATGTGTGTATGTGGCCTTAGCCTATCACATTGTTAGAGGGTGTGTTTATTAATGGCAGCTGGTACTGTTTTTTTTCTTCCTCCATGTTTGCCAACAGTAAAGATTATGATGATATGCAGGCTCATTGAGGATCAAACAATATGAACAAATTACATGGCAAATATCACTCATTTCTTGATCTCTCTTCTAATTTTCCAACTCCTGACTTTGCAATGTATGGATTTATTTTTTTGTCCTCTTTAGAGTCAGTTCTAACAAGCACAAGTCATTTATCCCTTTCCCCCATACCTGAATGTTGTGGTCATGCCCACTGAGATAAGCTGTCACTCTGTACTTCTGCAGCAGGGGATTCAATAGGCGCACCAGACAATGGGTGGGCCCATGCGAAGAAACAGACCACACTGGATAGTGTCCGACTAACAGCAGGTAGTCGTCCTTTGCAGTTGCCAGTTTGTCTGTCAGCCACTGGAGCTGGGTTTCAGCCTGTATGGGATCTGCAGCTTCTAATGGCTGCCCTTCAGCAAAGTCGTCAGAATTGCCACAGAAGGTAACGGTGTCCAGGAACAGCATGCGCACCGACACGTTGGTAGATGGAATCTTGAAGGATGTGTCAAAGTACAGCGCTGGGTACTTCCTGAGTGGACAAAACCGGTAGTCTATTAATAGACCTTCATTTTGGATTAAAATGAGAGATACTCATTTCATACACCAACTATTATCCAAAAATGAATCAGAAAAAAGTATCTCAAATAAGAGTCTTGTTTACTTAACAGAAGCTCATCTCAAAAAAAAAAAAAAAAAAAAAAAAAAAAAAGGAATCAGGACCTTGCCTATCAGGCTCACAATCTAGTGTTTTCTTAGGATGAAAGTGGAAAGCCACTAGGGTTATGCCACAACGTGTGGCTATGTTGTGACACACACACACACACACACACACCTTTCCACTGACCCAGGAAGGGAAAGAAGGAACTTAGCTAATCAAAGCAGAGGAGGCTTTCATTGGTTAAAATTTAGTTCACTGCCTGGGTACCAAAAACTTGATCATAATATAAACCGATTTATAACTACTCTGTACACACATGCCACCCCATGTATACATTATACAGCGGACCTTACCAGCGGGGAGACACCTTGGAGTATGCAATCTGCGCCGTGACGTTGCCCTTGTGGTCGTGGTTCCCGGCTATCACATACCAGGGGACATTACGCAGGGACTTCGCACTGAACACGTTCTCAAATGTGCTCTGGGGGAGAAAAAAAAAAAAAAAAAAAAAAAAGTAAATATAGGAATTAAACAGTGCAGGAAGTTCAATGGTCCAAACATGCTGCTGCATGGAGTCATGCAAATTACAATTTGGGCAGAGATCAGTTAAAGGCAATTCCCAATACTTGTGACCCAATGTGATCAAGTGCATTTATCTCCCCACTCCCCTCACAAAAAACACCCTTATAGTACTTCAGATGTACCACTGAAGATGAGCCACAGTTAGGCCTGGGAAACATTTGCGGTGTTTTTTCCCCCGGAGCCGGCCGTACAGATCTGGCCATCTGGATCCGGGAAAATGGTCCGCGTTTACAGCCAGTGTGCTGTAAAACGTCGGTTTTCCATAGGATCCTATTGTGCTGCAAAACCTTCCATTTCTCTGAGCGAAATGGTCCCGAAAATTGGGTCCAGTTGCATTTTTTTTTTTTTTGTCCAGCGGAACGGACCACGGAATTGTACGGTCGGTTCCATTGGCAAATGCTAATGTGAACCGAGCCCAACAGTGAGGGAAAGCAGTATTTGACCCCCTGCTGATTTAGCTTGTTTGTCAAAAGTCCTGATGTACGCTGTAATGAGTGAAATAAGTATTTGATCACCTATCAATAGAGGACTTAGTACTTGGTGGCAGAACCCTTGTGGGCCATCACAGAGGTCAGACGTTTCTTGTAGGTGGCCACCAAGCTTTCACACATCTCAAGGCATTTTTGCCCACTCCTCAGTGCAGATCCTCTCCAAGTCAAAGTTTTTGAGGCTAAAGTTTGGCATCTCCAACTTTCAGCTCCCTCCACAGATTTTCTATTGGACTAACATCTGGAGACTAGGCCACTTCTGGGCCCATATGCAATTCATTTTCTCCTATACTCACACCTGGTTAGTAAAATGGCTGTTATACCATCAGTAAAGCAAGAAACTAGTCTAAATTATTTTGGCAGTACTTCAATTGCAGAATGCCGAAACATTATTTTAACCTCCCCAGTGGTTTCCCTGTGATTTTTGTACCAAAAGCAGTACAATTTGTATTATTGTGTGTTTTTCTTTATATTGTAAGCCTTTTTCTGGACCGCTTGTTGTGGTCTTGCAAACATACGTTAAAAACACACTAATTTATTTATTTATTTTTTAAGTTATTTGCTGCTATGGGCAGATTTTTATTTATTTTTTTACACTTAGAATTTTTTATATTGGATCCAATACAGAGGTTTGTAATGAATGCAATACAAAAGAATTTGAAGCCTGATCTGAGGACACTGCGTGCACCCGACACCAGGGGGCGTACGCAGCATCAGAGATACCCCAGGGGACGTGATCTCTGAGGGACAGGAAACAAAGGAGGAAGAAGATCACCGCCGGGGATCCCAGAGAAGATGACCGGAATACACTCACAGGGAAGCTGCGAGGTGCCAGCGGGGGATCCCATGCACCAGCAACGCCGCAGGAGATTAATAGTTATTGGACTTGTCCTTACCGATTCTAGTTTGTTTTTGTTTTTTAGGACAAGCCGGGCTCATCCATATTGTCAGGGAGGTTAAAAACAGAAGATAAAACAGAAGATAAATGACCTCCTAGAAGGAAAAAAACAAAAAAACAAAAACCTAAGAGAAGTCTGGTTGGGCAGATGACTTTTTCAATCAAACTATGTGAGTGGATTAAAGGACACCCGAGGTGAAAACAAACGGATTTTATTAGATATCCCAGTTTTATTCTAAAATTTAGCTTTGAAGTTTTTACTGTTTTATGGTTTCTGCTCAATGACTCATTCATTAAAGTATGCCAGAGCTAAAATCTATGAACTATTGACCCTTTCTAGCTCTTTCCAGCTCTCAGAAGCCATTTACTGACAGGAAAGGGTTTTATGGTTGTAATGCTTTATCAGTGAGTGTTACCCTAGTCTGACCTGGTCCTGACCCAGACAGGGGCTGCCACTTACATACCTGATGTTTACCTCTTTCAGGCAGTCTCTCTCAGCTACTATAAACCTACCATTATAGACTGGTCATTTCTTGGCCAGAGGTCAAACAAGAAAAATCAGCACAGGATCAAATGAAACTTATTCCCCTCACTATATGTACTCTTCTCCATTATCAAACTCACAAACATTTGGAGATCTGTATAGTGGATATTACTCCGACCTTTACATTTATAAATGTAGTGATCAGAACAAAAATAAATAAAAATTATAATATATATTTTCCAGCAGATCAACGGGTGGGTGGGGAACAGTCTATGGCCTCAATTCATTAACTGCGTGTGAAAATAACTACAGAGGCGGTAACTTAAAGAGACTCTGTAACAATTTTTTCAGCCTTAGTTCTTCTATCCTATGAGTTCCTATGCCTGTTCTAATGTGCTGGGGCTTACTGCAGCTCTTCCTAATTACACTGTCTCTGTAATAAATCAATGTATCTTTCCTCTGTCCTGTTTGTCGGGCTAAGGCTTGATTGTGTGGAATGTGCAGGGCTGCTTGTGATTGGTAGAAGTGATACACACCCTCTGCAGGCCCCCTGCATACTCAATGACTCACACACTATGCTTAGCTGAGCCTATTAGAAGCTGGTTAGTTTGTTTGTAAACATTGCCTAAAACTGTTAATTACAAGCCAGGATTGCAGCAGAGAGTGGCAGAAACAGCACAGAGGGGCACAGGAGAAAATAATGAATAGAATGGTATGCTTTTTAGTGTAAGAATATTAGAGTACAGATTCTCTGAAGAGAAGGCCTGGTGCACACCAGAGGAGTTTAGCAGCAGATTTAAAAACTCAAAACGCTCAATGTTATCCTATGTGTCTGTGCACACTGGAGCAATGAGGTTTTGTAAAAAAAAACCCATAGCATTATATTGGGAAGAGCTTTTAGAGGTTTCAAAAGCTCTTCCCAATGTAATGCTATGGGTTTTTTTTTACAAAACCTCATTGCTCCAGTGTGCACAGACACGGATTTCGGAAGCGTTTGTCCTCAATGTAAATATAGGAAAAACGCAAACCGCTCTGAAAAACGCTACTTCAGAGCGGTTTGCCAGGCTTTTTTTACAGTAGCTGTTCAGTAACAGCTTTTACTGTAACAATATGTGTAATCTGCTACACAAAAACGCACCCAAAACCGCTAGGTATGTTTAGAAAACCTCTCTAAACATGCCTAGAATCGCTCTGAAATCAGCTCCCAAAACCGCTGGCGTATTGCGGATCTGCTAGCGGTTTTGGTGTGCACTGGGCCTTACTGTGTGGAGGTAAGTTTTCTCTTGCCTTCTTGTCTCCAGCATGAGCTTAGTAAATTGAGGCCATTGACTACTTGGAGGGGGGTTGCTGCCCAATAAGCGTCACTAGCTACTTGGAGGGGGTTGGGTGCTGCCTAACAAGTACCATAATGGAATTTCAGCCGTTTTTGTAGAGGCAATATGTGTCGTCTTTTACAAGCGCTATCGCCGAATACAGCGTAATTACTATGCTTACCTTAAATCTCTGGTCATGGACGTTATGCACGCCGGTATAGTAGAAGTTATCCCCCACAGACACAATGAAGTCAGTTCCCCAGTTAGCTGCGGTATTGGCCATCTCAAGGGCCGTACGGTTTTCCTGTTCTGTGAAATAGGGAGGGAGAGGCAGCCCGCCCCAATCACCAATCACAGAGAAGCGTAGCGAGGGCTCTGACTCCAAGTCCACCAGAGGGCCGGAAAGCACCATCAGCGCTGAGCAGGAAAGGAACGCCAACACCGTCACGCACTTCGCCATGGTCAACCTGGGCAAGAGAAAATATCCACGATGTCTCAAATGCAACAGAATGGCAAAGACACAAAAACTACCTCCATAGACTACCAGTGCCAGCGACTCTGAGGTTGCATCGCTGTAACTTCTTGTAGCACTGGGTGTCCCAGGCTCAGCTCTTGACCAAGACATTATCTACATGGAGTTTGCTTGATAGTTTTTATATATTACAGAGATCATCAACTAGATACTCATTTTCTAATTGTTGTTCCAGTTATCCAGAACTCAGGCAACCGGAAATCTCAACTTACCGACAGGCCTGAGGGATAACGGGGACTTTTTGTGGGTGTATTTGGGGGCAATAAAATACTTACCAAGCCTCCAGTGACATTTTGTAGCCTCCCTGTAGCTCCATTTGGCTTTCCGGTGTCTGTGCATGGAGGTCAGTGGGTCGGGTGACACACCGGCGTCCGTGCGTGGAGCATGACGGAAATCCGCTAGGCGCTGTAGGGAGGCTACAAGATGTCGCTGGAGGGTTTGTGAATGTTTGGGGGAGGGGTGCTTTTTCAGCAACCGGCAAGCTTTGGAATATCAAATGTAATTGCTGCCAACTGTCTTAGTTTCAGGCTTCATGGAGGTTGCAACAAAGTCAGAAAATCACCATCTCATGCATAATCTCCAACAGGGATGAGTTGATTGGCTTCCTTAGAAAGTTCACCTAGAGCCTGGTACACACAGTTATGATTGGCCAATCACTGACCAATTCCACCACCTCCATGCAGTATGAGGGTTTACCAACCAACACAATTATATTGAATGCTATGAGCAAATTGTGCAGGGAAACACTCATACTACATATTTTTAACACTGGTCTGTGATTGGCCAATCATAATTGAAAGTGTGTACCAGGCTTTAGGCAGTGCGCTGTGGAGTCGGTACAAAAATCCACCGACTCCAACTCCTCAGTTTAGGATTCCACCGATTCCTCTAATTTGCATATTACAATCTTGTTTATTAAAAGTATGTAACATGAAATTCGTCTCTTAACTGCCAACACTTAGGAATTTTAAAAAAGACCACTGAAGTGAGAAGGATAGGGAGACTGCCATATTTATTTCCTTTAGTCATAGACTAAAAACTAGTCCTTGGTAAGAGTACTTGTAAAAAAGGTACAGACCAGAACAAAGAACATCTATCAGGCCCTAAGCAATGTAACTGTGGGTACATGTAAGAGTGATGTGCAGGGGAATAAGGAGATTCTTCCTCTATTACACATTCTTCATGCACAATCTGAACCAGGTTTATGGGTGATAGACAACACCTCTGTGTTCAATGTGCACAGCATTCTCAGTGGATTCCCTGCAGCTCTGTGGGGAGTGCATATGTAGAGTATAGTACTACTGTGTAACAAAGTAAACCTGAGACCGATGAAATTAAAGTTTTATCCATACCTGGGGCTTCCTCCAGCCGCCTTCAGGCTAATCAGTCCCTCGCTGTCCTCCTCCGCCACCTGGATCTTCTGCTATGAGCCCAGGTACTTGAGCCAGTCGGGCGTAGTGCGCATGCACACACTCCGCCGCCGGGAGCGTACTACACCTGCGCAGCACTATTGCGCAGGTGCAGAATGTTCCTGGCTGTGGGAGCGGCATGCGGCCGGACAGCGCTGACTGGCTGAATTACCAGGACTCATAGCAGAAGATCCAGGTGGTGGAGGACAGCGAGGGACTGATTAGCCTGAAGGGGGCTGGAGGAAGCCCCAGGTATGTATAACACTTTTCTTTTCATCTTTCTCAGGTACCATTTAATTCATAGTCACCAAACCAAATTTTAACAACGTATCAAATTATTTGATTTCATGAGCAAAGGGAGTGCATACATTTGCATAAATCAGCATCAATGCAGAATTATTTCCATCTCATTGACCATCTCTATTAGTGACACGGCTACACATCAGGCTTTATTCTTACAGCATAGATGTTATTTAGTATATATATATATATATATATATATATATATATATATATATATATATATATATATATATATATATATATATATATATATATATATATATATATATATATATATATATATATATATATATATATATATATATGAGATTCCTGTGTACACATCATATATACAGTCACAATCAGATCTGTATATCTGACTTTAAAAATACGGTGACTGCTTTATTGAAGCAGCACAAGTAACTCATTTTGATTGGTTTATTTCATTTTTGTGGACTAAGCACAGCCATTACTGTATATATACATTATTTATGACGACTATTATCTGAGAAATAGAACATTTTATCATATTTTCTATTTTAAGTACAGTTTAAATTCATTAGGAGTTGGAGCATTTTTTTTCCCGACTCCAGGCACCCAAAATTGCCCTGACTCCGACTCCACAGCCCTGCTTTAAAGCCTGGTACACACCTATATTTTGATTGGCCAATTTTATCACCCCATTGTCGTATAAGGGGCCAACAAATTTTGATCCCTGTGTTTGCATGGGATTCCTCCAGGTACTTAAGCCCCCCTCCATTCCAAAAACAGCCATTACTGTATATATACACATTATTTATGACGACTATTATCTGAGAAATAGAACATTTTATCATATTTTCTATTTTAAGTACAGTTTAAGCCCCCCCCCCCCCCATTCCAAAACCAGTTACACCCCCCCCCCCCCTTACTTGTGGGAAAGGGGGCATCAGCTACTGAGTTCAATCCTGGGTTAAAATTCCTCTTTAAATTTTCTTCTAGTGTGATGAGGTGTAGGAATCCAGCCTGCATTGTGCTAAGGCAGCATTGTGGTTTATGACAACAGGAGTTTGTTTGCCTTTGCAGAGCAGATCATATGACAGCAGGTCACACAAGCCCTTATCACTCAGCTTTCCAAACAGCCACATGTGACTCAGCACCTCACATAGCTGTGTTCACAGAAAACAACCTGCCCAGGTCTATTTATGGTCTATTGTTAGAAAGGGTAAATATGCGGTGTGGAGCCCAGGACTTCCCGAGATTACCTACATGGTATGTTTACGTCTAATGCTGGGAACACACGGTGCAATGCCCTACCCGATCGGTGGGAATCTAGTGATTATTTCCTACATGTCCGATCGAGAAAGGGATCGATTTTGCAAAGTTATCATTGGAAAATCCATCAATTTATGGATCGGGAGCAGTTTGGACATGTCCACACGCTACAACTTCCTGTCTGATCACCTGTAGATTGGACAGGAAATTGCATCGTGTGTTCCCAGCATAAGGAGGTGCAATTTAAAATAACCCTGTGGTAAGAAAAATATGAAGATGTATTGCTGAGGCTGTGAGCGCAGGCTCCCCATGACCGCAAAACAGAGCGGGCTCCCCGCGACTGTCCCCTACAGGTAAACAAAGCTGCTATGACAACAGTGGCGGTGGAATGTGGACCAGACAGGCAGAGGAATTAGCGGACTGGATGCACAATGCTGTGAATGAAAAGCGCACAGACACGGCAAGGACCACAGCATATCCTGTGCAAATACGCTGCAAGCGGACCATCATGCATCTGGAAAAAAAAAAAAAAAAAAAGATAGGCTGCCATTCTCCATTAGAGATTTGGTTGACCGTATAATAACCAATCAAAAGAGCCTATGTGCTGAAGGCTGCCAATCACCATTTGAGGAATAGTTACTTATAACCAATCAAAATAAAAAGAAACTGTACAGTTCCATGGAAACAGTAACCCTTTGCTTGGCTGTAGTCTTTATGTGCTTGTGTACAAATCTCAAATCCTCAGCAGAGGTGATCCAGCAGTGGGACTCCCAAAAGTCCACCTGTCGGCGCTGTACACATTTCTGGCAGAGCAGAGCCCAAGTGGAAAGCCATTAGTGTGCCTGCGCAGGCGGACCACCGTTTGTTCAGGGGCGCCAGCGCTGGATTTGGCTGGCTGAGAAGGATGGGGTAAGCCTCATTAGGCTAGAGAGGTCGTCCCTCCTCCTGGTTTATCAATTTACATAAAAACAGATTCTCCTGAGAGTGGACCTGTACTCAGAACTTTCTCTCTGCTCTAAGATAAGCAACAGCATAATCTTTACAGAAAAGTTATTTCTTACATCGTAGACCTCTTTTCCACGAACTGTTGAGCTGTGTGCTTAGCAAGCAGTTGCCAGGAAGCAGTGAGCAGTTGAGAGAGTTTGAGAGGCATTGCACTGCCTGTAAACAGTTCGTGGAAAAGAGGCCTTATAAAACTCCTGCAATAAATTTTCAGGGTTAACATCCTGTGTTTACATATTAGCTGTGTCTGCCGAGGACTGCTGAATTTCTGTGCTGACAGATGGGAGATCAAATTACACTTGTGATTACTTGAAGATTAGGGGGAGAATTTAAACAGGCTCTTCTCTCTAAAAACACAAGGTGCATTTCTCTATGTGTTCCTTCCGTCCTGTGCAAGAGTGAACACCCATTTCAGCTTGAGGGTACTTCTCACACTGACAGTTTTATGCAACAGATTCCGTTGTTACAACACAGAACAAGCAGTGCGTTGCTAGAATCCCACACATTGACATGCACAACACTTGTCGGTAAAAGTGCACATTGGTCATGTGCTTGTTTTGCCTGCGTTACATGGCATGCCACAACAAAAAGTTGTTTTTGGAACAACTTGAAAACCGAGCAGAAGAGGACAGCTACAAATTCTTTTGTCTCAAGTTAGGTGCAATTTGCAACTCAAAAAGAAATTAGCATCTCCCTAATCCTCTCTGTGGTCAGTTACTAGTGCAAGAGTAAAAAGAACTCACAAGACCTCCTGCTGTGTGTAGCCATTTGTGCTCAGGAAATGCTAGACAGTGTACAGATTTCAGCTTCAGGGCTTATTCACAGAGGAATGTTGTGAAGCCACGTTATAAAGTCTTATATGGTAGCTTACCGCAATGCTAATCCTACAGGACGTTCACAGTGTAGTGTCGCATTGTAACGTTTAGGAGTTACGGTAGTGCACATGTTACCAGGTACAGGAAAGCATACTTTTCATTGACTGTACGCTTGAGGGTCCTTTCACACTGGGGCGGTGCAGTATTTTTACCGCACCTCACACTGTGCAATGAAAGTCTATGGAGACTTTCATACTTTGACGTTACAGCGAGACGGAAGTGATGTTTTTGCTGCATCCCCGACGCAGGCCCAAAACTACGTTACCGTGTGGCTGCTGCGGCGACTTGCAGCGATCTGTGTAGGCCGGAAGTCATGTTAGTCTATGGCAGTGATGGCTAACATTGGCACTCCAGCTGTGGTGGAACTACAAGTCCCATCAGGCATTGCAATACTCTGATAGCTCTAAGCATAACTCGGGGAGGCACAGGCATGATGGGATTTGTAGTTTTGTCACAGATGGAGTGCCAAGGTTAGCCATCACTGGTCTATGGCGACGCATGGATTTTAAACAATTACCGATGCAACAGCATATTTTTTTTTTTCTTTTTTTTTTTTTTTTTTTTTTTACATACTGCATACTCCGAAGCAGGAAGTGACCGCAAGCATGCATCTCTTCCTGCTTGGCCGATGGCCAGACCTGGAACGCCACGTACTAATGTGGAGTTTCCTGAAGGACTGTTTCTGGCAGAGCGACGCACCACATAGCTAATGCTGGTTTGCAGTGTGAAACCAGATTTACTGTACCTACTGTATGTGACAGTAATACAGCGTTAATACTTTTTTTTACATGGAGTTAGAATGCTGCATCGTGACTAATGTCGCATTACAATGCAACGTCCAACTGAGGATGTAGAAAAAAAAAAAAAGAAAAAAAAAGGGTGGTCTGTGTGCAGAGCCATGCAGCACTGAGTTTGAAGCAAATTTTTTTTTTTTTTTTTTTTTTTTAAGAGGGTGGAATTACACTTTGCAAAATAAAATATTTGAAATTACTGTAATTCAGAGGGATCAAGTCTGACATTATTACATCGAGCAGTGTGCCAGCCCTTAAGGTGAACCAGAGACAAGGCACCCTAATGTATTTTGATATAATATCAGTGGGAACATAAGAGAAAACACCTACCCTGGTCTCTGCTTTATCCTTTACTGCTCAGCCTGCTTGTTATCAGCCCTGATAAAATCCCCCACTGAGCATTCAGTCTGGCTTTGCTCAGGAATCATCATAGCTGAGTTATAGCAGAGCCACAAGGGGCAGGCTTGGGCTTGAAAAGACATCAGAGAAGACAGACTCAGCTATAATGATTCCTGAGCCCCATCTACACCATACAATTTTTTTGTCCGATTCAATTCAACATGTCCAATCGGGATTCGATTCAATTTGCCATTCTTTTGCAATGGAAAATTGAATCGAATCCCGATCGGACATGTCAGAATGAATCGAACAAAAGAATTGTATGGTGTAGATAGGGGCTTTAAAGTACCAAAACTGAGGCTCAATTTAAAATGAGACTGTACTGTAAGAAAATTGATAATAGATCCTTACCTCAGTAGAGGAAAGTCTCTTTGATAATCTAGAGGCTTCTTGGCACCCACCATTCCAGAGTGAGGGTTTCTCTGAATATCAGACAATAGTTTGTCAGATATGGTCTCATTGCCGTACGAGCATGGCGGTACTGTACTTGCGCAAATATGGCCAGTGTCTGCACAGTAAGTAGCACTAAGTATGGGAGTATGGCCGCAAAGCAGAATATGGTCCCAGCCAGCAGTGGAGAACATGGGAAGACTGGTTTGGCCATAACTGGAGCCATTTCAGCATCCCTATAAACTGTATTGCCCCTCAGCCTCTCCTCCATTGTCCCCAGCATGCACATTTTGTGGTGTATAGTTGGTGGGGGGAGGTGAAGGCTAATCATGTGAGGTTTTATCTCTACAACTGCTCTCCAGGTGTTCTACACCTCACAAAACCCTATCCCACCATTGTCTAACTTGTTTTACAACCCAGGTAGATAATGCAGTTAGTTTACTTTAGGTAATCAAACTGGAGTCCCCATAGACAGACACTTCCTGCTCATGGTAGACTCGCTGTAGTTGGTTGTGACCACTAATAGGGGACCCTGGGGGAAAACACTAAAATTCCACACCAGGACCCTCACCCAAGGCCTTTGGGCAGGGTGCTGTAAACACTTGAGATATGCGACAGCCATACAACAGCCCAAAATGGCCAGCAACTGATCAGGCTTACATCAAGTCACCACTTTGTCCACTTATTCTCAATATGATTTTCGCAGACAAATTGTTAGCATTGTATCACTCATTGGAGTTCAACGCTGTGTGGCAATGGACAGATATATAAACATGCACACGCTTAAAACGGAACTGAAAGAAAAAAACAAAGTGTTTCACTTACCTGGGGCTTCTGCCAGCCCCTTGCAGCCTTCCTGTCCAGCACCAGTCCTCCCGCCACAAGCTACTTTTAGTTTGGTCATACAGTCGACTTGTTAAATCGATGGCAGCTGCACCCTCTAGGCTACATGTAGCTCACATTCCAGCCCCTATACCATCCTGCGCTATTGGGCGAGCAGGCGCAGTTGCCGCTTCAACCAAACCAAAAGTAGCTGGCAGGGACGGATCTAGGGGCGGGGCAAGCGGGTATCTTGCCCCAGGCACAGTTTGTTGAATTCTTAAAAAGGCAGCAAAATGAATGGCAGTTTAGGCACCAAAACCTGACCTTGCCCCAGGCGCAACTTGGTCTTGATCCGTCCCTGGTAGCTGGCTGCGGGAGAACGAAGAATCATGGAGGACCAGCGCAGGACAGGAAGGCTGCAAGGGGCTGGCAGAAGCCCAAGGTAAGTAAAACACGGCTTTTTTTTTTACAATTTTCAGTTCTGCTTTAAGGTGGACATACATCTAGCAATTTGGCAGCCTGATCAATCAATTCAATAAGTTTGACCAAGTCAAGAGCAAATGTTGTGTGTTCCAGTATGCACGATCAATAATAACTGACCGATATCTGGGCAAATCATGTCAATTTGTCAAATCGAGCAGGATGGTAGATATCGGCCAATCATAGTAATCAGCTACTGTTCACATGACTTCAATAAGCAAAGAATCAGGGTTTGGATTGAGAGCATAGAGGCACATCGTTTAGATCAATTAGTGAAGATTAATCCATTCCTATGGGATATAACTTGTAGTGTGAGTGTGTGCCACTAGTCAGTCAACTTTCGATCAATCACACTCTAGTTGTTCACCCAATAAAGTCAATCAATGGGGGAGGGGGAAGGAAAAAAAAAAAAAAAAAAACACACACACACACACACACACACACACACACACACACACACACACACACACAAGATGTATGGCTACCATGCCTGCTTAGCCTTTGCATTAATAATCTGGCCAGAGTCAAATGACTCAAAATGATCAAATCAATAAAATAATAAACAACAATACATATATGGGCAGCAGCAGCATACATATCAAAGTCAAGCAACCTGCAGATTTGTTATCCTGCTGATGTAGCAGGGCTGATTTGTCATGGCCTCTTCTATAAGCAATATTAAATAATGACTAGTGCAAAGCAATTAGTAGCAGGTGGGACAGTTATCTCCATCAACCAATCACAATCTTTGAGTGTTTTCCCCATGCAGTTCTATTTGCAGCAGTCTTATTTATTAATCACCCCTAGATTAGACCTCTCACCTGCGCAAAGCAAGGCAGCTCTATACTATTACTGTGCTACATAAAGGCTACTTCCGCCCAGGAACTACAAAGTTTACCAAAAGTTTCCTTATTCAGATAACATTGGAAGTTTACCTGTTTAGATTGGGCAGCCCACGTGGATTGTGCACGCCGGTGATCTTACCTCTTCCTCCGGCTCAGCCTCGAGAAATGCTCGCTGTGAGCTCTCTGCCCTCTTTTAAAAGCCCCAACCCAAAGCCTCTCCCCCCTCCTGTCTCCGATTACCCGAGCATATCAACAGCGACACACCACAACTTCCTCCTCCCCATAGCTGCACATAGGCTGCCATGCTCATCTTGGGGTCAGCGGGGCTGTGTGTATGTTTACCATACACTGCTGACTGCCATGGGGGGGCTGTGTGTCCACCATGCACTGCTGACTCTGCACCTCTCATCATCTCTGCCAGTCACTCCATCTGTATATTACATGGCTGACCTACAGCAGCAATGGCTTGTAGGCAGGAAACTCGCATTCCTCTTTGTTAATGAGCTGTGATCTCACATGCTGCTGAACATGCCAAGCAAATAGGACAGTAGAGGAATTTATTATATAACAATAATAAGGCCAACCCAAGTAAAACTATGCTATAAAGCTGTACACACACCAGACTAACTATTGTAATTGTAGTGTGCTGTTTAACTGTTGGCAGTACAGTTCAGGCTGGTTTCACACTGAGAATTGGCACACTACCAAAAACAGGCCTTTGGGGACGGAGCAGTAGTTTTCAGCGCTGCTAGATTTGGGCGCAGCCAGCGCCGCCATAGACTATACAGGGATCCAGTCTATAGCGGCGCTCAGTGAGTAACGTCGGCGCCGTCAGAAGACGGAGCCGAGGTTGCTTACAAAACACAATAATTCGGCCTCCAGCAATTGCTGGAAGCCGAATTATTTCATTCCCCCACTATCCATGGCGGCCTGGAGGGGGAATAGTAATTAACACGGCCCGGACTTGTGCAGAAGCAGGACCAGCCATATAACAGCTGGATCCTGCGCCCAAGTCTACCGGCGCCAAATTCAAATGTACTCTTTGGGGATTACTGAATTAGTACACGGTAAGCCCCTTCTGGCTGATAGCCAAACATGAAGTGACGCTAACGCTCACTTTCTGTTTCGGAAATACAGAAGTGCATGGAAGCGTATTATAAAAATACTAGTAGACCTAAGCCCATTTAAAAATGGGCTCTGGGTCTGTGTTGGAACCCCGCCTCCCCTCCCTCCCCTGAGACCACCGCCACAGAGACAGCACGCATGCGCGTGCCCGCCCCACATGGCCACTGTGTGCGCGCACACACCTTGGCCGGCCCCCTGGCTTGTCCTGCTCCCTGTATCAAGGCTGTCCGCGCTGCATATGCGCAGTAGAGCAAAGCACGGACACACACACACAGGGACGCAGAGACACGGGGGATTATTATATAGGATGCTTCTGTGCATGCGCGCCAGTAGGCCACCGCGCAAGTGTTTAAAAAAAACCTGCGTTGCTATAGACTTACCTGACTTGTGGTTCGGCTCAGGAGCCATATATGCGCTCATGTTAGGGGACTTCCGGCACACCGCAGGCAGGGATTTAACCCATAGACTTACATTGCCCTGTGGTAGGAATGCGGTAAAATGCTGCACTGCACCGCCCCAGTGTGAAAGGGCCCTCGGTGAGGTGCACTGTACAGGCAAGAGATATAGCTCCCGGCCAAGTATGTTCTGCTTTATGGAGCAGTGGGGGGGGGGGGAGGTGCTCATCGTAGAGGAAGCAGGTACTTTGGGTGCTGCCATAGGCGCCCTTTTAAATAGTTGTATTGAGAGGAAATTTGAGCACCCAAAATTACCCTGCTATGGCACTACTTCAATGGGCTCCTATGGGGCAACCTGGAAAGTCATGTTTTTTTTGTTGTTGTTTTGTTTTTTGCAGCAAGTGGCAGCCGAAAAGGAGGGGGCGTGGTTAAGGTCAGGCGTGGGGGATTGATGGTTATGGTCAGGTGTGGGGGTGGTGGTCAGGGTTAGGTGTCAGGAAAGGTGTGTGTGGGGGGGGGGCCAGTTAGAGTTAGGCATCAGGTAGGGTGTTGGGGGGGCTGCGGCTAGGGTTGGGCTTCAGGTCGGGTGTTTGTACGGCGCAGACTGTCAGGCCTCATTCACGCCTAAAATCGAGAACGCAAGCGTTTTGCGTTTTTGTGCGCTTTCTCCCCCCCTCCCGGCGATCCACTGCGCACTACGTTTCTGGTAAAAGTGCTTTTCTAAGCGCTATACCAGAGCGGTTTGGTAATTCACTCCCTGAAGCAAGCCAGGAAGTGAACTCTTTGACACGGTAAAGAATAAATACAATGTATTTATTCTTAAAAACGCAAATGCAATCGCTGCACAAAGCGATTTTGTGAGCGTTTTACGTTTTTCCTATACCTTCCATTATAGCAAAAACGCCCCAAAAATGGTACAGGCACTGCTTTGCGGACCGCAAAGCAGACGCAATGCGCTGATATGAACTTTCTCATATAGATTTATTTATTTAAGTATTTATATAGCGCCGACATATTACGCAGCGATGTACAGAGTATATTGTCTTGTCACTAACTGTCCTTCAGAGGGGCTCATAATTTAGACCCTACTATAGTCATATGTACAGTATGTATCGTGTAGTGCATGTATGGTCTAGGGCCAATTTTTTGGGGGGAACCCAATTAACTTATCTGTATGTTTTTTGGGATGTGGGAGGAAACTGGAGTGCCTAGAGGAAACCCACGCAGACACGGGGAGAACATACAAACTCCTTGCAGATGTTGACCTGGCTGGGATTCGAACCGGGGACCCATCGCTTGCAAGTCAAGAGCTCTAACCACTACGCACAAGCGTTTTGTGTGCGAAGTACTAGGCCGCAATGCTTCTAGATATTACAGTGTGATTTATTATGGAGGGAGTTCTAGAGGAGGGGAGAGGCGTGTGAGAAGTCCTGGGTGTGGGACTGGGAAGAAGTCAATATGACTGGAGGGGATCATTGGCGGAGTACAACAGGTAGGGGTGTCTGGAATAATCACCATTTCATGTAGGCCACATAGACAAGCACAAAAGCTTTAGATTTTGAAGTTGTGCTAATCCTATGACCTGATTGTTAGGAATAATAAACACACCCAACTGCCTCTGTTATTATTTCTAAACACTGAATGATAATAAAAATCTTTTTTTAGAACGTACTGTGTAGCGAATTGGAAGCAAATAATTAACGATTAAACTAAAGTAGTTCCCTATTTGCCTCTAAGAAGCCCCTTGTTGTTCCGTAAGTACAGTAATAGTTATGCAAAGTATTGTTAGTGGGACAGGAAATGACGGGGAACCCAGAGAATAAGACATCAATAAAAGTAGAGGTTTGAGGCCCCTTGTACACTTGGTGAGGTGCGATCATTAACGATCATTAATGATCGCACCGCTCCCGACAAATCGCAGCGCACATTATAGCTGCGGTGGCGCAACCTAATCAGTGGGGCATACTTTCCATAGAGTTCAACTCACTTTCGGGGTTACTGTGCATGACGCAAATATAACTCTTGCGGGGCAGCGATGGGACTAACCGCAACACGCCACACTGCAATCAGTGTAACAGCCCCGCGACTTCTGTGACAGGATGCAATGATTTTGTGTGACGCAATGTGACAGTCCATCCAAAGTGGAAAAGGGACCTTGTGGTGGCAGGATAGTGTAATGGTTAAAGTGACACTTAAGCCAGGAAAAAAAAATGAGTTTTACTCACCTGGGGCTTCTAGCAGCCCCCTGCAGCAGTCCTGTTCCCTCGCAGCCACTCACTAATCCTCTGGTCCCCGCTGCCAGCTAGTTTCGTTTTTGCCGACAGGCCCGGCCGTCAGGACTGGCCACGCGTAGCTTTTTCCGCATTCCCGATTGTAATTAGCGCTATTGCGGGCCGCAACGCATACAAAAATACGCGTTGCCGCATTACGCACGCATAGATATGCGACAAAGCGTGTATAGTCTGAACGAGGCCTTAAACTCATTTTTTTTTCCTGGCTTAAGGTTCACTTTAAGGGCTCTGCCTCTGACACAGGAGACCAGGGTTCAAATCTCAGCTCTGCTTGTTTAGTTAGCCAGCACCTATTCAGTAGGAGACCTTGGGCAAGTCTCCCTAACACTGCTACTGCCTATAGAGCGCATCTTAGTGGCTGCAGCTCTGGCACTTTGAGTCCGCCAGGAGAAAAGCACAATATAAATGTTATTTGTCTTCTCTTATAGACCATTTCCAGTGTTTATTAATTTTTTAACCCCTTCCACTTACCCCCAAGGGGACATGCTTCCTGGTGTCTGGGTGGATGAGCCAGGGACGGCACAAATGATGAGAAAAGCGGCAAGAAGTACCGGCGGGCGGAAAATGATGCACACGCAGCAGCCAGGAATGCCTTCCTATACGCTGTGTTTGGAGTGTAGTGTGAACCCAACCTAACTGTGAGGGTAACAATTGTAGCTTTATAGATGTGGTGAATATTACCAGGACATCTTCTTACATGGCAAGGTTTATTTCAGATGTATGGTGTATACTTTTAAGGTGCGTACACAATTACTGTTGCCCGCAGGGATCGTGACTTGATAACAGTTCAGGGCTGAGTGGTGCACAGATGTGTTGCTAGCCTACAGACTGATGACGTGTCTGTTGCTGTGGAGGGGGAAAGGAGGGAATTACGCACGGTGCATGTTGGATCGGTGAAAAGGAGAGCAATGCGCTTGGCTGAGACGATCCTGCACTCCAGATTTCTGGGTGACGCATCGGGGAAGCCAGGGCCGGCACTCCCATAGAGGCAAAGGGGGCATTTGCCCTAGGGCCCCCAACCTCTGCACAGGCCCCACGCCGCCGGCCCTGCTTAATGCTGCCTGCTCCCCCGCTCGCTCTGCTTCCCGTGGCCGTTGCTAACAAGCTGCAGCAGCAATTACTCACCTCTTCCAGCGGACGGCACAGTCCAGGCACTCTTGCCATGTTGTCCTCCACCTCCTCTATGACCCGTCACTTGTTTACAAATAACGTGCGCCGGATCATACAGCAAAGAGACTTTGTAAATAGGTAAATCTTTTGAATATCCAGAGCATACAACCATTATTGACCCCTGAGTTAATAAGACAGTTATTCTGTTCCGTGTTTCCCTGAAAATAAGCCCTCCCCCCAAAATAAGCCCTAGCAGCAGTCAAAGAGGAGGAAGAAGCGGGACACAGCGATGCAGTGCGAAGCGGCAGCCAGGAAGTGGACAAAGAGGTGCAGTGCCGATCAGGCACCAGTCAAGGTTATCAGCTGTGTGCAAGGATGACAGGGCAGGTGCCTAACCAGTACAGGAGACCCTTTTATCCTCCATCCTAGTCACCTCCTGTCACTCTCGCATCCAAGACTTCTCACGGGCTATCCCTTTCCTTTGGAACTCTCTCCCTCAGCCGGTTCGTCATGCCACGAGTCTGGAAACCTTCAAACGTACTCTGAAAACACACCTGTTCAGACAAGCCTATAATTTGCTATAGGCAGCTCTGAAGGCACACTGGATCACCCACTAACCCCTGTGTTTCTTTCCCTGTTGTTTCCTCCCCACTACCCTCTAGATTGTAAGCTCGCAAGGGCAGGGACCTCCTCCTAGTGTTTCTCATACCGCTGTAATTTTAACATATGCACATGTACCAACTACACATCAACTATGTATGTATTTGTATTTGTATTTATTCTATTCAATGCCATGACTGTACAGTGTCTTTTACTTCTCATGTATTTGTTCCCCATTATTTGTTTGTACTATGTACAGCACTACAGAAGATGTTGGCGCTATCTAAATAAAAAATAAGAAGAAGAAGAATAATGGTGTTCATATGAATATAAGACCATCCCTGAAAATAAACCCTAGCACATCTTTTAGAGCACAACATTTTGCAAAGCGATTTTCCTGTAATTTTTCACTGTACAGGAAATAGCGATTTTAGAGTGATTGCATTTTGTGATTCTTTAACATTTAAATGCAATCCCTACAAAAATGCTGTGTGCACCATGTTTGAGATTTCAGCAAATTACTACTTACCTGTGATTGCTACACAGAGGTGTATCTAGAGGGGTGCAGACATGGCTTGTGCCATGGGCGCCACAGCACAATGGGGCGCCATGCCACATGCCTCGAACTCAGACCTCAGATCAGATTAATTGGTATCTGGGGAACATGGCTACTTAATTTATTTATGAAGGTTTCACTTGGTTTAGTGTTAGAAAAGAGGACAGCGAGAGAATAAGAGAAAAAGTAACTTCAGCAATATCCTGAGCCAAAAAACACAGGTAATCATTACACATGTACATGAGAAAGGATGCTATTTTTAGAGGGTAAAGGGGCTCTGACTCTGTGTGTGTGTGTGTGTGTGTGTGTGTGTGTGTGTGTGTGTGTGTGTGTGTGTGTGTGTGTGTGTGTGTGTGTGTGTGTGTGTGTGTGTGTGTGTGTGTGTGTGTGTGTGTGTGTGTGTGTGTGTGTGTGTGTGTGTGTGTAGGGGGGGGGTTGGCACAATTTCAGTGTTTGCCGTAAGCTCTATATTACCCAGATACGCCCCTGTCGCTACAGTGTGAACACTGCCATTGATTTACATTGCCATAGAGCTTTTTCAAGCTCTACTGATTTAGGGCTAGTTCACACTTGGCAATTTTTCAGCACTTTGCTGATCGCTGGCACTAATGTATCCCTATGGATACATTCACACTGCAACGTTTGCGATTTCAATGAAACACAAATGCGTTGCATGCAGCGTTTTGAGGGTGATAGCGCTGTGATTCACTGTGATTTTGGCTGCAAATCGCGGAGCCGAACGTGGTGGCGGGCTAGTGGCGCTCCAAGCACCGAGTGTGAAGTAACCCTCACAGACAAGCTGAAATCGCTAGTAAAATGCTCCAGTGTGAATAAAGCCTAGAGTGTGAGCAGGTCTTTGCTATAGTACAATTCAGTCTGTTTTTCAATAAACAATGGGCCAGTATATACAATGGCAGGCAGGACTCAAAGCCTAGCTTAGCCGGTTGCATGAAAAAGACCAGCCACCATCGCATATACACTCTCCACAAAGGCCTCCAGCCTGGCCAAAAGAAGGCAGACTGAGCCTATTTATAGATTGATATTTGATGCGATATTAATGCGAAATTTTGGGCAACCTTGTTAATCATCATGATTTTCCTGTGTAAATTGTTGGTTGTTACGATAAAAAATGTCAGTTAAATATATCATATAGGAGACACACACAGTGATATTTGAGAAGTGAAAGTTTATTGGATTTACAGAAAGTGCGCAATAATTGTTTAAACATAATTAGGCAGGTGCATAAATTTGGGCACCACAAAAAAGAAATGAAATCAATATGTAGTAGATCCTCCTTTTGCAGAAATTACAGCCTCTAAATACTTCCTGTAGGTTCCAATGAGAGTCTGGATTCTGGTTGAAGGTATTTTTGGACCGCTCCTCTTTACAAAACATCTCTAGTTCATTCAGGTTTGGTGGCTTCTGAGCATGGACAGCTCTCTTTAACTCACACCACTGATTTTCAATTATATTCAGGTCTGGGGACTGAGATGGCCATTCCAGAACGTTGTACTTGTTCCTCTGCATGAATGCCTTAGTGGATCTTGAGCAGTGTTTAGGGTCGTTGTCTTGTTGAAAGGTCCAGCCCTGCCGCAGCTTCAGCTTTACCAATGATTCCTGGACATTGGTCTCCAGAATCTGCTGATAATGAGTGGAATCCATATGTCCCTCAACTTTGACAAGATTTCCAGTCCCTGCATTGGCCACACAGCCCCACAGCACCATGAATCCACCATCATATTTTTCTGTAGGTAGCAGGTGTTTTTCTTGGAATGCTGTGTTGTTTTTCCTTCATGCATAAAGCCTCTTGTTATGCCCAAATAACTCAATTTTAGTTTCATCAGTCCACAGCACCTTATTCCAAAATGAAGCTGGCTTGTCCAAATGTGCCTTAGCATACCTCAAGCGGCTCTGTTTGTGCTGTGGGCGAAGAAAAGGCTTCCTCTGCATCACTCTTGCATACAGCATCTCTTTGTGTAAAGTGCGCCGAATGGTTGAGCGATGCACAGTGACTCCATCTGCAGCAAGATGATGTTGTAGGTCTTTGGTGCTGGTCTGTGGATTGACTCTGACTGTTACCATTCATTGCTTCTGTTCATCTGATAATTTTCTTGGTCTGCCACTTCGAGCCTGAACTTGAACAGAGCCTGTGGTCTTCCATTTCCTCAATATGTTCCTAACTGTGGAAACTGACAGCTGAAATCTCTGAGGCAACTTTATGTATCCTTCCCCTAAACCATGATGGTGAACAATCTTTGTCTTCAGGTCATTTGAGAGTTGTTTTGAGACCCCCCATGTTGCTACTCTTCATAGAAAATTAAAAGAGTAGAAAACTTACAATTGACCCCCTTAAATACTCTTTCTCACAATTGGATTCACCTGTGTATGTAGGTCAGGGGTCACTGAGCTTACCAAGCCAATTTGAGTTCCAATAATTAGCTCTAAAGGTTTTGGAATCAATAAAATGACAACAGTGCCCACATTTATGCGCCTGCCTAATTTTGTTTAAACAATTATTGCGCACTGTCAGGGATGCTCGGATGTGCCTCATCCACGAATTCGGAAATCCGCGTGGTTGCAAAAAAAAATCCGCATTCGGCCCCGCCGCATGCGGATTTTCGTCCGCGTCCACGCAACCACGCGGATTTTTCCCGTGAATGGCGTAATCACGCGCGGATTCACGCCCGGAGGCGGATTTTCTTTTAACGTTAATAACAAAGCCCCCATACATGCTACAGTCCCCCAAATAGCATGGATTATCGAGGTGATAAGGGGCAACATAACTTCAACATAAAAAATTCCCCCCAAAAAATTTTTTCTAGAGAAAATGGATTTTAAAGTGAAATCAACACTTTAAATGGGGCTATTAATTGGTAATAAGTGGTTTTAAAAAGGGATATACGCGTTAAGCAGTCAAAGAGGTGAAGGCGAGTTCCAATGGCACTTGGCGGCGAAGGTACCGCTGGAGGAGGATGAGTGGCTGACGGCAAAAAGGCTCCAGAGAGGTTTTTGTAATTTTTTTTTTTTTTTTTTTGCAGCAATTAGCAATGACATCGCAGCAGAGTTGTCAGTGGACACGGGCAGTGTGAACGCAGAGTGCAGTGGTGGTAGCGACTGAGTCAGGAGAAGGACTATGCGGGCGGTCAGTTCAGCAGCACAGAAGGACCACGGCAACATACTGGTGGTAGTAGTAGCAGCACAGCGTCATAGTGCTGGCCAAAAAATTAAATGCACCCGGTGACCCGGGCAGTGTGAATGCAGAGTGTAGTAGCGACTGAGTCAGGAGGACAAAGCGGGCGGTCAGTTCAGCAGCAGCAGCACAGTAGTAGTAGCACAGCGTCATAGTGCTGGCCAAAAAATTAAATGCACCCGGCGACCCGGGCAGTGTGAACGCAGAGTGTTGTAGCGACTGAGTCAGGAGGACAAAGCGGGCGGTCAGTTCAGCAGCAGCAGCACAGTAGTAGTAGCACAGCGTCATAGTGCTGGCCAAAAAATTAAATGCACCCGGCGACCCGGGCAGTGTGAACGCAGAGTGTAGTAGCGACTGAGTCAGGAGGACAAAGCGGGCGGTCAGTTCAGCAGCAGCAGCACAGTAGTAGTAGCACAGCGTCATAGTGCTGGCCAAAAAATTAAATGCACCCGGCGACCCGGGCAGTGTGAACGCAGAGTGTAGTAGCGACTAGCGACTGAGTCAGGAGGACAAAGCGGGCGGTCAGTTCAGCAGCAGCAGCAGCACAGTAGTAGTAGCACAGCGTCATAGTGCTGGCCAAAAAAATTAAATGCACCCGGCGACCCGGGCAGTGTGAACGCAGAGTGTAGTAGCGACTGAGTCAGGAGGACAAAGCGGGCGGTCAGTTCAGCAGCAGCAGCACAGTAGTAGTAGCACAGCGTCATAGTGCTGGCCAAAAAATTAAATGCACCCGGCGACCCGGGCAGTGTGAACGCAGAGTGTAGTAGCGACTGAGTCAGGAGGACAAAGCGGGCGGTCAGTTCAGCAGCAGCAGCACAGTAGTAGTAGCACAGCGTCATAGTGCTGGCCAAAAAATTAAATGCACCCGGCGACCCGGGCAGTGTGAACGCAGAGTGTAGTAGCGACTGAGTCAGGAGGACAAAGCGGGCGGTCAGTTCAGCAGCAGCAGCACAGTAGAAGTAGCACAGCGTCATAGTGCTGGCCAAAAAATTAAATGCACCCGGCGACCCGGGCAGTGTGAACGCAGAGTGTAGTAGCGACTGAGTCAGGAGGACAAAGCGGGCGGTCAGTTCAGCAGCTCAGAAGGAGGACCATGGCAACTTACTGGTAGTAGTACCATAACACCAAAAAATTAACCAAGGTAGGCACTAGGCAGGTAGTAAATGTCTTTATAAAGGCAGGCATAGTTAACAACAGCACATGCAGCAGCCACTTCATGTCCCCCTGTGTCCGACAATAGGGGCCAGGAACTCACCTTCCACCCAAGCCTGGTTGATTTTCAGGAAGGTGAGTTTGTCCACAGAGGCGTGGGAGAGCCGAGAGCGCTTCTCTGTGACCACGCCACCGGCCGCACTAAAGCATCTCTCTGAGAGGACACTGGAAGGAGGGCAGGGTAGGAGTTCCAGGGCGTACTGGGAAAGCTCGCTCCAGATGTCCAGTCTCTTGACCCAGTACTCCAAGGGGTCCACGGGGCTGTCGGTGTCATTGAGCCCGCTGGATGACCCCATATAGTCAGACACCATGGTGGTCAGTCGTTGCTTGTGCTGGTTGGTGGTGGATGCTGTGGCGGGCACCTCTGTTCTGGGCTGCTGCACTGCATACAGGCTCTTGCTTAGGCTCTTCAGGTCTCCGGGGCGCCAGTTGCTGCTGCTGCTGCTGGTGGTTGTTGTTGTGCTGCTAGTGGCAATGGCAGGCACCTCTTGCTGGCTTGGCAGAGCAGTTACAGTGGGGGTGGAATGCTGGGGGAATGCTTCCAGTAGTCTGCGCACAAGGGCCTCCTTCAACTCCCTTGTGCGTTGCTCGGTGGTGGATGGCGTCATTAAGTCTCCCAGCTTCCCCTTCAGACGGGGATCAAGCATCAAGGTAATCCAGATGTCCTCCCTTGAACGCATCTGGATCACCCGGGGGTCCCTGCGAAGGCAGCGCAACATGTGCACAGCCATGGGAAACAAGTGGGCCCTGCCAGCAAGATCTTCCTCGTCCTCGCCATTGTCCCATAACGCATGCCTGTCCTCTTCCTGTGCCATGTCGTTGTCCTCCTCAAACCGCCATCCACGTACAACGCCTGCTGCACTCTGCTCCTCCTCCTCCTCCTCATTCAGGTTAGGGACCTCCAACTCTTCCACTACCTGCTGTGAGCACTCCTCTGAGCTGGACTGTGCTGCCATCTGCTCCTGTTCTTCCAACTGCCTCAGGGCTTCATCCCCACGCTCAATTAAATTGTCCATTGCCTGCTCCAGTAGACAAACCAAGGGCACCCACTGGCACACAGAGGCCCGCTCCTCACTGACCATCTTGGTTGCCTCCAGGAAGGGACTCAGCACCAGGCATACTTGCTGCATCAGTGTCCACTGAGTGGCAGTAATCATGGGGACTTGCTGGTTGCTGGGGACACTTGGGTCTAGCATGTAGGCCCTAAGAGCCAGCCTGTGCTGACACAGCCTCTCCAACATGGCCAGAGTCGAATTCCAGCGAACTGGCATGTCGATGATCATCCGGTGTTGTGGCCTTCCATACTGCTGCTGTAAGGTGGACAAGAGTGCAGAGGCAGTGGCTGACAGGCGGAAAAAGCGTACCACCGCCCGGGCATCCTGCAGCAGCTCGCTCATCCCCTGGTAGGTGCGCAAGAAGCGCTGCACCACAAGATTGAGCACGTGGGCCAAGCAGAGGATGTGCTGGAGGTTTCCCTGCTGCACTGCTGCCACCAGGTTGGCCCCGTTATCGGCTGCCACATACCCCACTTCCAGGCCTCTGGGGGTCAGCCACCTCCGCTCCTGCTTCCTGAGGGCGGCCAGGACGTTGGTGGCCGTAAGCCTCTCCTTCCCCAGGGTCACCAATTTTAAAAGGGCTTGGCAGTGCCGAGGCTTGGCGCTGCTGCTGCCGAGGCGGGCTTGCTTTCCGGGTGCTGAGGGAGTGTCGTGACAGGACCCTTCTGCATCCCCCCTGATCCCGCGTGGTGGCACCACTAGCTGGGCTGATGCGCTCTTGTCCTCCCTCCCTTCCATCAGTGTCACCCAGTGGGCCGTAAAGGACAGGTAGCGACCTGTCCCAAATCTGCTACTCCACGAGTCCATGGTCACGTGGACCCGCTTGCCCACAGAGTAGTCCAGGGAACGGGCCACGTTTTCCACCGCAAACTTGTGGAGTGCTGGGATCGCGCTCCTGCTGAAATAGTGGCGACTGGGGACTTGCCACTCGGGGATGCCAAATTGGAGCAGCGTCCGCATGGCGCTCCCCTCCTGCACCAGGGAGTAGGGAAGCAGCTGTGATGCCATGGACCGGGCCAGCAAGCCATTTAGTTTGCGGATCCGCCTGTGGCTTGGAGGCAGAGGCTTGGTCAGACCCTGAAAGGTGTCGCTCAGCAGGGTCTGACGACGCTGGGATGCAGGGGAGACAGAGGAGAGAGACGAACACTGGCTGCCAGCCTCAATGTCTGTGTCCTGAGCAGCCGAGGTGGAAGAGCGCTTGCGTGCTACTACTGCTGCTGCTGTGGGGGATTCACGACCCTGAGGGAGGGAGGATGCTGCTGCGCTGGTGGGCCTTCTGCTCTCAGGAACCCCTGCCAGCAGTGCCTGCTTCCTCTTAAAGTCCGCATACTCGCGGCAGTGGCGGCTTCTCAGGTGGCCCTGGAGGGATGAGGTACCCATCTTGCTCAGACTTTTCCCACGGCTCAATCTTTTGCTGCATAACCTGCACACCGCATACCTTTTGTCATCAGTACATTCCTCAAAGCAATCCCACACTGGTGACTTTAATTTACTGCGGCCCCCACTAGCAGAGGGTGCAGAGGAGCAATGTGTGGTAGTAGTTGCCGGGGGTTGCATGGTGGTGGTGCCGGCTGAAGCAGTGTCCTGTCTACTTCCTCCACGCCCACTGCTGCCGATGCCCCTGCCCCTGCCTGACATATGGCGATATCCTTGCCTAGGCCGAGGTGACTCGTCATCCTGCTCTGCCTCTGACCATTCTTCCACGGACTCAGCAGGCTGCACATAGTTAGGGTCCACAACGTCGTCATCATCAGCAGCATCATCATAATCCAGCTCTTCCTCTGACTCCCCCGCCTCCTCTTCTGTCCCTACATCCCCAGACACAGACCCCTCTTCTTCATCACCAGAACTCAACAACGCTTGTGATTGTGGCCCGATCTCAATCTCTGCCACATCAGTCCCCAGTAAGTCCTGAGCTTCTTGCATCAGCAGGTTCCCAGATGCCGGACTGAGGGACAGAACGCTGTCATCCTGGGAGGGCTGCTGACCAGTGGGTGCTGGGGTGGATGTCACAACAAGCGTGGGATGTTGGCTGCTGCTGCTACTGCTTGGAGTGGTGCTCACAGTAGAGGTCTGGGAGGAAGTCATGATGTCCATGAGTACGTCAGGTTTCATTTGCTCAACCACCACACGGGGACCAGAAACTTTAAAATATTTGGACAATGGCGTCCGCTGACTCGGCCCAGGCTTTGCTGCCCCCCTTTCTGCTGCATCACGACCACGTACAGCTGGGCGTCCTCTCCCTGGACGTGGAGCAGTCCCAGAAGTGGCTGAGGCAATTAAACTCCCTTTCCTCTCACCCCGCGAAACCCTGCCAGACATGTTGCTAGTAATGAATCACTGGATGCAGTGGGCACAGTACAAGGTCACTGAAGGATGCAGTGGGCACAGTACAAGGTCACTGAAGGATGCAGTGGGCACAGCAGTGGGCACTGGATATACAACTAGGTCACTGAAGGATGCAGTGGCCACAGTACAAGGTCACTGAAGGATACAGTGGGCACAGTACAAGGTCACTGAAGGATGCAGTGGGCACAGCAGTAGCCACTGGATATACAACTAGGTCACTGAAGGATGCAGTGGCCACAGTACAAGGTCACTGAAGGATGCAGTGGGCACAGCAGTGGGCACTGGATATACAACTAGGTCACTGAAGAATGCAATGGGCACACAAGGATGTCACACTGTGTAATGAGATGCTCATATGCCAGCGAGCGAGCGAGCAGTGGGCACTGGGCACGGCACAAGGTCACTGACAGAATGAATGAACAGCGCTGGCAGAGAGTGGCGGCGCCGGCGGTGTGACTGGCTGCCTGCAAATAGTACAAGTGTATAACTGTCACTGGAATATACAAGTGAACACTGCAGCTGCACTAACCTGCCTGCCAGCACTCTACACACAGATAATCCCCACTCCCACTACACTGCAGCACTGAACCTGCCTGCACAGCACTACACACAGTTAAATAATCACTAGACTCCCACACTCCCACTACACTACACTGACTACAACTAACTACAGCAATCACTCACTGACTAGCTAACTGTGTACAGTATAAGAGCAGTGTTAGCAAAAAAAACGCTTTGTTTTTAACACAATAAATGCACTTGCTCAAACAACAATGGCCTGGAGATAATCCTCTCAGCACCACAGTCTAACAAGGACAGAGCTTTTCCATCATGGCCGCCGCTTTATATTCAGGAGGGGAGGGCATAGCTCCCCTCCTGTGATTGGTTGCTAGGGCCTGGCTGGGGCACTCTGATTGGCCTGCAATGTGTCACTTCCGCATAGTTTGACGCATTTCCGCAAACCACGACTTCAGCACCGGGTTTCACGAGCGTGAATGCGGATTTCTGTCCGCATTCACGCGAAGCCGAAGTAGATTTTCGTGGTTGAAAATCTATTCACGGATTTTCGTGTCCGAGGCGGAATGTGTCAAAATGGTCGTGAATCCACGCGTAAGCGTGATCACGACCTGGCGGTGAGCACCACTGCGCACTGTCTGTAAATCTAATAAACTTCAATTCACTTCTCAAATATCACTGTGTGTGTCTCCTATATGATATATTTAACTGACATATTTTTATCGTAACAACCAACGACTTATACAGGAAAATCGTGACAATTAACAAGGTTGCCCAAACTTTCGCATTCCACTGTAATAATGTAATATAATGGACAACCTTAACAGTTTGTTAACAATTGGTGATGTAATCAGACTCCCACAAACCCAGAGAGCATTTTTTTCCCCGTTTTTCTCTTTTTTGGGGGGGGGGGGGGGGTCACTTTGTGGTCCTCCTGTGTCTCTGGGTTATTGCACACTTGCTATCCCAAATTTACCCTTCAAAACTGAAACACTTCGCCATCAGAAATCCAGGACTCATGGATGTCACGGAACGTTTTCCAAACTTTGATACATTTTGGCATACCTCTGCTTTGCCCACATTTTTGCCCCACCAAATGAGCTTATCTGCCGTGGCAGTCAGTCAGCTGACACGGGAAAAGATCAAATTACTGTTGTGATTAGTCACAAATGATCGGGAATTAGACAGGCTAAACTCTCTAAATACATACAGGGTGTATTTCTCTCTGTTTCCCTTCTGTCCTGTGCAAGAGTTCAGCTCCACTTTATTGGTCAGATCTGCTTTTATTTACAGAAAGAAGCTCTGTGCTGAGCACACATTAGGCTGAGTTGACTGTCACCTAAGTTTGTGTCTGACGCTCATACCACAGTTTCACTTCCCCTTCCTATATCGCTAAAGGTTAAATAACTTCATCTGTTTATTTGTTTCTTATGTTTTGTTGAGAAATGTAAATGGCTTAAAGTCAGGGACTGTTCTAGACTTTTTACTGCATGAGGCAAACTTGTGAGGATGCAGCAACACCCCCTCCCCCATTTAATGTTCTCACATGACATGCTGCAGCTCAATACGATAGCACCCTGGCTGGCTGTGATTCTGACAAACAAACTGCTCACCTCAGCCACTCCATTCCTCCTCAGTCAGAACAGCAGTGCCACTCAGGGCCGGGCCGAGGCATAGGCTGGAGAGGCTCCAGCCTCAGGGCGCAGTGTAGGAGGGGGCGCACAATTCATTCAGCTGTCATTCCTAATTGTGTATGAAGCAGAAAGAAATAAGAAAAGGGCATACATAGCAGTGACTGCAAGCCAGATAACTAGATATTAAGGTGTTGGGGAGGTTGTGGGCCCTGTGGCACCTCTTAGTCTAATAGCAATCAGTAGTGACGGCTGGGGTGGGAGGGATGGAGGGGCGCACTTTGGTGTCTCAGCCTTGGGTGCTGGAGGACCTTGTCCCTGCTCTGGTGCCACCTCCTCCCTTCTGCTGTGCAAGTCAAAGGAAACACTGCTCCTCTCTTGCCTTCCCTCTCCTCACTCACTGTCAGACTCCTCACACAGCACAACAAGCTGCTTTGACCCAGTGATGAGCTCTTCACCTCGCTTTTCCTACTCTGAACCAGCCCTGCATATAGTGGTTGTTTTTTTTTGTTACTAGATTTGTATTAAGTGGTCCCACCTTACAACAACTTTGACTTTAATTGCTGCCTGTGTCACTGCTGAGAACTCCCCTCATCCCTATTTTCTCTGAAAGGAAAAAGTTAGAGGAACAGCCTCTATGTTATCTTTGGTGTTACATAGTTACATAGTTACTTGGGTTGAAAAAAAAAGACATATGTCCATCAAGTTCAACCAGAAAATAAAGTACAACACCGGCCTGCTCCCTTGCATATCCCTGTTGATTCAGAGGAAGGCAACCCCTCCCCCCCTTTTTTTGTTTTTTATTAACACTTAGGTCGGGAGTTTATTATCATAACTACCTTCTGGATAGGGCCAAATGACCTCCATAAGGTAACTGGTGTTTTTGACATAAGGGCTGATTTAAAAAGCAGTCCGTCAATAGGAAGATGAAGTAGAGAATGTGGAGCATTGGAGAGGACTGACAACCTTCCCAGACATTCTAATCTCACACTCATATTCTTTCCCTAACTGCTGTGGGTGCCTGTGCTGAGTTCCGCAAGGAGAAGAGTTTGAAGGTCATCTCTGTCATCTATAGCTGTGATGAAATCAGATTTCTGTTAATGCGGATGCAGCATTAGTGGTATCTGATCAGTCTGTATAGCAGGATAGAAACTGAAGCTTGGGTCAATCAGTGCAGACAAAGTTCAGGCTGCATGCAGCACACAGACAGCTCTTGGATTGTGAAATAGCCTAATGCTGGGAATACACGGTTCGTTTCTGGCGCTCGATTCATCTCTCAATCATTTTTTGCCGCTGGATTCTGCAGTCGAATCCTGTTATCTTCCGCTCGTTTTTCTTACCTTTTTCCATTCACTTCTGTCAGAAATCGAGCGGCGAAAGGGAGATCGGACATGTTGGAAATTATCTATCGAACCAATCTAAATGACTCAAAAACGAACCGTGTATTCCAAGCATTAGTAGCACAAACAAAACTAAATAATGTTCTTTAAAAGAATTACAAATACTTTATATTATACTGATAAATTAAGGTCAATTGATTGCTCCTGTAATTACTGCTCGGGCATGGACCTCCCCATTCCTGTGGTGACTGTGAGAGTCCAGGACACGCCCTTCCCCATTTGGGATGATCAGTATTTGCTGTCTCCTCCTATAAGGAAGCTCAGAGTGTGAGATTGTCAGCACAGTGGTGTCAACCACTCTCATAGGGTGATAGCTGCTGTGCAGGGGAGTAAAGGAAACTCATCTGATACTTATATTAGCTGTGCAGTGGCGTAGCTAAGGAGCTGTGGGCCCCAATGCAAGTTTTACAATGGGGCCCCCCAAGCACTCTATACATAACAATTGATACAGCGCATCAAAACTACAGTGTAAGAGGTGCAAGAAGGGAATGGGTAGCAGTTGTAAGAAATTATACCAACTATACGTTGGTTGCTATTGGCAACAACACAACACACCTTTATTCCGGCACCAGCAACTCATTAGTAAGAGCTGCAAACACGACTCTCATCGCAGCAATAGCATTGGAGATCGAACTCCTCAGGCCAACTTCAGAGTTTAGGAGTTTATTCAGTCCACAGATATACAGATACAGTTCGTTACATCTTAGCAAAGCAGATTCTTCTGTAGTAAGTCTGTTGCGTTACAGCTTCTTGATTACCTTACTGGTGAATGGTACTCAGGTTATCTTCTGTCTATACTACGTTATATCTAGACTACCTAGGCTGGAGGCCTATCTATTATATACAACATACAGTTATAAAGTAGGACATGACATAAATAAAGATAAAGTAAAGATTGAGGCAGGAGGCAGAAAGTAAGTAAGGCTCTGCAGCCTATATCCTGCCTTAAATCGTCACTACAGAGTTAAATGTGACATCATCCGACCAGGGACGGTCCATACCTCGTCGCCTGTCATTGGCTAGGACCCCTCGTGGGGTAATGACAACCATGGACTTTACTGCGCATGACATGGAAAATCCCATGTTCCATACCACGGTCACGTTGTTCTGTACTAGGCTACATATTTATATTGTTCCCCGCCAGCTAGTCTCACCTTGGGACTAGATAGCACCAATAACGCCTTGGAAATGTTCAGTACCAGTTCTGCTGAAAATCAGAACTGTCTCTTTCCTCTCTAAGAGAAAAATCCCCTTAAAGGGCAATTCTGCACACCAAGCCTTTTTCACTAACTCAGGTCAAGTAACTGAGGCCTACTTAAATTATAACAGCAGTTTGTTAATAATTACCACTATTCAAAGCATGATTATTATGACCACAGGACCAATAGAGAGCTAATACTGTAGTTGAGGGAGGGTCTCTCGCGACCCCTCTGGCCCAAGGGCCCTGATGCGGTCGCTACCTCTGCACCCTCTATTGCTACGCCCCTGTAGCTGTGTGTAGACATAACTGAATGGATTTTAAAGGATACCCAAGGTGATATGTAGGGTGCTAAAGAAATTAATAAATAGGCTGTGTTCTTTTTTTTCTTTTCACACTCCTTTTCCACTGCTTGTATTGCGATGCAATTCTAGCTGAAGCCAGGCATAGCATGAATGGGACTTTTCAGTCGCACCAAAAATTGTAGTAATATACACAGAGCAAGTACAGAGGAGAATGGATTGAGCTCTATCCTCAGCACTCTATAAAAGAAAAGAGTAGTGCTGGATATATATAAGCATAAAGTGTTTTATTTATTTTTTGTTTATATAAAATAGATACATAAAAAAGCATTCATTTGCTACTTTATAGGACCACTCCAACGAAAAAAAAAGAAAGCAGTTAAAATCCGACAGAACCGATAGGTTTTGGACTAGTCCATCTCTTCATGGGGGATTCTCATGGATTTCTTTGTTTTCAAAAGCATTTCCTAAATGGCAGTTTAGCTGCCAAAACAGTAAGATACCAGCCAGCCTCCCTACTCACTTGCACACTATTTTGGCAGTTAGACATAGAAAATGCAGTTCAGGGAATGCTTTCGAAAACAAAGAAAACCTTGAGAATCCCCCATGAGTAGATGAGCTAGTCCAGTGATCTGCAAACTGCAACAGCTGGTAAGGAACTACAAGTCTCACAATGCATTGTGAGCAGGAGTCTGAAAGCCACAGTCGTGATTTATAAAGGCAAATGCATTGTGGGACTTGTAGTTCCTTAACCCCCTTGCCGTTCCAATTCTGCCGGCAAGGGGGCAGGGCAGCACTTTTTAAATTTTTTTTTTTTTTTAAATCATGTAGCGAGCCCAGGGCTCGCTACATGATAGCCGCTGACAAGTGGCATCCCCCTACCCACTCCGATCGCCTTCGGTGATCAGAGTAGGCAGGAAATCCCGCTCAGAACGGGATTTCCTGCTGGGCTTCCCTGGTCGCCATGGCGACCGGGCGGGATGACGTCACCAACGTCATGGACGTCGGGACATCAGAGGGAATCCCGATCCACCCCTCAGCGCCGTCTGGCACTGACCCCCTTGTCTGGAGGGGGGGGCGGCACGGCGGGTAGCGGCGAATCGGCGGCGAGCGGCGGCAATTGGAATATGCACACAGCTAGCAAAGTGCTAGCTGCGTGCAGTAAAAATTTTTTGGGGGAAAATCGGCCCAGCGGGGCCAGAGAATCCTTCTGCGCAGGTTACCCCGAGCTGAGCTCGGGATAACCGGCAAGAAGGTTAACAGCTGGAGAATCAAGTTTGCAGATCACTGGGCTAGTCCAAAACATGTCGGTTCTGTCAGGTTTTAATTGCTTACTTTTTTCACTTTTTCACCATATACACTTCCCTCTTGTGCACCTTCCTCACAGGTGGAGGGCCATCTGGCAGGGGCGTAGCAATAGGAGTTACAGAGGTCTCGACCACACCAGGGCCCTTGGGCAAGAGGGGCCCCTTAGGGCACTCCCTCAACTGCAGTATTAGCTAATTTTGGTCTTGAGCTGGTAATAATCACTTCTATAGATGCTTTGAATGATAATAATCATTAACAAGCTGCTCCTCATCCCCTTCTTGCACGTCTGACACTGCAGTTGTCTTTAGCAGGGTTTGGGGTTCCATATCAATTGTTATTTATAGAAGGATTGGGGGGGCAATATAAAACTTGCACTAGGGCCCACAGCTCCTTAGCTACGCCACTGATATCTGGTATCCCCCTGTAAAAATTTTGGCCACAATAAAAAAACAATGTTAAAAATATGTATCAGCTTGTATCAAAAGTAGTGTCCAATCTGGTAACTACTACAGACTTGTGCAAAGTATGCAGAAAAAATGAGCTGCCTTAAAGAGAACCTGAACTGAAAGGTCATACTTACCTCCCGTGTAATCTACTCCTCAATCTCTTTCTCCTCTACTGTGTCCTGTTTGTCCACTGTGATCAATGAACTCTCCGTCCTCCATTTTGAAATTGGCCATTACCCATAACAGCTTCCTGGTCAGCACACTATTAAACTGTAATATAAACCACTTGAGCCATTGGGAAACATGGACATTACCTTGCACATTCAGTTGTAACTGACAGCAGCTGATACATAACTGACAGCAACTGGTACGTTTCAGTTCTGACAAAATCTTGTCAGAACTGGAAGGGATCACTGTAAGGGCTGGAACCCACAGGAGCGCTTTTGGCAGCGTTTTGGCAGCACTGCGATACGCTAGCAGTTTGCCAAAACGCTGGGCTAATGTTAATGGATGGGGCAACTTCCACAGGAGCGTTTGCGTTTCCCAGAAACGCAAACGCAGGACCTGCAGCATTTTGGGAGCGTTAGCGCTTCAATGTAAAGTATTGAACCGCTAGCGGAAACGCTCAGCAAAACCTAAACTGAGCGGTTTTGCTAGCGTTTTGCGGTTCAGCACACTGTAACAAAATGAAAAATAATTCACAGGACCAATCAGGATAAAAACGCAAAACGCAAAACGCTAGGCACCCGCTGGGGAAAAAAATACAATGTTGCAAAACACGACCCAAAACGCGCATGAATCCGCTTGCAAACCGCTCAGACAAAACGCTAGCGGTTGCGTTTTGCGTTTGCGGTTTTCAGTGGGTTCCAGGCCTCATGGTGGCCACTAATGAGCCAATCATTTTCATCCAATCTTACCATTTCTATGTAATATAAGGTAACTGCCTGAAGTATCCATTCAGTATATTCACTCAATTTACCCTTATACTACATAGATTTGGTAAGATTGGATGAAAAAGATTGGATCATTAGTGGCCACCTTAAGAAGAAAATGGTGAGCTTCTGAGAGGAACTGACGGTGAAGTAAGTATGTAATATTCATTTGCAGCTACGTCATGTGTTCATTTTAAATAATTTTACTCACTTCAGGTTCCCTTTTAAGATCCTTGTATGGAGGATGAATAGCTGCTGTTATTACCATTGCAAGCAAACTGTCAGTGTTACTTCATGGGGCGGGTTATCTCTATGTTACGATATGCAGTTCCTTGTAAGGAGCAGACAGTTCTGTTGTGCGCTGCCTGTGTCCTTCTCGATCACCTCTGCCATGTCAGAGTCCCAGACGGGTTGGCTAGATCTTGCGGCTGCTCCCAGGTGCAGCAGCTTCCTGGTAAGTGACGTCACTTCCTCCTAGCGCTCCGATGGATCTTGCATACGCTGTTTTGTCTGCAAAGAGTGTACAAGTTGCAACTGTATCCACCAGTGGTATAGCAATAGGGGTTGCAGAGGTAGTGACCGCATCGGGGCCCTTGGGTCAGAGGGGCCCCGAGGGGCCCTCCCTCAAGCACAATATTAGCTCTCTATTGGCCCTGTGCTGGTAATAATCACTTCTATAGATGCTTTAAATAGTATTAATCAACAACAAACTGTTTCCATTCCCCTATTTGCACCTCTGACACTGTGTAAATCCTTGGAAGGTTTTGAAGCACCATATCAATTGTTATGCTGGGGGGGGGCATGTAAAGCTTGCACCGGGGCCCATAGATCCTTAGCTACGCCACTAGTATCCACACTGTGCTCCAGTTTACATAGTTATTTGGGTTGAAAAAAGACATACGTCCATCAAGTTCAACCAGAAAACAAAGTACAACTCCAGCCTGCTCCCTCACACATCCCTGTTGATCCAGAGGAAGGCGAAAAACCCTTACAAGGCATGGTCCAATTAGCCCCAAAAGGGAAAAAAAATCCTTCCCAACTCCAGATGCCAATCAGATAAAATCCCTGGATCAACATCACTGAGCATTATCTAGTAATTATAGCCATTGATGTCTTTCAACACAAGGAAAGCATCTAAGCCCCCTTTAAATTCAGATATTGGGCCTGATTTACAAAGCGGTGATAACTCAGTTATCACGCCTAAAAGACTTTAGGCGTGCTAAGCTTTGCACCGCTAAGTGAGCACCGATTTGTGCTCTTTATCGTGCGCAAAGTCCCGCGCGCAATCACGTAATTCCGCGCGCAGAGCCCATAGGGTTTAATAGGCGCATCGCGCGCACTGCACCGTGCGCCAACTTTGCGCGTGGGAATTTCGTGCGAGTTTCATTTTATCACGCCTAAACTGAGTTTAGGCGTGATAAGGGGCTTTTCACAGGCGTGCAAACACTTTGCACCGCTTTGTGAATCAGGCCCATAGAGTTTGCCATAACGACTTCCTGTGGCAATGCATTCCACATCTTAATCACTCTTACTGTAAAGAACCCTTTCCTAAATAAATGGCTAAAACGTTTTTCCTCCATGCGCAGATCATGTCCTCTAGTCCTTTGAGAAGGCCTAGGGACAAAAAGCTCATCCGCCAAGCTATTATATTGCCCTCTGATGTATTTATACATGTTAATTAGATCTCCTCTAAGGCGTCTTTTTTCTAGACTAAATAAACCCAGTTTATCTAACCTTTCTTGGTAAGTGAGACCTTCCATCCCATGTATCAGCGGTAATCGAGAAGGCAGTGCAAAATCACTGCTGGCTGTACATACAATGGGGACCCTCATGACAACAGGTTGAGGCATTAAAGGGACCCTGACTTAATTTAAAAGATTTCACTTACCTGGGGCTTCCTACAGCCCACCGAAGGCCATGAGGTCCCCCGGCGTCCTCCTGGCTCCTCTCCATGTCCCTCCGGTGGCTCCCGTTACCAGCGACATCCGTGGCAGGTGTCGGGCTGGCTCTTCCGGAATCCTGACGCTCGGCCGGCGTGACAGGTCAGTGCATGCGCGATTTAACCGTAGAAAACCACACATATGCAGACCTTACACGCCGGCTGGCATGATGACGCGAGATGTGCCACTTCCGCCCCCCTTTCCCCTAGTATAATAGCAAGATGTGCTCCCTCCTTCCTCCCTCCCTCCCAGTATAGTATCCAAATTTGCCACCATTCATCCCCCCAGTATAGTTGGCGGATATGCTTAACCCCCCCCCCCCCAGTATAATACCTAGATGGTCCTCTACTGACCCCTACCCCTTTGTATAGTAGCCAGATATCCTCCCCCCTCCCTCCCTGCCCAGTTTAATAGCCAGATGGGCCACTACCCACCCCTTCCCCCTTGTATAGCAGCCAGATATGCTCCCCCCTCCCTCCCTCCCTCCTTGTATAGCAGCCAGATGTGTCACTACTGATTTCCCCAACACCATTTAGTGACAAGATGTGCTCCCCAATCCCCGCCAGTATTGTAGCCAGATGTGTTCCTAAGGACTCCCCCCCCCCCCCTTAGTATGGTAGCCCCTCCCCCCAGCTTTTTGGAGGCAGTGGGTGACAGGCAGCATCTTACTCACCTCCTCCTGTTTCCAGGCAGCAGGTGCTGGAAGCCCATCTGTCTCTTCTGTAGCGTTGGTGTTCTGCATTTCCTGCTTCTCACATCGGGCAGTAAAGCCCAAACTGAGAAACAGGAAGTGCAGAGCACCAACAGTAATGTATGGTGGGTGGGTGCAAGGGCTGGGTGCTGGCTGGCTTGGTTGTGACTGCTGAGAGACAAGACAAATAACATTTATATTGTGCTTTTCTCCTGGTGGACTCAAAGCACCAGAGCTGCAGCCACTAGGGTGCACTCAGTAGGAAGTAGCAGCGTTAGGGAGTCTAGCCTAAGGACTCCTTACTGAATAGGTGCTGGCTTACTGAACCAAGATTCCTGTTCTCTTGTGTCAGAGCCCTTAACTATCCAGTCAGTGCTTTGGGAGGACTGGTTGCCATTACTCAAAGACCTCAGATCAGCGGTGACTGTGTCCGTACCACTGTTGTCTCCGCCTCCCGGTGAATACAACGTGTCCCCCCCCCTCCGCTGCCTCTCCCCCACCATCAGGCCTCAAGTCAGTGCTGACAGGAGAGACAGAGACATGCGGCAACAGTAAGGGTACTGTACCACTACAAGCATGCAAATTCCGGATGCGTGATACCATGCGTATGTGAATTTTCATGCGTATGCGTTCGTTTTTGCATGCAACATGCAACTTTCATAATCGCTATTTTTTTCCAGTTTTCTCATGTTTCATAACTATTGACATTTGTGAAAACACGCAAAAACCACGAACGCAAAAACGCCATGTGGCAAATTTTAAGAGAAACTCCGACCAAGAATTGAACTTTATCCCAATCAGTAGCTGATTCTCCCTTTTACATGAGAAATCTATTCCTTTTCACAAACTGACCATCAGGGGGCACTGTATGACTGATATTGTGGTGAAACCCCTCCCACAAGAAACTAGAGTAGTACTCCTGGCAGTTTCCTGTCTAAACCTTGCTGCATTGTGGGAAATAGCTGTTTACAGCTGTTTCCAACTGCCAAAAAACCATGCAGCAGCTACATCACCTGCCTGCAGTACAAATGGCACCATGTTATAAATGTCAGAATGTAAATCAAGGATTTAAAAGATTTTACAATGGGCAAACACTGACTAAATCATTTATACATAACTATTGTAAAAATGAAGCACTTTTTTTTATTACATTATTTTCACTGGAGTTCCTCTTTAACATTTTGTAGCAATCTGTCCAGACTTTTTCTGCAGGTGAATTCTGGAGACAGTGGAAACAGGCCCATTGAAATTAATTGCTATACGAATCTGTGTGCAGAAAATGCACGGAAATTCGCAACTTGTGGAAATGGGCCTTAAGTCTGCTTACGTTTACTACTGCTAAGGAAGGTTTACTACTTACAAGGAACTGTGTATCTTAACATAAAGATAAGATAACTCACCCTATGAAGTAACACTGACAGTTTGCTTGCAATGGTAATAACAACAGCTATTCTTCCACACAAGGACATTTAAGGCAACTTATTGTTTCAGCATCCTTTGTACAAGTCTGGAGTAGTGCCAAGACTGGACACTCTTTTGATACTAGCTGATACATGCATTTTTGACATAGAAGGTTTTTTAGTGCCTCTTTGCTCCCTCTGTGCCTCTTTGCCCCCTCTGTGCCACTTTGCCCCCTCTGGACTCACCTCCGTACGAGTCCAACGCTGTCTGTCCTCCTCTCTCCGCATTCATCTCCTACTAGCTGCGTACAGCACCGCCTCCTGTATGTCATGTGACATACATGTCACATGACATACAGGAAGTGGTGTTGCACGCGGCTAGAGGGAGCTGGATGCGGAGAGAGGAGGACAGACAGCGTTGGACTCGTACGGAGGTGAGTCCAGTGCTGTCGCTTCTTCAAACTTCCCCCACGCGGAAATGATGTCATTGCGACAGGATTGGGCCGTTCGTATCGGCGGGTTGTTCGTAAGTCAGGCGTTTGTAAACCGAGGACTACCTGTATAGATAATCACAACTGCAGCGTCACCTTAGGACACTTTTCCAGCGGGAGTGTTCCGGTTCAATAATCGGAGCCCTCACGTTTCGCTGATTAACATGTTAATCGTGGTGCCCCTTTTTCAAAGGTGCGCTTCGTTTTTACAGCGATATGGGAAAGCGATGCATGCTGCATTTTTTCGTGCCTTTGCAATTGATATGCCTTTGCTATGCTTGCAATGTGTACGTATATAAATATCAGTAGTGTTTAGTAAATACACCCCTCTAAAAAAAAAAAGAAACCCGCACTAGGTGAAAGAGGGCTTTGGTTCACACTTCTGAAATCACATTTACCCCACATCAAAAGAATTTCAAAGGCATCGCATTTTATTTGCCTTCATTTGTGAACTTGTGATTGTGATTTATCTGTGTTTAAAATTTGGATGACAGTTCTGCTTTATTTGTGTCTGTGGGTACAACTCACCTTCTGGGTGCAACCATCTCTGAGGACCTGAGCTGGAAGGTCAACGCCATCTCCGCCCAGAAGAAAGCCCAGCAGAGACTATCAGAGGATCATCAAATCAGCTTTAACATAACTAGGCCGAGTGACCTGGCTTCTGTGCTGGCTGGCCTGCTGCCAGGGTATCTGGCAGTCCCCCAATAGCATTCCCTGACCTTTTAGTGGACCCCTTGCCATGCTCCCACAGGCCTCCCATTGAGGCACCACAACTCCCAGCATGCCCCCATAGTAAAACCACAGCTCCCTGCGTGCCCCCTAAAGGCATCACAGCACCCAGTATGGCACCACAGCACCCAGTATGCTCACATAGTTGCTCTGTGTTGTGCCATGCTGGGTGCTGCGGTGCCTCTATTGGGCATGCTGGGTGTTGTGGGGTAGAAGGGGGCAAAACCCAGAAGAGAAGATGTCTGCAGAATCTGGAGACCAAGTGGCCAGAGGTGAGCACTGCCTGACTCTGCCGGGGGGACATCCAGGGCACTCCAGAATAGATCCGGGGCACGTGCCACTGATCTTTGGGGCTAACAACACCCCTGCTCCAGGCCATCTCCACCAAGACTGCTAGGAACAGAAATACTTTTTCCCCCACAGCTGTCAATCTCTTAAACTATCTCCAAACCATCACACCTTCAATGGTCACTCCCTTTCCTTCTTCCCTAGCCGCGGCCACTGCTGCACCATCAGGGGACTGTTAGTGTCTTCTTACTGTATTCTGTATACTGTATTCATGTCTCGTTGATGCCACTATCACTGTTAACATGTTTTTGCTGTTATCCACTGGTGCTATTATAGTTATCTGTGTCCCTGTAAAAGCTGCTGCTATGTCACAGTGTGCTATGTCAATTTGTTTCTATGTCTTCCTCCTTCCCTGTAGCCTGTATGTTACTAAGAACAATCCAACGATTCTGATTCTGTGTGTATGTGTGATTCTGTATGTGTGTGATATTCATGTTTCAGTGCAAGTCAGTATGGAAAAATGCAGAATAATCGAGTTTTGCACACAATTTTGAAGTTATCTACATGTATTTTCATGTAAACTAACTTTAATGGTATTAATTGTTAATGGAATTAACTGGTACAACTAAAACTTGCATACAAGTGTATACAGGGATCACAAAAACGAGCCCCCAAGGTGTGAATGACCCCCTATTCAGAGAGGGGGAAGGGGAGGGGTGCTAACAGGAGATGGCTAATTGACAGAGGGATAACAGTGGAAAACAAGTTCCAGGTAACAGGGATACGCAGGTCACCAGATGTCCTCAGTGAACTCAGCTTTATCCTCTGATCTTGGGTTTAGTGCAGATAAGAAGTCAACAGCTCCAACCAATCTACTAGAGATATAGTGCAGGTAAATAATGGAAAAAATACAGGTACTCATACTAGCTGTGTGTTAGGTTAAATTAAATACATGTATAGCACTTGATGAAAACTCTGCCTTTTGTAATTGTACAGTGTGCCTTGGGGCTTATAGATTGATTATTTTTATTGAAAGATTAAAATCTACATTTGGGGGGACTGCAGGCGATCTTCTGTCGCGTTCGTTGGCCGTCACATTCTTCACTTGTTGCGATTCAGCACACAGTTACCTCTGTGCAACTGATCGACCATGTCCGATTTTGAACCCCTTTAACATTGGTACGTTTTCATTGCGTTGCGTTACCCTAATGGTACCCATATATGATACCCGTGTATGGGTACCATTAGGGTAACTTAATGCAACGCAAAGAAAACGTACCAATGTGAAAGGGGTTCAAAAACTTTGATTTTCCCATTTTTCGACCAAAACTATCGATTTATAGTTTGGCTTGCAGCCAAAAGTTAAATTACAGCGCAATACCGTGCGGATCTCCCAAGCCTGTTTTTAATGTTGCGGTGTGATGCAATCATCTGATCACAACTATAACGCTGGTTGCAGGTGAGAAACCGGCCTCAAGCTTGCTGGATCGAAACATTCGATGGATCTCGGCCCGAAATCTGTCACATCTTCTGTAGATGTATAGCTACCTTTAGGAAGTCACCCTCCCCCCATCACCTCCCAACTGTCTCTCTTTTGGAGGGACAGTCCCTCTTTGGGAGACTTGTCCATCTGTCCCTCTTTCCTCCTTATTTGTCCCTCTTTCAGGACTTTGTCCCTCTTTCTATGTAAATATACAGTATGTATTTCTCTACTGAAAGATGTTTAATTGCCTCTAAACTTTATTTCCATCTTTTAAATTGATATATTTCTTATTTTCAAATGTTAATATGAAGGAAAATGCACCAGGATAGAAAGGACCAGTGTGGGTTGAATTATAAAACAACATATTTTTCTTATGAAATCTTTATGGTATGCGTGACTAGGGGTGTACTGTGGGCGTGGGCAGGGGTGTGGCAGGGGCGTGGCGTAAGTGTCCCTCTTTCTGATCTCAAAAAGTTGGGAAGTATGCTTACCCCCTTCCCCCAGCAGAGTTATTATTCTCCAGCCACCACCACCCGGCAAACACTGAAGTGTGAATTGATCTATCAGCTGCAGTGAGTAGTTAGCTGAGTGCTCTGTGAGCAGAGGGAATGCTAACTGAACACCTCTTTCATGCATCCGTGTCAATGAGGCCTCAGAAGCATGAAACCAAACACTGAGGCCTGGAACCCACTACAAAACGCTATCGTTAATCACAATCGCTAGCGTTTTTAATAAGCGGTTGTTAAGCGATTCCATGAGCGATTGCTGGTGATTTTGGTAGTGTTTTTAAAAAGTGTCAGCTTTTTGCCAGCGATTGTGTAAGCGATTAGCATTTTTAATTCTGGTTGGTCCTTTCAATTTAAATTTTTTACAGTTCGCAGTAATGTAAAAATGCTAGCAAAATCGCTCTGTGTAGGTTTTGACGAGCGATTATGCCAGTGTTTATATACTTTACATTGCAGAAATCGCAATCGCTCCAGTGGAATTTGGCCCATCCATTAACATTAGCTGAGCGTTTAGGGACATCGCTAGCGTTTTGAATCGCTCCCTAAACTCTCACAAAATCTCTCTAGTGGGTTGGAGCCCTAAGGGATGTTCACACTAGGGGCTTGATTCACAAAGCGGTGCTAACAGTTAGCACGCTGGTGAAAAGCCCTTTATCACGCCTAAACTCAGTTTAGGCATGATAAGTTTAGGTGTGATAAGTTTAGGCGTGATAAGTTTAGGCGTGATAAGTTTAGGCGTGATAAGTTTAGGCGTGATAAGTTTAGGCGTGATAAGTTTAGGTGTGATAAGTTTAGGCGTGATAAGTTTAGGCATGACAAGTTTAGGTGTGATAAGTTTAGGCGTGATACGTTTAGGCATGATAAGTTTAGGCGTGATAAGTTTAGGTGTGATAAGTTTAGGCGTGATAAGTTTAAGCACCAACTGGGTTAGAAAATACAAAAGGTGGCCTTGGCGCTCCTCAAATATACCTCTACTTAGAACAAAAAATGAAGAATATTAAGTGTTGTGGAGGATCACTGCACCATGGAGGGTATTAACCAACTGGGTTAGCACCGCAGTGCACAGCTGATCAAAAGTTTTGCGCTAGTAAAGTCTGGTGCACTTCGCATAGAGTTCAATAAAGCTGCTTTGCATGCAGGACTTTGCGCGCGATCTAAACTTATCTAAACTTATCACGCCTAAACTTATCACGCCTATACTTATCACGTCTAAACTGGCTTTTCACCAGCGTGGTGCAATGGTTATCACGCCTAAAGTCTCCAACTGGGTTAGCACCGCTTTGTGAATCGAGTCCCTTGGGGCATTTTCCTCCATTTTTCAAGCACAGGCGATTGTTGAAATCGCCCACAAAGCGCTATTGCAATGATTCCCTATGAGATAGTTCACAGCTGAGCAGTTTGTTTCCAATCCGCTCAGCAAAGCACTGCCTGTACCATTTTTGAGGCGTTTTTTTTGCTATAATGGAAGGTATAGGAAAAATGCAAAATGCTCACAAAATCGTTTTGTGCAGCGATTGCGTTTGCGATTTTAAAAAAATAAATACATTGTATTTATTCTTTTGCAGGTCAAAGAGTGAATTACAAAAACTGTTCTGAAAAAGCGCTTAGGTCTGGGACCCCTGGGCATCAAACAAATTATCCAAAGGGGTTCAAATGCAACTAGACCTCGTCCCCTATACCTGATTGGGCTCTATCAGTCTACTTTCAACACCCCTCCTCTGTAAACACCTACAATACCTGGAAATCATAAACGCCACATTAGTATATCTCAAAACGCTAGATACGACTACCCATAATTTTCTAGTGGAACAGGCCGTGATGTTCTTATCCCCCTATTCTGTGTTTTTATCTTATATTATCTTGCATACATTTACTGTTAATCTATGAGAGTGTAATTGTTATTTAAACCCCATGTAACCTTAAATGTCTGTAGCCCATGTTGGGCAGACGCAGATTCTCTGTACAATGCCGCTATGTTCTGTTGATTATGCAACCTGGCACGTAAGTGCCCAATAAAAGTTTGTTGAAACTGAAAAAGCGCTTAGAAAAGCACTTTTTACAAGCAGTGCGCAGTGGAGCGCCCGGAGGGAAGAGAAAAAACAGCGCACAAAAACGTTTCGTTTTTCGATGTGAATGGGGCCTCAGAGGAGCCCTTGTAGCCACTGAAGATATAACAACAAAGGTTGTTTAGGTGATACCTTTAACAATAGGGCCTGCAGCTCCTGCTCCCGCGGGGGGGGGGGGCGCCCTGGGCCGTTTTGTGGGGGATGGAGGGGTGGCAGCATGAGGGGAAAGCCGTGGCCACAGTCGGTGGGGAGAGGGGAAGTTCCCTTCCTCTCCCTCACCTCGGGGCTCTCCCCTCCAGCTTAACTGTGTCCGTGGGCAGCGTCAGGCAGCAAAGAGATACATACCTTCCGCGCTCTCCACCAGTCTGCGTTCCTCTCGCTAGCCTTTGACGCGACTTCCGGTATAACAGGAAGTCGCGTCAGAGGCTAGCGAGAGGAGAGCACTAGCTGGAGCGCACGGAAGGTATGTATCTCTTTGCTGCTCGCCGCTGTTCGCGCTGCCCACGGACACATTTAAGCTGGAGGGGAGCGCAGAGGGGAGAGCCCCGAGGTGAGGGAGAGGAAGGGAACTTCCCCTCTCCCCGCCGACTGTGGCCAAGGCTTTCCCCTCATGCTGCCAACCTTCCAGCCCCCACAAAACGGCCCCGTGCGGGCCCCAGGGAGAGGGGGGGGGGGCCCGCTCTGAAATTCTGCAGGGTTAGGCGTCAGGTAGGAAGTATGTGCAGGGGGGTGGGGGTGTTTAGGGTTAGGCATCATGTAGGAAGTTTGTGCGGGGGGGGGGGGGTTGGGTTGGTGTCAGGTAGGAAGTTTGTGCGGGGAAATGGGGGGGGAGGGGTTAGGGTTAGGCGTCAGGTTGGAAGTTTGTCCAGGGGGAGTTTAGAGTTAGGCATTGGAGGAGGGAGGGTTCTGTGTGAGAGTAGGGTTAGGTTTAGCTACAGTAACATATCGGTATGTAATACCCATATTTTTCACTTTAATAGTAAAATATCAGTATTAAATAGCGATATTTCGGGATTACTGGGCACCTAAATTTCCATGCACCTTTTTTTGATGTACGCCATGGGCAGGTGCCTTGGCAGACTACCATTCATTGCTTTACGAGGTGCACCTTTATACCTGTATTGTTTAGTTGCAATAGTAATGCATTGTACACCAATTGCGCATGTAGCATAATACAGGTTGAGCTAATTGTGCAATGTTCACTACCCCCCTAGCGTTAGTCCCGGTAAAATTACCATACACTGTTTGCACATGGCAACTTTACTGAAAGTAAGAGCATCAGCCCCAATGTGTCTAAAGCAGGGGTCTCAAACTCGCGGCCCGCGGGCCATTTGCGGCCCTCGATACAATATTTTGTGGCCCTCGCCGGCAAAAGCTTCCTTATAATAGTTCGCTTCAGTGCTCCCAAGTAATCCGCCGCATCCCCGCCGCTAAACGAGGGCTGCAGACAGGGCTGGCCCGCTCATGAGGCAGGGTGAAACTTTTGCCTCAGGCGGCAAATTTCCAGGGGCGGCACCTGCCCGTCCGTGGGTGCGGGGAGCCGGCCGCCGAGCTGGAGGGGTAGCTGGCAGGACGGGGGTATTGGGCCAGCGGCGGGGAGGGGGGTCGGACCCCCCCCTCCCTCACCTGGGTCCCCCGTCCTCCGCTCCCCTCCAGCCTTAAATAGAAGCAGCCGCTATGTGTAAGAGGAACGGGCGGGGAGGACTCACCTCTTCCTCGATCCAGCGTGCGCTCCACTGACGTCACTTCCTGCAACGCTGCAGGAAGTGAAGTCAGTGGAGCGCACGCTGGGAAGAGGTGAGTGTCCTCCCCGCCCGTTCCTCTTACACATAGCGGCTGCTTCTATTTAAGGCTGGAGGGGAGCGGAGGATGGGGGACCCAGGCGAGGGAGGGGGGGTCCGACCCCCCCTCCCCGCCGCTGGCCCAATACCCCCGTCCTGCCAGCTACCCCTGCAGCTCGGCGGCCCCCCCTCAGGCGGCAAAAAGTCTAGGGCCGGCCCTGGCTGCAGAGCCCCCAAATCGCCCGGGGGGCAATCCGCTTGCATTTCCTGGAAGGGGCAGAGCTTTCAGCTTCAGCTCTGCCCCTCCTGACATCAATCGCCGCATGGACCGCCGCCTCTCCCCGCCCCTCTCTGTGAAGGAAGAGTGAGAGGGGCGGACAGAGGCGGTGATGCGCCGCAATTGTGAAATGCCTTATGCGGCCCAGCCTCATCCTGACTTTGCGTCCTGCGGCCCCCAGGTAAATTGAGTTTGAGACCCCTGGTCTAAAGGCTCTAATGCTGGGAATACACGGCTCGATTCTGAGCCATTTAGATGGCTGGATAGATAATTTCCGACATGTCCGATCTCTTGCCCGATCGGTTCGCCGCTCGATTCCGCATTGAGGACAATGGAAAAGGATAAGAAAAAGGAGCAGAAGATAAGAGAATCGCCTGCGGAATTGAGCAGGGAATAGATCGGGCAGGAGAATCGAGCAGCAAAATCGAGCCGTGTATGCCCAGCATAAGACTAAGTACTTACGGGCAGATTATGGCCAGATGGATCGGGGATCTCCGCCAACAAACAATCGTTCCCTGATCCATCTGGCAAATCTGCAAGCGCCGTTGGCGACGCCAGAAACAAATGATCGTGTAAATGATCAATAACATGACCGCGGCATAACCCGCAAAAGTCAATAAGGATCGGAACAGTCCTCTTAATCAGACATGGTGGTCATTCAAAAATGAACGATTGCTGTAGGTGGCTTGCGTCGTGAAACATTGTTTAACGAATGTTACATTAAGCGATGTAGCGTAATATAGCAAAAAAAAATGTTGTTCCCCATGAAAAAGTAAAGTAAAATCGCTTGGTGGGTAGGGACCTTTACTCATAAGGTTGTTTGCCATCAGGAATTGTCTAATTCTCACGAGTTTAGCAATGCAAAACAAGTTTCAAGTGACAAGGATTTGCACGTCACCAAATGTCCTTGTTGAACCCAGCTGTAGCCCTTTCAGAAGGAGCGCTGGAGACAGATTACAGAAACTCAGCGCAATCTACCAGAGATGAAACGGTGGACTTTAGCTGTAGGAGAATTGTCACAGGGCTGTGAAATTGCAGGACAGTCTACACACACATGGTTCCCGCCACTCAACATACTGCACAAGGAGAAAGGTCATGCTGACACAATGAGGAGACTTGGTTCTGTTTGTTGCTGCCTAATGGTGGAGATAAGGAGAGGACTGCACATTGCTGCTGAGTCTGACCTGTAATGAAGCAAATACTGCTTATTAAACATTAACGCCATTAAAGTCATATCTATCTAAGTAAAGACTTTTTAGATGGCTGTCAGCTCTGTAGATTGTGAGCCTTAAACCAGCATGATAATAACATTCACATCACTCCTTAAAGGGATACTGCAGGGGGTCGGGGGAAAATGAGCTGAACTTACCCGGGGCTTCTAATGGTCCCCTGCAGACATCCTGTGTTGGCGCAGCCACTCACCGATGCTCCGGCCCCGCCTCCAGTTCACTTCTGGAATTTCTGACTTTAAAGTCAGAAAACCACTGCGCTGCACGCCCGTGTCCTCGCTCCCGCTGATGTCTCCAGGAGCGCACGGTGCAGACACAGACCATACTGGGCCTGCGCAGTATGCTCTTGATGACATCAGCGGGACCGAGGACACGGCAACGCAGGCGCAGTGGTTTTCAGACTTTAAAGTCTGAAATTCCAGAAGTGAACCGGAGGCGGGGCCGGAGCATCGGTGAGTGGCTGCGCCAACACAGGATGTCTGCGGGGAACCGTTAGAAGCCCCGGGTAAGTTCAACTCATTTTCCCCTGACCCCCCTACAGTATCCTTTTAAAGGATTTATCAGCCAAATTATAAGAAAGAGCTTTACTCACCTGGGGCTTTCTCCAGCCCCTTGCTGCCGACTGTCCCCCGCCGACCGCTCCGTTCTGCGCCGCTGTCCCGGTCTTCGTGCACGGTGCGGAGGCCGACCCCGAGGTCGTCCGCACCGCGCCTGCACGAACCACGCTGTCAATCAAGCCCACTTGGACGCGGCTTACTGCCACACGTCTCCTTCTACGCGTTCCCATTCACAATACAGCCATGCGTAGGTGCAGGATGCTATCGTGGACGGGAGCTCGTAGAAGGCTAGGTGTGGCCAGGCCTGTTAGCGAGGTGAATCCAGCTTCGGGTGGGGGACAGGAGGATCCGATCGTGACTGCGAGGGCACGGGACAGCTACAGGGGGCTGGTAGAAGCCCTAGGTGAGTAAAACTGATTTTTTTCCCCCTAGGCTTCTCTAGTGTCTCTTTAATAAGCAATTAACCTGTGTTTTCTCCTAGGAGATAATTTTCAATCTTCAATTCAGTACTTTGCAATGGAAAAAGTACAAAAAAGTATGTGAGAAAGTACTGTCAAAATATTATGAGCATTTTTTGCTTGTTTTCTTTTCCTTGGGTTTAACCAACAGGGCTCGCCAACGTCAAGGCGCATGGACCCATCGCTCTCGCCGCTCACCCGTCGCTCTGCCGTCGCTGGACAGCTCACGGATTTCTGCTGTCATAGCGACGGCAGAACGAGTGGCCTGCAGCAATGAGAGAATGGCCCGATCGACAGTAGCAGCAGGTGCATGCGGCGCGGAAAATGAAATCTACGCCCTGGCAGGGATAACAGCTTCTAAACAAGGCGTTGATTTCAATTAACGTGGTCCAGAAGCAGTTAAAAGGCATTTTATGGACAAGTTTAATTGAAAAGTTAACCTGCCTGGCGTTCTATTAAGATCGCCAGGCAGGCTGCGGGAGGGTTTTTTTTAATAAAAAAAAAACTATTTCATGCAGCCAACTGAAAGTTGGCTGCATGAAAGCCCACTAGAGGGCGCTCCGGAGGCGATCTTCCGATCGCCTCCGACGCCCAGAATAAACAAGGAAGGCCGCAATGAGCGGCCTTCCTTGTTTTGCTTACATCGTCGCCATAGCGACGAGCGGAGTGACGTCATCGACGTCAGCCGACGTCCTGACGTCAGCCGCCTCCGATCCAGCCCTTAGCGCTGGCCGGAACTTTTTGTTCCGGCTACGCTGGGCTCAGGCGGCTTGGGGGACCCTCTTTCGCCGCTGCTTGCGGCGGATCGCCGCAGAGCGGCGGCGATCAGGCAGCACACGCGGCTGGCAAAGTGCCGGCTGCGTGTGCTGCTTTTTATTTGAGCCAAATCGGCCCAGCAGGGCCTGAGCGGCAGGCTCCGGCGGTACTGGATGAGCTGAGCTCGTCCAGACCGCCCAGCAGGTTAATTGCTTACGGACCAGTGTGTCTGGTGTGGAAATCTTCCCAATGGGTGTTGTGACTTGTTCCATTACTTGTAGATTTTCCTTAACCACTAACAGTGAGAAGACAAGAACCACTGAAATTCCATGCTGCTCCTTATACATCATGCCATATATCTACCCATTTGGGTGATTTTGTCCCTCATTGACGCCCTTTCCCACGAGAAATCTTTACCTTTTCTCAAATAGATTATCGGGCTGGTTTGTATTGCTGATACTGTGGTAAGAACCATCCCACAGTGTGATGTCATGACCATGGTCCTGACAGTTTGTTGTCTGTGAACCTCATTGCATTGTGGGAAATAACAGCTTTTTCCAACTGCCAAACAAGCAGTATCTCCCTCTGTGCATAGAACTCTCAGTAATGAACATTCCATACAGATCACCTGGCAGAACTATAGATGTCACCACCTGTAATACATTTCAGAATGTAAATCTGGGAGAGGAAAGATTTTACAATGGGCAAATACTGATTAAATTATCTATAAATTAATGTTGTAAACAATAATCAATTTTATTCAATATGTCATTTTCACTACAGTTCCTCTTTAAAGGATACCCGAAGTGACATGTGACATGATGAGATAGACATGTGTATGTACAGTGCCTAGCACACAAACAACTAGGCTGTGTTCCTTTTTTTCTTTCTCTGCCTGAAAGAGTTAAATATCAGGTATGCAAGTGGCTGACTCAGCCCTGACTCAGACAGGAAGTGACTACAGTGTGACCCTCACTGATAAAAAATTCCAACTATAAAACCCTTTCCTAGCAGAAAACGGCTTCTGAGAGCAGGAAATAGATAAAAAAGAGGAATTTCTTATCAGTGAGGGTCACACTGTAGTCACTTCCTGTCTGAGGCAGGACTGAGTCAGCCACTTACATACCTGATATTGAACTCTTTTAGGCAGAGAAAGAAAAAAAAGGAACACAGCATAGTTATTTGTGTGCTAGGCACTATACATACACATGTCTATCTCATCATGTCACATGTCAGTTCGGGTGTCCTTTAACCATTTGTTGGTTTTAAGGCAGTATATCTATGCAAGTTCTTGATGCCCCCAGTTAGTAGGGAGATCAGTGAGCAGTCAGTGATCGCCGGCATCAATGAGCAATGAGATGCCTGCGGTCATTGTAAAAAAAAAAAAGGAACACATGCAAGCGTTTCTTCCTGTTAGCGTACTAACAGTATGTGCAGGAAGAAAAAGTGTGAGGACATCTTGTAACCAAATAGTAAAATTACACCTACATATTTTATTTAATAAAAACACATACATATACCATTAAAATATACCCCCCCCCCCCCCATAGTTACACAAATAACTGAACTGAACTTTTTTGATATGTATGCCTTGAGGGTATATTACTGTTATTGCATATATGGGCAGATATAATTAGTGATGGTCGCAAAACAGAAAAAAATACACCCTTTTTTTCAAATAAAATATTGTTGCCATACATTGTACTATAAAAATATTATAAAGGTTGCAATAATCATGACAAATGGTCAAATACATGTGAGTTTTATCCATAGTAGAATATTTTATTTTACAACTATAATGGGTGAAAACTGAGAAATAATGATTTTTTTCCATTTTTTGTAGCAAAATGTACCACCCCAAGAAAGTCTAATTGGTGGCGCAAAAAAACAAGATATGGATCATTTTGTTGTGATAAGTAATGTTAAAGTTATTGGCGAATGAAAGGGAGACGTGCTGACAGGTGAAAATTGCTCTGATGCATAAGGGGAAAAATTTCTCATTGGTGAAGTGTAAAGTACACCTGAAGTAAAAGGGATATGGAAGCTGACATATTTATTTCCTTTTAAACATTGTAAATTGCCTGGCTGTCCTGCTGATCCTCTGCCTCTAATACTTTTAGCTATAGACTCTGATAAGGCATGCAGCAGATCAGGGGCTTGATTCACAAAGCAGTGCTAACCTACTAAGCACGTCTAAAGTCTTTAGACGTAACCAGGGTGCTAAGTAGGTTAGCACCGGATTTCTCAATCAGATCGCGCGCTAAGTCCCATAGGCTTTAATGAGCACTTCGCGTGGAGCGCCCTGCGCTCTGTGCAGTGCGCACGTAAAGTTTTACGCACATAAAGTTTTGTGCGCGAAAAGCTCGTTTAGACGTGCTAAGGGGGTTTTCACAGGCGTGCTAACAGTTAGCACCGCTTTGTGAATCAAGCCCCAGGTGTTTCTGACCAAAGTCTGACGGAATTAGCCACATGCTTGTTGCCTGTGTGTGTGATTCAGACACTAATCAGCAGGACAGCCAGGCAAATGGTGTTGTTTAAAAAGAAATAAATGTGTCAGCCTCCATATCCCTCACTTCAGGTGTCCTCATATCTTCAGGTATCATTTAAAGTGTGCCAAAGCTGAAGAAAGTAAAAAGATGTATACATACCTGGTGCTTCCTCCAGCCCTATGTGCTCGGATTGATCTCACGCCGCCGTCCCCTGCTGAACACAGCTTTGGGAATCGGGACCCCACACTTACGCCAGTCGGCATAAGGAGAGCACAGCCGTGAAGATGAAGAGGGTCCTGGTGAGAAGCAAAGGGGTCGTGGAGGGTCAAGGAAGCCTTGGAAGCATCCAGAGGATTCCCTCTACAGTGATGAGTATATATCTTTCTACAGATTTGCTTTCAAAAATAACAATGTTTTTTTATTAAGTTATATATTTAGTAAAATTCCTCTCGAACTGAATTTTTCTATACAACATTTCCCATCAGTTATAATACAATGTTGTTATGGAGCTACGACACCATCTACTGGGCAAATAAGATATCACAGTGTAAGCATTCAGTGGGGTGATTATTGAAAATATTATATTGCTTGTCTCTGCCCCTGCCCCAAAACTCCAATATCCTTCCTGTTGAATCCACAGTGATGTGTGTGAAACCTACTTGCACTATTTACTATGTAATAAAAAGTTTACTAACAGATTAGCCAGCCATCACTGAGAGCATAGACAGTGCATACCAGATGATGGCTGCAGTGATCACCAGCAAACAGCAGATGGTGCTGTTTTGTAACAACGGAGTTTGTCAAGAAAATACTGTATGTTAATATTATATTGTTATAATTATTATATTTTCTATTATTAATTTACATATTTTTATTATTTATATAGTGCCCACATAGTACAAGACAAATATTGAAGAGCTCAGATACAGTACAGACCAAAAGTTTGGACACACCTTCTCATTCAGAGAGTTTTCTTTATTTTCATGACTATGAACATTGTAGATTCACACTGAAGGCATCCATACTATGAATTAACACATGTGGAAGTATAGTACATAACAGGGGCATTGCTAGCTCTAAAGATCAGTGGCACGTGCCCCGGATCTATTCTGGGGTGCCCCGGATATCCCCCAGGCAGAGTCAGCTTTGGTGCATCAATGGCAAACAGGGCCAGGCTGAGGCAGAGGCTGGAGAGGCTCCAGCCTCAGGGCGCAGTGTAGAAGGGGGCGCACAATTCATTCAGCTGTCATTCCCAATTGTGTTTGAAGCAGAAAGAAATAAGAAAAGAGGATACATGGCAGTGACTACAAGCCAGATAACTAGATATTAAGGTGTTGGGGGGGGGAGGTTGGGGGCCTTGGGGCACCTATTAGTCTAATAGCAATCAGTGTGTGACGGCTGGGGTGGGAGGGATGGAGGGGAGCACTTTGGTGTCTCAGCCTTGGGTGCTGAAGGACCTTGTCCCGCCTCTGATGGCAAGCATGCTGGGAGCTGTGGTGCATCAATTGGGGCTATGCTGGGTGCTGTGGTGCCTCTATCTAGGTATACTGGGTGCTGTGGTGCCATGCTGGGCTCTGTGATGACTTTATGGGGCATGTAGGGAGCTGTGGTTCTCCTATGGGGGCATGCTGGGAGTTGTGTTGCCACAATGGAACACCCGTGGAAACATCGGAGGGGGTCCACTAGAAGGTCAGGGAATGTTATGGGGGAGCTGCGCTGCCGGATTACCTGGCGGCAGGCCAGCCCACCCAGCAGAAAGCCCGACCAGCCAGTACACAAGCCAGGTAACTCTGCCCAGTTATGTTTAAGTGACACTGCCTATTTACGTAATATGCTGCATTTTGTGTGTGTGTGTGTGTGTGTGTGTGTGTGTGTGTGTGTGTGTGTGTGTGTGTGTGTGTATTAACAGAGAGGGGGCTTCATACAACATTTTGCTGGGCAGGCCTACTTAGACCGCTGTTAGGTTTATGTAAATTTGGCTCCACCTATGACCACACCCACATTCTGGTGTGTGGCCACACCCATTCTCCAGCTGGATTGCCCACAAGTGCCCCGGATCTCTTCGGATTCTAGCAATGCCCCTGGTACATAACCAAAAAGTGTAAAACAACTGAAAATATGTCATAATCTAGGTTCTTCAGTAGTATCCACTGTTTGCTTTGATTACTGCTTTGCACACTTTTGGCATTCTCTTGATGAGCTTCAAGAGGTAGTCACCTGAAATGGTTTTCACTTCACAGGTGTGCCCTGTCAGGTTTAATAAGTGGCATTTCTTGCCTTATAAATGGGGCTGGGACCATCAGTTGCGTTGTGGAGAAGTCAGGTGGATACACAGCTGATCTTCCTACTGAATAGACTGTTAGAATTTGTATTATGGCAAGAAAAAAGCAGCTAAGTAAACAAAAACGAGTGGCCATTATTACTTTAAGAAATAGAGGTCAGTCAGTCCGAAAAAATTGGGAAAACTTTGAAAGTGTCCCCAAGTGCAGTCTCAAAAACCATCAAACGCTACAAAGAAACTGGCTCACATGCGGGCCGCCCCAGGAAAGGAAGACCAAGAGTCACCTCTGCTGTGGAGGATAAGTTAATCCGAGTCACCAGCCTCAGAAATCGCAGGTTAACAGCAGCTCAGATTAGAGACCAGGGCAATGCCACACAGAGTTCTAGCAGCAGACACATCTCTAGAACAACTGTTAAAGTGGACCCAAATTAAAAATACAAGATTTCAGAAATAAAATCTATTTTCTAAATTATAATAATAAATAGCAGCCTTTTTTCAGCTGCATGATGACAAATATAAAATATTTTACATTTAGTGGAGGAACCCCTCCCCTCCTTTCAAATTGCCGGGATTTTTCCGGCAAACTGGTGGAGTAGATGGTGTCTGGCAATGGAGGAATTGCTAATGGCTGCCCCCAGTATAATCCTAGCTATGAAAAGAGAAGGGTGAAAAGCATGCACTGAAATGATCATAGGTTTGAAGGAGTGTTTATTTATCTTTGTATGTGTCAGACTGGTGCAACTAAATATTTTTAATTAAAAAAATGTTTGGTTTGGGTCCGCTTTAAGAGGAGACTGTGTGAATCAGGCCTTCATGGTAGAATATCTGCTAGGAAACCACTGCTAAGGACAGGCAACAAGCAGAAGAGACTTGTTTGAGCTAAAGAACACAAGGAATGGACATTAGATCAGTAAAAATCTGTGCTTTGGTCTGATGAGTCCAAATTTGAGATTTTTGGTTCCACCGTGTGTCTTTGTGCAACGCAGAAAAGGTGAACAGATGTTCTCTACATGCCTGGTTCCCACCGTGAAGCATGGAGGAAGAGCTGTGATGGTGTGGGGTGCTTTGCTGGTGACACTGTTGGGGATTTATTCAAAATTGAAGGCATACTGAATCAGCATGGCTACCACAGCATCTTGCAGTGGCATGCTATTCCATCCGGTTTGCGTTTAGATGGACCATAATTTATTTTTCAACAGGACAATGACCCCAAACACACCTCCAGGCTGTGTAAGGGCTATTTGACCAGGAAGGAGAGTATGGGGTGCTGCGCCAGATGACCTGGCCTCCACAGTCACCAGACCTGAATCCAATCGAGATGGTTTGGGGTGAGCTGGACCGCAGAGTGAAGGCAAAAGGGCCAACAAGTGCTAAGCATCTCTGGGAACTCCTTCAAGACTGTTGGAAGACCATTTCAGGTGACTACCTCTTGAAGCTCATCAAGAGAATGCCAAGAGTGTGCAAAGCAGTAATCAAAAGCAAAAGGTGGCTACTTTGAAGAACCTAGAATATGACATATTTTCAGTTGTTTCACACTTTTTGGTTATTTACTATACTTCCTCATGTTTTAATTCATAGTTTGGATGTCTTCAGTGTGAATCTACAATGTTCATAGTCATGAAAATAAAGAAAACTCTTTGAATGAGAAGGTGTGTCCAAACTTTTGGTCTGTACTGTACATGATCATCTCAAAACCAATACAAGTACAAATACACACATAGTGTGGTCTGAAACATCACTAATTCTGGTTTCTTCTTCTTCTTCATCATATATATGTATAAAAGTGTGTGTGTGCGTGCTTTTCACAATCACTCGAAAACCCCTTTGCCTTTTTCTATGAAACTTGGTATACAGATCCCTCACTACCTGGGTAGATATGTCCCCCCCCCCAACACACACACACACACACACTTACGCACGACACACACACACACACACACAGACACACACACACACACACAGACACACACACACACACACACACACACCTGGGCAGAACCACAAACAGCCAATCAGATTTCATCCACTGATGTCAATGGGAACATTTTGTAATCTCTTAGAGTCCCCAACCTTGGCACCAGGGGAGGACTGAGACCTTTTGGCCAGGAGGGAAACCACAAACTAGAGGCCCATTTTCATGGCAGCCCCAGTCCAAATGATGTCACACGTGCGCCCCATGTGCTATATGCCGGTAGTCACGTGGGGCGCCAATACAGAAATACAGCAAGGACATTTGAGGGACAGCATGACAGGTAAAGTATAATGCACTGGCAACGGGGAGCACATAATACATTTTGAGAGACAACGGCTGGGGTTTCCTTCGCGCTCATCATTCGTGATTATTGTACTTGATCGCCCACATCAACCTGAGATTTCCCAGCATCTCAGACCAATACATTCAACTAATTTTCACCCGAAATCAGTCAAAACGTTGATTGGGCATGCTCGTGGCGCCACAGATTTTCATCTGATTCGATAATAATTATCGAAACAGTTGGTAGATCGGCCAGCCCTAAATCATTAAATTAGAGGCAGCCTGGGGGGAAATCTCCCCCCTTCCCCCCTGGCCAGTCCTCCCCTGCTTGGCACAGTTGATCACTTGGTGACTGAGGTTAAAGTAGGGTGACCAGGCATCCTCTTTTGCCCGGAAAGGTCCACTTTTTCCAACCTGTGTGATGCGTCCTGTTGGGTTTTAGAAATGTCCGGGTAGTGAAGAGCCATTTGGGAGCCGAACGAGTTGGCTCTTTAAAGGGAGCCGAGCAGCCAAGCCAGAAGAGCCAATGTTTCTAAAGAGCCGGAATTCCCATCACTAGACTGAGTCTCAGTCTACTAGACTGAAACTCAGTCTAGAGATGGGAATTCCGGCTCTTTAAGCATCGGCTCTTCTGGCTCGGCCGCTCGGTTCCCAAAGAGCCGGCTCGTTCGGCTCCTAAAACGGCTCTTCATCATCGCTAACACACATCAGATCAGCGGTGAGCAGGAGATGGGAACCAGCCAGACCGGCGCATAGCAGCCGCACGGTGGACTTTAAATGCTGGACGTGACCGATGATGTCACTTCCTGTATTTGAATTCACGGCGCGTGGCTGGTGTGGCTGACTCCTATCTCCTGCTCACCGCCGATCTGAGGTGTGTTAGCGGTGGCAGCTGCACCGCAGGGGAGAACGAGGGAGGTATATTTAGGCAGCCGCACGCAGCATGGGGGAAAGAGCGTTTTGTGGGGAAATGTGCTGCCAATCTCATTGCATTTGTGGGGAATATGCTGCCAGTCTCATTGCATTTGTGGGTAAATCTGCTGCCAATAAGATTGCATCTGTGGGGAAATCTGCTGCCAATAAGATTGCATTTGTTGGGAAATGTGCTGCCAATAAGATTGCATTTGTGGGGAAATGTGCTGCCAATAAGACTGCATTTGTGGGGAAATGTGCTGCCAATAAGATTGCATTTGTCAGGAAATGTGCTGCCAATAAGATTGCATTTGTGGGGAAATGTGCTGCCAATCTCATTGCATTTGTGGGGAAATCTGCTGCCAATCTCATTGCATTTGTGGGGAAATCTGCTTCCAATCTGATTGCATTTGTGGGGAAATATGTTGCCAATCTGATTCCATTTATGGGGAAATATGCTGCCAATCTCATTGCATTTGTAGAGAAATATGCTGCCATTCTGATTTCATTTGTGGGGCAATCTGTTGCCAATCTCATTGCATTTTGTTGGGAAATCTTCTGCGAATCTGATTGCATTTTGTGGTCGGCCGGCCCTTCACCATGTGGTCTGGAAAAACAAACGGCCCTCCATGCCCGCGAAGTTGGACAGCACACTGCTAAGGTCTTGTATATTTGGCCCCACCCATGACCACGCCCACATGCTGTTGTGATTGTCCTCTTTTTTGGAAATCAAAATATGGTCACCCTAAGTTAAAGGGAACCCGAGGTGGGGGATCTAAATTAAAATAAACAATGATACCTGATCCGGGGGGCTGGGCGGATCAGGTAGCCATGATCCCCGCTGCTCCTGTGGTCTGCTCTTCTTTAGTTTCAGTTTTGTGACCCCGGGGGTCACGACGCTGGAATAGCTCTCTGGGTGTGAGACACACAGAGCAGCGTGCAGGGAGGCAGGGGAGCGGCAGGGGGAGCAGCCAGTGAGAGATAGCTGCCCAATGGCAGCTGGGGAAGGCCTGTAAGAACGCCCTCAGTGGGCGTTTCAGCAAGGGATACTTCTCCTTCCTTACCCTCGAGATTAGCGACAATCGCTTGTCACCAATTTCAAGGGGTATCGCAATGGTGTGTGTGTGGGGGGGGGGGGGGAGGGGAGAGCGGCAGGGGGGGACACCCCTGTCTGCAGCAAGGAACATGCCTCTGTGTCCCATCTGTCCCCCTGCCTTGGATACACTTAAACTGCAGCCATTCTTACATTGTTAATGCTAGGGTTCTCAAACTTGGCACACTTGGTCAATGGGTGACTGGGATTAATATTCTGGAAACTGGGTGGAGCCTATGACATCCAATCAAAATTCACCTATTGATTTTCAAGGGGAATATTTCAAGGGAACCTAAACTGAGAGGGATAAGGATGTGTGTGTTCAATACCGGTTACCTGGCAGTCCTGCTGATTACTTTAGCTGCAGTAGTGGCCGAATTACAGACCTGGAACAAGCATGCAGCTAATCCAGTCTAACTTCAGTCAGAGCACCTGATCTGCATGCTTGTTTAGGGGCTGTGACTGAAAGTATTAGAGACACAGGATCAGCAGGAGAGTCAGGCAACCGGTATTTTTTTAAAAGGAAAAAATCCATATCCTTCTCAGTTTAGGTTCCCTTTAAATTGCTGCCATTCATACATGGTTAATGGCAGAGGCCTCAAACCTCGTACAGTCGGTCATTGGGTAACTGGGGTTCAAATTCAAAAAAGGAGGAGGAGCCACAAACAGCCAATCAAAATTGTTTGATTGTTAAACTGCTACCATTCTCACATTATTGATGCTAAGGACCCCAAAGCTCACAAACCTGGTCATTGAGTGACTTTGGGCCTGATTCACAAAGCGGTGCTAACAGTTAGCACCGTGGTGAAAAGCCCTTTATCACGCCTAAACTCTGTTTAGGCATGATAAGTTTAGGTGTGATAAGTTTAGGCATGATAAGTTTAGGTGTGATAAGTTTTTAGGCGTGATAAGTTTAGGCACCAACTGGGTTAGCACCGCAGTGCACAGCTGATAAAAAGTTTTGTGCTAGCAAAGTCTGGTGCACTTTGCATAGAGTTTAATGGCGCTGCTTTGCATGCGGGACTTTGCGCGCGATATAAACTTATCAAAACGTAGCATGCCTAAACTTATCACACCTAAACTTATCACACCTAAACTTATCATGCCTAAACTTATCATGCCTAAACTTATCATGCCTAAACTGAGTTTAGGCATGATAAAAATGGTTATCACGCCTAAAGTCTTTATCTGGGTTATCACCGCTTTGTGAATCGAGCCCTTTGTGTCAAGGTTACAAAAAGTGATTGGAGCCAACACGGACCACATTTTTAAATCGGAAAATTTAAACTGCAGCCATTCTTAGACTGTTATTGGCAGGGTTCTCAAACTTCACTCAGTTGGTCACCGGGTGACTGGGATTAATATTCAGGAAAGTGGGTGGAGCCTAACAACCGATTAAACCTCATCTATTGATTTTCAAGGGGAATATTTAAATTGTTGACATTCTTACGCTGTTAACAGCAGAGGCCTCAAACCTTGTGCAGGCGGTCATTGGGTGACTGGGGTTCAAATTCAGAAAAGAGGGAGGAGCCACAAACAGCCAATCAGATTTGTTTGCTTGATTTCAATGGGACAATTTAATCTGCTTCCATTCTTATTGATGCCAAGGACGCCGAAGCTTACAAACCTGGTCATTGAGTGACTGTGTGTCAAGGCACTAGTATTTCCGCATTCCATTTCAACACCAGAATGTATATTGATATGCAACCCCACCCTCCCAGTGATGTTTAGCCTAGGTAATGATGTCACGAATCCTTCTTCTCCTTGTGCTTTCTGGGAGACCAGGTGTTGTTTCTGCTTACTTCGGAACACACAACATACATACATTCCTCAGTGATGCTCCTACCAGCAGTAAAGATGGCCGCCTGCCTTCATCACATCACAGTTTGGACTACTGCAATGTTCTCTATACTGCATCACACCTCCCATAATCGTAGATCAAAAGGATCAAATAACTTTTTCACCCCCAGATTCCACCTTTGGAGACAGTGCCGAAGCGGTCATGCTTCCCCTACACTTTGGAACTCCCTCCTACACCCAGTCAAGACATCTCCATCCCTGGAGGCATCCCAAACGGAAAAGCCACCTGTTTAGTCTGGCATTTATGAACACATCATAACTATGCACTTTGAGTCCTAGGAGAGAAAAGCGCTTTACAAATGTTATTGTATTACCTGTGATAAGTTTCAGAAAGTAAATTGGGGAGAAGAAAGGTTTTACAGTGGGCAAAAACGGACTAGATGATGTATGCAGAAATATGGCAAAATATAAGCAATCTGAATCATTACATTGCATTCAGTAAGCTCCTCTTTAAAGGGAACCCGAGGTGAAAGGGACATGGAGGCTGCCATATTTATTTCCTTTTAAGCAATACCAGTTGCCTGGCAGTCCTGCTGATTCTCTGCCTCTAATACTTTTAGCCATAGACCCTGAACAAGCATGCAGCAGATCAGGTGTGTCTGACATTATTGTCAGAGCTGACAAGATTAGCTGCATGCTTGTTTTTGGTGTGATTCGGCCACTACTGCAGCCAAATAGATCAGCAGGGCTGCCGGGCAACTGGTATTGTTTAAAAGTAAATAAATAGGGCAGCCTCCATATCACTCTCACCTTGTGTTCACTTTAACAGCAGGCTGGAAGTGGGTTTTTGTGGTGAGACCCTTGCTGCTTCAGGGATTCATGTTGAAGGCTTCTCATATTCTTTGCGTTATTTGGTCCTCCGTGGATCCTGAGCCTGGTAATGGGATCTGATAGAGACCCAGCACACATGGACACATAGCTCAGATCACAGTGGGCCCGACAGCAGCACATGCAGCTCGGCCATGCAGTATCTCTGTCTCTTTCTTCCTTTTTCTCATAGGATGCACCTGGGCCACCCCTAGCAGTGAAAGCTTTAGCATCTGTTTCCTGCAGATCTTCCTGCATTCTGCAAACAGGAAGCCCAGAACTGGGCAGGTGGTGAGGAGAGGACAGATCGCTCTCTGGTATTTTGGGAGCAGCACTGGAGAAAGTGCAGGACAGCCTGAGCGGTCAGTGTCAGTGACAGACACACTGAGGACAGAGCAGGAATAGCTGCACAGACTGTATAGAGAATAGACGATCACTGACAGAGGCACTGAGGACAGAGTAGGAATAGCACACACTGTATATATAGGATAGACTATTACTGACAGAGGCACAGAGGACAGAGCAGGAATAGCACACACTGTATATAGAGGATAGACGATGACTGACAGAGGCACTGAGGACAGAGTAGGAATAGCACAGACTGTATAGAGAATAGACGATCACTGACAGAGGCACAGAGGACAGAGCAGGAATAGCACAGACTGTATAGAGATTGAGAATAGACTATCACTGACAGAGGCACAGAAGACAGAGCAGGAATAGCGCAGACTGTAGAGGATAGACTATTACTGACAGAGGCACTGAGGACAGAACAGGAATAGCACAGACTGTATAGAGGAGGATAAACAATCACTGACAGAGGCACTGAGGACAGAGCAGGAATAGCACAGACTGTATAGAGGAGGATAGACAATCACTGACCGAGGCACAGAGGACAGAGCAGGAATAGCGCAGACTGTAGAGGATAGACCAGGCATGGGCAAACTTGGCCCTCCAGCTGTTAAGGAACTACAAATCCCACAATGCATTTGCCTTTGTGAGTCATAACTGTGGCTGACAGACTCCTGCAATGCATTGTGGGACTTGTAGTTCCTCAAAAGCTGGAGGGCCAAGTTTGCCCATGCGTGGGATAGACTATGACTGACAGCGGCACAGAGGACAAAGCAGGAAAAGCACAGACTGTACAGAGGACAGACTGTCACTGACAGCGGCACAGAGGACAGAGCAGATTAGCACACATACCCCTCAACTTTTTGAGATAAGAAAGAGGGACAACTGAAGTGAGAAGAATATGGAGGCTGCCACATTTATTATCTTTATTTTTTTATTTTCTTCTTTATTATTATTACCATATTATTATTATTATTTATATAATATAATAAGAAGAATATATATTCTTCTTAAACAATACTAGTCTCCTGGCAGCCCAGCCAGGGCCGTTTCTAGCCCTTTTGTCACTCCAGGCAAGAAGTCCTATTGTCAAACACCCCCCCCCCCCACGCACACACACACGCCCCCCCCCCCCCCCCCCCCCCCCACCTATGAACCATGTGGCATATAAGATGGAAGCTTAATCTCCCTGGAGGTGCATTTCTGCCTGGAATTATGATCTAGAAGCTGTTCATTTTTTTTCAACAATTTTAGCCCTCCAATTCTCAGAACTCACCAAAATATGTCATAATAAAAGCCTGGTAGACATTCTGCATAGAAATAAACGACTAGAACACAAATTTGTTGAATGAAATACATGTATGAATAAACTTAAAAAAAATGTGAAACTGTACAAATAAGGCAGGCAGAGAGTATTTAACCACCCTGGCGTTCTGATTAAATCGCCAGGGTGGCTGCGGGAGGGTTTTTTTTAAATAAAAAAAAAACTATTCCATGCAGCCAACTGAAAGTTGAGTGCATGAAAGCCCACTAGAGGGCGCTCCGGAGGCGTTCTTCCGATCGCCTCCGGCGGCCAGAAGTAACACGGAAGGCCGCAATAAGCGGCCTTCCGTGTTTCGCTTACCTCGTCGCCATGGCGACGAGCGGAGTGACGTCATGGACGTCAGCCGACGTCCTGACGTCTGCCGCCTCCGATCCAGCCCTTAGCGCTGGCCGGAACTGTTTGTTCCGGCTACGCTGGGCTCGGGCGGCTGGGGGGACCCTCTTTCGCCGCTGCACGCGGCGGATCGCCGCAGAGCGGCGGCGATCAGGCAGCACACGCGGCTGGCAAAGTGCCGGCTGCGTGTGCTGCTTTTTATTTGATTAAAATCGGCCCAGCAGGGCCTGAGCGGCAGCCTCTGGCGGTGTTGGACGAGCTAAGCTCGTCCAGACCGCTCAGCAGGTTAAAATCCAGGCAGAGGTCGGTGCAGGCGGCAGGCAGAGAGTATTCAAAATCCAGGTAAAAATCGGTAATAGTAAGGTGACACAGGGGTCAAATTACAACTTGTGATTAGAGACAAATGAGAAGGAATTTGACAGGCTAAACTATCTCTCGATATATATATATATATATATATATATATATATATATATATATATATATATATATATATATATATATATGTAGAGACTAGATTGTGAGCTCCTCCGAGGGACAGTTAGTGACAAGACTATATATACTCTGTACTGCGCTGCAGAAGATGTCGGCGCTATATAAATACTAAATAATAATAATAAATACATATATTTACAAATCTCGATCTGTTTTCCTTCTGCCTTGTCCAAAAGTTAGGGTCCACTTTAAATTTTTGTGCCCGCCCCCGATGACGTCATGCTGCACCGCCGCACACCGCTCAGCCATCCTGATTGGCCGTCGGCATCCCGGATGAAGAATGAAGGTAAAGGAGAGCCCAGCGGCCCCAGCCCCGCTGACAAGCGTCGATCGCGCACAGGACGCAGTAAAACAAAAAGCATGCAGCAGTTTGGGCTAGCTGCTGCCTGGCAACTGCTAGTTCTGAGCTCACATATCTCAGCCCGAGCTCAGCTCGGTATTAACGCCAGGGGGATACTACAGGGAGTTCCTGAGATACAAACAACCCACCAATCCTGTCGCATTTTGCTGCACCCCCCTTCCTGCACTACAACAGCTTAGTGTGTAAATGCAGAGTATAGCACAGCAGAAGTTGTGCTCTCACCTCCCCACCAGTCTAGTGCTGTGCCTGTGCAACAAGGGTACAGCTAAGTTTTTGGTGGCCCCAAAGGCCATGGCGGGGACAGAAAGAGCCTAGGCACAGTGGGAAAGAAGGATGAAGCATAAGGGGACAGATGGAGGCACAGGCTGACAGAAGGAGACAAAGGGGGACAGGAGGGATGAGGGCCAGAAGGAGTCACAAAGGGTGACAGAAGGAAGCACAAAGGGTGAAAGAAGGAGGCACATGATGACAGAAGGAGGCAGAGGGGGACAGAAGGAGACAAAGGGGGACAGGAGGGATGAGGGCCAGAAGGAGTCACAAAGGGGGACAGAAGGAAGCACAAAGGGTGAAAGAAGGAGGCACATGATGACAGAAGGAGGCAGAGGGGGACAGAAGGAGGCAAAGGGGGACAGGAGGGATGAGGGCCAGAAGGAGTCACAAAGGGTGAAAAAAGGAGGCACATGATGACAGAAGGAGGCAGAGGGGGACTGAAGGAGGTACAAAGGAGGACAGAAGGAAACACAGGAGGCCAGAAGGAGGCACAGGAGGACAGAAGGAGGTACAGTAAGACAGGGAGATGCACAGGGGGACAGAAGGAAGCACAAGGGATCAGAAAGAGGCACGGGGACAGAGGGAGGCACAGGAGGGCAGAGATGACACAGGGGGACAAAAGGAGGCACAAGGAGACAGAGGGAGATACAAAGGAGGACAGAAGGAGCCACAGGGAGCCTGTGCTTAAAAACGTCCCTATTCCCAATGCACAATTGCAGTGCAGTGCGAGCACTGTGTGTTTTACTGCAGCAGCAAAAAAATCTAGCACTGCTGCAATGTAACCCCTGCCTTTATATTCCTTATCCACTTTTGCTCTGTAAAAAATAGAAAAACAGTGTTGTAATTTTTTTTATACATATTTTGTCAATAAAGCTTCTTTTTGAACACTAAAAAAGATTTTTTTTGCTGAAGACCAATTGAAATTTTGTTTGATAAACAGTTGTTTTTTGAGTAATTTTGCAACTTCATATTGGTAAATATAAGTCAGTCCTGCACATGTTGCACCGTGTGTATGTGCAGCTGACCAGTCAGTGTAGGAGAACCTGCCAGATTTGTCGAGAAAATAACAATGAATCGGAAAAGTCATCATAGAAGTGTGCAGTTGATCACCAATCAAGAAATTGACTGTATTCATTGATTATCTGAAAGACCGTTGTGGATTTGCAAGTATTCTACACAGTTCTGTATACAACAAAATGTAATATTTGATCCATGGCAATTTCAGAACAGTTTTAGGCCCAGTGCACACCGAGCGCGAGCGGTTTTTGGAGCGATCCGCCGGCCGCATCCGCCTGGAAAAATGCTTGGCTAATGTATTGCAATGGGATGGTGCACACCGGCGGTTTGAGGTTTTTGCCAAGCCGCAAACGCGCCTCCTGCTGCGCGTTTGCGGTTTGCTAAAAAAAAACCTCAAACCGCCGGTGTGCACCATCCCATTGCAATACATTAGCCAAGCGTTTTCACTGGCTGATGTGGCTGGTGGATCGCATACAAAATCCGCTTGGTGTGCACCCGGCCAAATATCTGCTCTCTGCTCCCAAAACCGCTAGCGTTTTGACGATCTGCTAGCGGTTTTGGTGTGCACTGGGCCTAAGGCCTCATTTCCATGGACTGTTGATAGATAGTGAAATGCCTCTCACACTCTCACAACTGCTCACTGCCGCCTGGTAACTGCTTGTTGCTGCCTGGTAACTGTTCACTGCTGCCTGGCAACTGCTTGCTGAACACACAGCTCAACAGTCCGTGGAAACGAGGCCTTAATCAATTCCGATTGCAGTGAGGGCTCTTTTCCACAGGTGGCTCAACTGCGCGCTCAGTGAGCAGTTACCAAGCAGCAGTGAGCAGTTACCAAGCAGCAGCAAGCAGTTGCCAGGCAGCAGCAAGCAGTTGTGAGGGTTCGAGAGTCTTTTTACTGCCTATCAACTGCCCGTGAAAAAGGGCCCTTAAAGTGATGTTGAAGCAAAAAAAAAAACTTATGATATAATGAATTGTATGTGTAGTACGGATTATTAATAGAACATTAGTAGCAAGGAAAAGAGTCTCATATTTTTATTTTCAGATATATAGCTTTATTTTTTATTTTATTTTTTTAATAACACTGCATCATTCTCTAATATTTGCAGTTCACAAACCACACACTGCATTTTAAACTATGAAACAGAGCAGAGCTAATGACCCTTTGAACTCCCCTGCAGTAAAAACGTATCTGAAGTTGTCTTTGACTGATGTATAAGAGCTTCAGAAAATAGCACTGCTCTCTGACTGAATTAGGTTAGGCTTTTAAAAACGCTAGCACTTTGAAGTGCGCTTGGGTAATGTATTTGAATGGGATGGATCACACCAGAGCGATGCGATTTTCTCCCAAACGCAAACGCGAGTCCTGCAGCATTTCTGCGGCGATTCTGCCTCAATGTTATCTAGAGGAAAGTGGAAAATCGCTCTGAAAAGCGCTAGATCAGAGAGATTTTCCAAGCGTTTTTGTTACAGAAGCTTTTCAGTTCCAGCTGTACTGTAACAAGAAATAACAAACGCTACACCAAAATGCTCCAAAAATCGATAGGCATGATTAGAAAATCGCTAGGCACATGCCTAGAATTGCTCTGAAAAGCTGAGCGTTTGCGATTACGCTAGCGCTTTTTGGTGTGCACTGGCCCTGAGTCGAAGAGCTCAGAGAAGGTCTTTTGCATAGATAAAAAGTGACGTTTCTTAACTCTTCCTGTACTGGAAACCATATGAGACTCATATCTGTGCTACTAATGTTCTACAGTATTTCTTAGCAGTACTACACATACAAATCATTATTTCATAAGATTATTTTCTCTTCAGATTCCCCTTAATTGGAACAGGAAAATACTATGTGGCGTGCGCTGATCTGCTAGTGGTGCTCATCTGGATTCCGGATATCCGGGTAACCCGGATATCCGACCATTTTTCAGTTTTACGAATCTGTTTCAAGATTCCGGAAATCCAGAATCTTGAAACAGATTCGGATAGCTGAAAAATCTATAGCTACCTGCGGATAGTTGGCTAGCAATGCGGATATCCGCAGAAATCCAACTATTAAGATACTGTATGACATCTAGGACGTCACTGAGCCAATCAGAGGGCTCCTACCAGAAGCCCTAGCAACCAATCACAGAGGGGAGCCCTGGCCAGCCCCACCTGACCTCATTGAGCCAATCAGAGGGCTCCCAGCCTAAGCCCTGGCACCCAGTCACAGAAAGGAACCCTAGCCAGCCCCCCTGTATAATAAGGAGGGCTGCCATGATGAGACATATCGTCCCTTGCTTGTGAATGCTCACTGAGAGACATGCTCCAGTGCTGCTGGCCTAGCAAGTGCTGTACTCAGTGATAAACCTAAAGCTGTTCAGTGATTAACCCCTTCACTATCACTACACTATTGTTGTATTATTAATTAGCTTGATTTCATTGTGTGACAGTCAGTGTGTTCTGCAGGGCTGCTGCAGCTGCTATGTGTCTGTGTGTGTGCTGTGCACAGACCAGGCCAGCTGCTGCCTGCTGGCCAGCTATTAGCCTTAGCTAGCTACAGTATAGGTTAGGTTAGGGATTAGGGAATAGGATTACTGTGTTAAAGTGTAGTTAGTACTGTAGTACTGCAGTCAGTGCTAGTAGTTTTTAGAGTAGTAGTACTACTGTTAGCTTACTACAGAACTGCTGTGCTGCTGAGCAGTGTCAGTGTGACAGTTATGCTACGTACACACATGCGACAACGATCGTTCGTTGAGGACGACGAACGAACTTTTAATTGATAAAAGAACGACCTAAGTAAAGTTAGTTTTAAAAGGTGTGTAACGATCTGATCGTTAGAACGAACGTTACATCACGTAAAGCAACTATTGCGCCTGCGCATAAAAATGAGAAGTTTCACGGAGAAATTGGGAAATGCGCATGTCAAGCCTAGTACGAACGACCGTTTCCAACGATGTACTACTTTTGCAAACGATCGTCGTTGGTTAAAATCCGCCGAGACAGAACTTTCTTTTGTAGCGATTTGGCTCGTTCGTCGTTTGCCTTAATAGTCGGTGGTTCGTTTTTTGTAACGATCGTCGTTGGTAAAGATCGGGGAACGATCGTTACAAACGACTATAGTCGCATGTGTGTACGCACCTTTAGTGTCTTCTCCTCTGCTGTCTAACTGTCACTTGGCATTTTGCACTTGGCACGTGGTCCTTGGCACGTGCAGCATGGCACGTGGCACTTTGCACTTGGCATTTTGCACGTGGCACTTTGCACGTGCCATGTGACACGTGCCAAGTGCCACATGCCATGTGCAAAGTGCAAAGTGCCAGAAAAAAACAAAACAGGAAATTAGATTTGGAATTTTCATTTGAAAAAAAACTTTTGATTTTTCTGTAGAAATTGTTTTTTATCAAATTGCTGTAAAATTGGATAATTTTATTGTATCATGTGTGGACACTTTTATATTAAAAAAACAGGAAATTTGATCAGGTTTCTCAAACAAATGATACAAAAATATTCAATTTTGCTGTACAACCGATCATTTTTATCAAATTGCTGTAAGATTGGATAATTTTATTATATATTTTGTGGTCACCTTAGGCCTGGAACCCAATAGAAATCGCAAAGTGCTATCGCAATCGCTAGCATTTTTAATTAGCGTTTTGTAAACAATTTCATGAGCGTTTTCCTGCAATTTTAAAATTGTAAGCTTTTTGCCAGTGATTGTGATAGCGATTTGCGGTTTTTATTCTGATAGGTCTGATTTTTACAGTTTGCAGTCATTTAAAATCGCACACAAATCGCTATGTGTAGAGATTCATGAGTGATTTGCCAGCGCTTCTATACTTTACATTGAAGCGCGAACGCTCCCAAAATGCTGCAAAATTGCGATTTTGCTAATCACTATTGTGGAATTTGTTACATTTAGTTACACTGGCAGAGCGTTTAGGGAAATCGCTAGCGATTTAAAGCACTCCCTAAATGCTCAAAAAAGCGCTCTAATGGTTTCCAGCCCATAAAAGTTAAACATCTATACATGAGCTTATGTAGATGGATGGATATGTACATCTCGTATGTTATCCAGTTCTCTTTCTTCCATGGCGTCATCCGTCAGATACATTTAGCGGCTCAGCCTAAAAGGAGTTTAGCGAGCTGCAGTTGAGGTCGGCTCACCTCCTCCTCCCCTGCGGGGTCTGTATTGCTCTGCTGATGCTGCTATCACGTCCTAGCGGAGGGGTGCTGAGTGAGCATCTGCCAGCGGGGGGCAGCTCCGTGCACAAATCCAAATGACCCCATTTGGTTGGTCTTACTTCTGGCGGGGGCAAGGAAAGATTAACTCTCACACCTGTAACAGATACGGCTAGACAGATCGCGCTTAACTCTTAAACGCTGGGAGAAGCAGGCGCGAGTGCTTTGTGCGGAGCTGTAACATTGCTATGCCAGGATATCCACCAGGATGCAGGAGAGACTGGAGTTGGAGGAAGCAGACGGAGGTGGCTCTATAGAGTTGTGAAGACAGACAAATCTACTTACCAGGTAAATCTGGGGCTCTTATCTTTGTTGTATCTCTGGATAAAGATGTCTAGGAAGCCAAAGCCAGATCTTCTCTCTATACTCGTTCAAGAGAAGGACAGCTTACACTGAATCGTGTACTTGGAACCTGAAGCGAGAGGGATGTGGATGTTTCCTTTTAAACAAAACCAGTTGCCTGGCAGTCCTGCTGATCTCTTTGGCTGCAGTAGTGGCTGAATCACACACCTGAAACAAGCATGCAGCTAATCCAGTCGGACTTCAGTCAGAGCACCTGATCTGCATGCTTGTTCAGGGGCTGTGGTAAAAAGTATTAGAGGCACAGGATCAGCAGGAGAGTCAGGCAGCTATAGGCAGCACTGAAGGCACACTGGCTCACCCACTAATCCTTGTGTTTCCTTCCCCTTTGTTTCCTCCCCACTAACCTCTAGATTGTAAGCTCGCAAGGGCAGGGACCTCCTCCTAGTGTTTCTCATACTGCTGTAATTTTAACATATGTATATGTACCAACTACATATCAACTATGTATGTATCTGTATTTACTCTATTCAATGTCATGACTGTACAGTGTCTTGTATTTCTTATGTATATTTGTTCCACATTATTTGTTTGTACTATGTACAGCGCTACGGAAGATGTTGGCGCTATATAAATAAAAAAATAAAAAAAAAATAATAATAATAATAATATTATCCTTATCAGTTTAGGTTCCCTTTAAAGGGACATGGTATGGATATGGAGGTTGTCATATTTATTTTCATTTAAACAATACCATTTTCCTGCTGATCTTTTTGGCAGCAGTAGTGCCTGAATCACACACCTGAAACAAGCATGCAGCTAATCTTGTCAGATTTGTGTCAGAAACACCTGATCTGCATGCTTGTTCAGTGGCTATGGCTAAGGCGTCGGTCAGCACATGTGCACCGCATTGCTCTCCTGTTGTGCACATTCATTGTGTCACCCATTGACTTGCATTATTGCATGATCCGTGCGCTCTGGAGTTAGTGTGTGATCCGTGTAGTAGGCCCGGTTCATGCAATAACGTGCAGCAGACTTTGCGACGGCATTGCAGCAATTTGGACATTGTGTCAACTAGGCAAGTCTCCATGGACTTGCATGTCCCTTGCGACGAGCTAAAGCAAGGAAGAGTACCGTAATGCAATGCAACAAGTGGAGTGTGCCAGGGACCTAAAAGTATTAGAGGCAGAGAACCAGCGGGACAACCAGGCAATGTGCATTATACACAGTGGCGTAACACAATGGGGGCTGTAGCCTCTGCACCCGCGCAAAGGGGGCGGGGGGGGCATGGCCGTTTTGGCGGGCAGGAGGGGTCGCAGCATGAAAGGAGAGCATTGGCCACCTCCATGCTCCCCCTCTTTCATTAATAGGTGGCAGCAGTGGCAGTTAGGAACACTGACATACCTCCGTGTGTTCCACTGTGAAGATCCAATCTCTAAGCGCCACAAGCTACTTCCTGATAGACAGGAAGTAGCGTCAGATCCTTAGAGAGAGGGACCTCCGGCGCGTGGATCGCACTGAGGTATGTCAGTGTTCCTGCCTGCCACTGCTGCCACCTATTAATGCTGGAGGGGGAGCATGGAGGTGGCCAATGCTCTCCTTTCATGCTGCGACCCCTCCTGCCCTGGGGGGAAGGGCATCCACATTTTCGCAGGGAGGCCCAGTGAGTTCTAGTTACACCCTGATTGTACGAAAGGAAATAAATATGGCAGCCTCCATATCCCTCTCACTTCAGGTTCCCCTTAAGGCTATGGAGCCCCAGCAGGCAGGCGCATAACCTGCGGTCGCATGGGGGCCGAACCTCTTAACCTTCCTATAGAAGGGCCGTCCTTCCACAGCAGGCGTTGTTGTGCCAATGGTAGTGATGGATAAGGGCAGGTGCATAGTGGCTATGCTTATCATATGACCCTAGGCAGATGGATTTCTTGGTTGTGAGGATTGAGAATGGGGGGAGGCATAAAAGTTTGCTGCGGGTCCCTATGATTTACCCATACCTTCCAACTTTTTGAGATCAGAAGGAGGGACACTTTAAGACATGCCCCTGCCACTCCTCTAGCCACACCCTCATCACACCCCTCGCCATGCATATCACAAAGAATTCAGAATCAAAAGATGTAGTTTTATCATTCAAACCTCACTGATCTTTCCTATCATCAGTAGTTTTTATTCATTTTAACATATGAAAATAAGAAATATATCAATTTAATTGATTAGAATAAATTTTAGAGTCAGTTAAAAAGACTTTTCAGTAGAAAAATACATATATTACACAGATCTGTACATCAGTCCTAAAAGAGGGACAAACGAGGAAAAAGGAGGGACAGATGGACCTGGTTCCCAAAGAGGGATTGTCCCTCCAAAAGGACAGTTGGGAGCTATTGGTTTTCCCCTGCCAGTGTCACCATTGCTATTACTTTTTAAAGGAACACTATCAAACCAAGTGTTCTAAAATGACAATGTACAAATAGTTGCTGTGTAAACATTTTCCTACTTCCCTCTCCGGGAGAGGAGAGGGAAGGCTCATTAGGACCGAGCCTTCCCTCTCCTTAGGTGAGTATCCGACTTTTTGTTTTTAGAAACGGTACCCATTGGCTTTAAATATCTGAGGCAAAAGCTTCAATTCTTTGGGCTCTATTCACAAAACCTCTCATAAATGACTTACCATATTTCCGGACTATAAGACGCTCCCTGGCTTATAGGACAAAAACAGTTAGCACGTGAAGTGCCGTTTGCGGTCCTCGATCACGCAAATCGCGGCAATTTGCGTGTGCAAAAGTCCTCGATCACGCAAATCGCGGCACTTTGCGCACGCAAAAGTCAGCAAACGGCACTTCACGTGCTAAATGTTTAGCACACCCGTGCTAAACAGTTAGCACGGCTTTGTGAATCAAGCCCTATGTGTATTATATTTTGTTACAAATGGAATGCGCTTATGTATCTGCTGTCTATTTCTCTGCCCCTCATTCTGTCCACTAGCTCTCTGGAGAGTATCTACTGGGTATCCTCTAATCCTAAACTTAGTCTGCATCTCGTCCAGCCTCCTCTCCCGCACTTCCTCATCCTCAACAATGTGTTGTGTCCTCTGAAAATGACTAATAGGAACCGAACCCCTAGTAGCCCCCGATCGGCCAAAAACCAGCTGAGTGTGTGGACCCCTTTACTCAGACTTGCCGTCAGTTAAGAGTGAAAGGAATTAGATACGGTAAACAAAAGAGATAAGCAAGTGAAATGTATGCATTATTATTTACCAGCACTTCAGCAACTCTCTCAATCCCAGGTTAAAAAAACATGTTAATTAATAGTGTTCCTTTAAAGGGGCACTATGACAACAAATTAAAAATTTAAAATATGTGAAAACATATACAAATAAAAAGTACGTTTTTCCAGAGTAAAATGAGCCAAAAAATAATTTTCTCCTATGTTGCTGTCACTTACAGTAGGTAGTAGAAATCTGACAGAAGCGACAGATTTTGGACTAGCTCATCTCTTTATAGGGGATTCTCAGGGATATATTTATTTTCAAAAGCACTTAGTGAATGACAGTTGCTCTGTCCAACTGCCAAAAAACTGTGTAGGGAGGGAGCAGGGAGGCTGGCCAGCATCATTGTTTAAATCATTTTTAGGGAATATCTTTATAAAGAATAAAAGCCTTGCTGAGAATCCCCTATAAAGAGATGGACTAGTCCAAAACCTGTCACTTTTGTCAGATTTCTACTACCTACTGTAAGTGACAGCATTATAGGAGAAAAGTAATTTATGGCTCATTTTACTCTGGAAAAACGTACTTCTTATTTGTCTATGTTTACACATATTTTAAATGTTGCTATTTTTTCGCCATAGTGCCCCTTTAAGTGACCCAGAAGAGTAATATGGAAGCTGTTATCGTCATTCTGTAATGACTTCTGTGCGGTTGCTCTGCCTCTAATGCTATAAGTCACTGGCTCAGAATGAGCTGCAGATCAGATGCTGTGACTCTGGTGTGACTGTACTGGCTGCATGCTTGTTGCACGTGTGACTCAAACATAGGCTAAAGCCTGAAGGTCAGCATAAGAGCCAGGGAAATGGCATTGTTTATAAGGGAATGAAGATGGCAGTTTCCGTATTCTTCTCTCTTCAGGCTCACAGCTCTTCACGAAGCACCCTTAACAAGTCACATCCATAACTGACCCACAGCAGGGCTCATAATCTAATAAATCCCTCTCCCCTCACAGGCAGTCTATGGCCAATCTGCTGGAAAGCTAATAAGCTAATTAACCTACCAGAGTTGTATGTAGAAACTAGAGTTCCCTCAGGAAAACTATGCAAACGCTTCACTCCATACGAATAGTGTTCTGGCGGGGATTTCGCCCTAAAGCCTGGTACACACTTTCAATTTTGATTGGCCAACCAACCAATGACTAATTTTACCACTCTATGTAGTAAGAGAGCCTACCTATGCAATCTGCTCATAGTACAACTTGGCCAGAGGTCAGAGAGAATGGCCTAAGGAAGAGTGTATGCTTGTTGGATAAAGTGAGTTAATGACTGTCCAAGTCCCAACTACTGTGAGTAACATCATCTCATCATATAAGTTATATATATATGTATACTTTTCAAACATCCCTTGATGCTCTTAATTAACTATAAATACTTATTCGGGTTTTTTTTTTACATATGATTTGTTTTTTTTATCTCAAAAATTAAATGTAATGGATGGACTTTGACAAGTTCAAGTGCATCCATGCAAAAAGGGCGTCGGGAAAATAGGGCGCATGGTGTAATTGATAAGCGGTAATAGCGTTTACAAAAATGTGTTGTATTTCGCTTACAATAATGTTTTACAAATTAAATAACCTTTAATAATGTCTATGAAATCGCAAATTGTGAATATGATAATCTTCCCTGTTTTGAAAGTGAAAGTTATAATTACATTTGTTAAAAAAAACATCATATATGTATAACCGTTATAATTGTATAATATTGTGTATAACCTTCATTTATCGTTTCTTCTAGTGTTGGGCGAACATCTAGATGTTCGGGTTCGGGCCGAACAGGCCGAACATGGCCGCGATGTTCGGGTGTTCGACCCGAACTCCGAACATAATGGAAGTCAATGGGGACCCGAACTTTTGTGCTTTGTAAAGCCTCCTTACATGCTACATACCCCAAATTTACAGGGTATGTGCACCTTGGGAGTGGGTACAAGAGGAAAAAAATTTTAGCAAAAAGAGCTTATAATTTTTGAGAAAATCGATTTTAAAGTTTCAAAGGGAAAACTGTCTTTTAAATGCGGGAAATGTCTGTTTTCTTTGCACAGGTAACATGCTTTTTGTCGGCATGCAGTCATAAATGTAATACATATAAGAGGTTCCAGGAAAAGGGACCGGTAACGCTAACCCAGCAGCAGCACACGTGATGGAACAGGAGGAGGGTGGCGCAGGAGGAGAAGGCCACGCTTTGAGACACAACAACCCAGGCCTTGCATGAGGACAAGAAGCGTGCGGATAGCAATTTGCATTTTGTCGCCATGCAGTCATAAATGTAATACAGATGAGAGGTTCAATAAACAGGGACCGGAAACGCTAACCCATCACAGATGTTCATTGTTCATGTTACTTGGTTGGGGTCCGGGAGTGTTGCGTAGTCGTTTCCAATCCAGGATTGATTCATTTTAATTTGAGTCAGACGGTCTGCATTTTCTGTGGAGAGGCGGATACGCCGCCGATCTGTGACGATGCCTCCGGCAGCACTGAAACAGCGTTCCGACATAACGCTGGCTGCCGGGCAAGCCAGCACCTCTATTGCGTACATTGCCAGTTTGTGCCAGGTGTCTAGCTTCGATACCCAATAGTTGAAGGGTGCAGATGGATTGTTCAACACAGCTACGCCATCTGACATGTAGTCCTTGACCATCTTCTCCAGGCGATCGGTGTTGGAGGTGGATCTGCACGCTTGCTGTTCTGTGTGCTGCTGCATGGGTGTCAGAAAATTTTCCCACTCCAAGGACACTGCCGATACCATTCCCTTTTGGGCACTAGCTGCGGCTTGTGTTGTTTGCTGCCCTCCTGGTCGTCCTGGGTTTGCGGAAGTCAGTCTGTCGGCGTACAACTGGCTAGAGGAGGGGGAGGATGTCAATCTCCTCTCTAAAGTCTCCACAAGGGCCTGCTGGTATTCTTCCATTTTGACCTGTCTGGCTCTTTCTTCAAGCAGTTTTGGAACATTGTGTTTGTACTGTGGATCCAGAAGGGTATAAACCCAGTAATTGGTGTTGTCCAGAATGCGCACAATGCGTGGGTCGCGTTCAATGCAGTCCTAGGCCGAAGAGGTCATAGCCTAGGGTCACAAAACCTGTTTATTGGGCAATTTCAATGGTGGCGAGTCTGACGTACATAAATCGCAGCAATGGCCGTTAGCAACGTCTGAATCTCACGAAATGTATCATGCAGGTAGAAGACATATTGTTAGACTTGGGCTCCAAAGATGGGTTCCCTACATCTCTGCAAACCAGAGTTACAGGGCTCCAAATTTGGTAAAATCTCCCATAGGCTTTCATTGGGCCTCCTATTTACAGTTCCAAAATCTCACATCTTTTCAAAGGGCAATTACTCAGCAGTGGCAAATTTTCTAGCATTGTAGGGACCCTTAGGGGGAACATGACTGGTGAGTTTCGGGCCCCTAGGCCAAAGAGGTCATAGCCTAGGGTCACAAAAACCTGTTTATTTGGGCTATTTCAATGGTAGTGATGGTGACGTACATAAATCGCAGCAATGGCCGTTAGCAAAGTCTGAATCTCACGAAATGTCTCATGCAGGTAGAAGACATATTGTTAGACTTAGATTCCAAAGATGGGGTCCCTACATCTCTGCAAACCAGAGTTACAGGGGTCCAAAATTGGTAAAATCCCCCATAGGATTTCATTGCCTCCCTATTTCACTTTCCAAAATCTCACATCTTTTCAAAGGGCAATGGCTCAGCAGTACCAAATTTTCTAGCATTGTAGGGACCCTTAGGGGGAACATGACTGGTGAGTTTCGGGCCCCTAGGCCGAAGAGGTCATAGCCTAGGGTCACAAAAACCTGTTTATTTGGGCTATTTCAATGGTAGTGATGGTGGCGTACATAAATCTCAGCCATGGCCGTTAGCAACGTCTGAATCTCACGAAATGTCTCATGCAGGTAGAAGACATATTGTTAGACTTGGATTCCAAAGATGGGGTCCCTACATCTCTGCAAACCAGAGTTACAGGGGTCCAAAATTGGTAAAATCCCCTATAGGCTTTCATTGGGCCTCCTATTTACCGTTCCAAAATCTCACACCATTTCAAAGGGCAATGGCTCAGCAGTGGCAAAACTCACCAGTCATGATCCCCCTAAGGGTCCCTACAATGCTAGAAAATTTGGTACTGCTGAGCCATTGCCCTTTGAAAAGATGTGAGATTTTGGAAAGTGAAATAGGGAGGCAATGAAATCCTATGCAGGATTTTACCAATTTTGGACCCCTGTAACTCTGGTTTGCAGAAATGTAGGGACCCCATCTTTGGAATCCAAGTCTAACAATATGTCTTCTACCTGCATGAGACATTTCGTGAGATTCAGACGTTGCTAACGGCCATTGCTGCGATTTATGTACGTCACCATCACTACCATTGAAATAGCCCAAATAAACAGGTTTTTGTGACCCTAGGCTATGACCTCTTCGGCCTAGGGGCCCGAAACTCACCAGTCATGTTCCCCCTAAGGGTCCCTACAATGCTAGAAAATTTGGTACTGCTGAGCCATTGCCCTTTGAAAAGATGTGAGATTTTGGAAAGTGAAATAGGGAGGCAATGAAATCCTATGGGGGATTTTACCAATTTTGGACCCCTGTAACTCTGGTTTGCAGAGATGTAGGGACCCCATCTTTGGAATCCAAGTCTAACAATATGTCTTCTACCTGCATGAGACATTTCGTGAGATTCAGACTTTGCTAACGGCCATTGCTGCGATTTATGTACGTCACCATCACTACCATTGAAATAGCACAAATAAATACAATAATACAATATAATACAATAACATTTGTAAAGCGCTTTTCTCCCATAGGACTCAAAGCGCATAGCTGTGTCTCAGATTAATACAGGGTTTCAGGCTGGGTTGTGTTACAGAGGAGATAGTCAGATGTTCATGAATGCCAGACTGAAAAGGTAGGTTTTCAGTTTAGACTTAAATGCTTCCAGGGATGGGGCTGTCCTGATTGGGTGTGGCAGGGAGTTCCAAAGTGTAGGGGCAGCATGACAAAAGGCTCTGTCTCCAAAGGTTTTGAGGTGGACTCTGGGGGTGACCAAGGTGTTACGTCCTTTTGATCTAAGATTGTGGGGGGTGTGATGTAGTTGCAACAAGTCCTTCAGGTATCCAGGGCCCAGATTGTGCAAGGATTTGAATGTCAGTAAGCCAATCTTAAACAGAATTCTCCACTTTATCGGTAGCCAGTGGAGTGAGCTCAGGGTTGGTGTTATGTGGCAATGGCGGGGTTGGCTCGTTAACAGCCTTGCGGCGGTATTCTGTACTAATTGCAGGCGGCGTAAGTCTTTCTTATGCAGGCCTGTGTAGAGGACGTTGCAGTAGTCTAACCTTGATGTGACGAAGGCATGAACTAGGGTTGGAAGATCCTCTGAAGGAATTAGGTGTTTAATCCTTGCAATATTCCTTAGGTGAAAGAAGGAATGTTTCACAACAGCTGAGATTTGATTCCTGAAGCTTAATTTCCCATCAATCAGTACTCCCAGGCTGCGCACACAGTCTGAGTTGTTCAGGTCTGAGCTCCCTATCCTTAGCGGTGTTGGTTGAGACTGGAGCTGCTTTGCTGTTGAGCCCTGGCCCTCGATAACAAGAACCTCAGTTTTGTCAGCATTAAGTTTTAGCCAATTATTATTCATCCACTCCTGAAGCTCAGCTAAGCATGCGTTTATTTGTGGAGTAGGGTCTGTGACATCAGGTTTGAATGACAAATATAGCTGGGTGTCATCAGCATAGCAATGATATGTCAGGCCATGTTTTTATAAATAAACAGGTTTTTGTGACCCTAGGCTATGACCTCTTCGGCCTAGGGGCCCGAAACTCACCAGTCATGTTCCCCCTAAGGGTCCCTACAATGCTAGAAAATTTGGTACTGCTGAGCCATTGCCCTTTGAAAAGATGTGAGATTTTGGAAAGTGAAATAGGGAGGCAATGAAATCCTATGGGGGATTTTACCAATTTTGGACCCCTGTAACTCTGGTTTGCAGAGATGTAGGGACCCCATCTTTGGAATCCAAGTCTAACAATATGTCTTCTACCTGCATGAGACATTTCGTGAGATTCAGACTTTGCTAACGGCCATTGCTGCGATTTATGTACGTCACCATCACTACCATTGAAATAGCCCAAATAAACAGGTTTTTGTGACCCTAGGCTATGACCTCTTTGGCCTAGGGGCCCGAAACTCACCAGTCATGTTCCCGCTAAGGGTCCCTACAATGCTAGAAAATTTGCCACTGCTGAGTAATTGCCCTTTGAAAAGATGTGAGATTTTGGAACTGTAAATAGGAGGCCCAATGAAAGCCTATGGGGGATTTTACCAAATTTGGAGCCCTGTAACTCTGGTTTGCAGAGATGTAGAGAACCCATCTTTGGAGCCCAAGTCTAACAATATGTCTTCTACCTGCATGAGACATTTCGTGAGATTCAGACGTTGCTAACGGCCATTGCTGCGATTTATGAACGTCAGACTCGCCACCATTGAAATTGCCCAAATAAACAGGTTTTGTGACCCTAGGCTATGACCTCTTCGGCCTAGGACTGCATTGAACGCGACCCACGCATTGTGCGCATTCTGGACAACACCAATTACTGGGTTTATACCCTTCTGGATCCACGGTACAAACACAATGTTCCAAAACTGCTTGAAGAAAGAGCCAGACAGGTCAAAATGGAAGAATACCAGCAGGCCCTTGTGGAGACTTTAGAGAGGAGATTGACATCCTCCCCCTCCTCTAGCCAGTTGTACGCCGACAGACTGACTTCCGCAAACCCAGGACGACCAGGAGGGCAGCAAACAACACAAGCCGCAGCTAGTGCCCAAAAGGGAATGGTATCGGCAGTGTCCTTGGAGTGGGAAAATTTTCTGACACCCATGCAGCAGCACACAGAACAGCAAGCGTGCAGATCCACCTCCAACACCGATCGCCTGGAGAAGATGGTCAAGGACTACATGTCAGATGGCGTAGCTGTGTTGAACAATCCATCTGCACCCTTCAACTATTGGGTATCGAAGCTAGACACCTGGCACAAACTGGCAATGTACGCAATAGAGGTGCTGGCTTGCCCGGCAGCCAGCGTTATGTCGGAACGCTGTTTCAGTGCTGCCGGAGGCATCGTCACAGATCGGCGGCGTATCCGCCTCTCCACAGAAAATGCAGACCGTCTGACTCAAATTAAAATGAATCAATCCTGGATTGGAAACGACTACGCAACACTCCCGGACCCCAACCAAGTAACATGAACAATGAACATCTGTGATGGGTTAGCGTTTCCGGTCCCTGTTTATTGAACCTCTCATCTGTATTACATTTATGACTGCATGGCGACAAAATGCAAATTGCTATCCGCACGCTTCTTGTCCTCATGCAAGGCCTGGGTTGTTGTGTCTCAAAGCGTGGCCTTCTCCTCCTGCGCCACCCTCCTCCTGTTCCATCACGTGTGCTGCTGCTGGGTTAGCGTTACCGGTCCCTTTTCCTGGAACCTCTTATATGTATTACATTTATGACTGCATGCCGACAAAAAGCATGTTACCTGTGCAAAGAAAACAGACATTTCCCGCATTTAAAAGACAGTTTTCCCTTTGAAACTTTAAAATCGATTTTCTCAAAAACTATAAGCTCTTTTTGCTAAATTTTTTTTCCTCTTGTACCCACTCCCAAGGTGCACATACCCTGTAAATTTGGGGTATGTAGCATGTAAGGAGGCTTTACAAAGCACGAAAGTTCGGGTCCCCAGTGACTTCCATTATGTTCGGAGTTCGGCCATGTTCGGCCCGAACCCGAACATCTAGATGTTCGCCCAACACTACACGTGACCCGTTCGGCCAATCACAGCGCTAGCCGAACGTTCGGGTAACGTTCGGCCATGCGCTCTTAGTTCGGCCATATGGCCGAACAGTTTGGCCGAACACCATCAGGTGTTCGGCCGAACCCGAACATCACCCGAACAGGGTGATGTTCTGCAGAACCCGAACAGTGGCGAACACTGTTCGCCCAACACTAGTTTCTTCATGTAATACAATCTAAAAATATTGTTCATAACGATGAAAAATATGTATAAGTAGGTCCGTAAAAACTGTTGTAAAACATTAGAAAATATTACTAACATTTTACTACAACTAAAGCTAACCCTACTCTCACACAGAATCCTCCATCTACTTATCCCTAACCCTAAGACCCCCCTGGTGGTGGTGCCTAACACTAAGACACCCCTGGTGGTGCCTAACCCAAAATCTCCCCTGGTGGTGCCTAACCTTAAGACCCCCCTTGTGGTGGCTAACCCTAAATCCCCCCTGGTGGTGCCTAACCCTAAATCCCCCTGGTGTTGCCTAACCCTAAACTCCCCCTGGTGGTGTCTAATCCTAAATCCTCCCTGGTGGTGCCTAACCCTAAGACCCCCCCTTGTGGTGCCTAACCCTAAATTCCTCCTGGTGGTGACTAACCCTAAGACCCCCTGGTGGTGCCTAACCCTAAATCCCCCCTGGTGATGCCTAACCCTAACACCCTCCCTTAGTGGCCGCTTTATTGTGTGGATAATAATATTTTACATATAGTGACTGTAAAACATATGTTACAATTTACTTACTGATCACTTTATGTGGAAAATAATGTTTTACAAACAGTAAGTGATACAATTCTAAACAACGGTTTAGTTAAATATGATACATATGTTTAGTATATTTGTAAACGTAATTAGTCACGGACGCATTCTGTAAACTTAAATCATCACAAGCGCAGTTTGAAAACGTTACTAATCTCCGGGCGCCCTTTTTTCCTGTTTGGCGCCCGTCAAACAATATTTAATATGGGAGTGAATGGCAGCGGCCCTTTTTGTCCACTTGCCTCAAGGCCCAAATTTCCTGCTTCCGTTCAAGTACCCCCTGTGCCCTGCTAAAGTACTCCCTGGGGTATGTGTACTATGTGTTGATGACCTGGCCATTTTAGGATGACATCAGGAATTCGTTTCTGTGGGTCTGTCTGATTGGTTGGAGCAGACACTCAGAAAAATAGAGTGAAAGTGGTGTGGTTGAATCAGTTAGGTTTTATGGGCTGGCTAGTGATGGTTCACCAGCTGTTTGATAGTCGGTGTGACTCAAACATCGATCATGCCAGCAAATTTAGTCGACTGCTTTTATTTAGATGCTCCAAGCGTAGTAGATATCAGCACGGTCAGGGTCCGATTTCAGAAAGGGTTAATCATCAACAGACAAAATGGCTGCCTTTCAATCCTGTCGTACAACTTCCTGTATTTCTCTGGAACATATTTTTTCAAATATTATTTTTGCAGGTTATGTATCTGAAACTCAAAACTCAGAGTCTTCCTTGCATGGAATTTATGAACAGGTCCCTACCCCACTGTTGACAAGATCTTTACCATGTACAATGACCCCAGGTATCCAACCGTGTCTCAGGAGTGCCCAGGTGTTGGCAGATCACGCTGAACACTTCGCTGGCCACAAATAATGCACCGTGGCTCGTTTCATCCATAAAGCTGGTGTGGAGAGCAGTTAATGTTCTTTACTGGAAGCAACAATCAGACAGGATATCGTATCTATCCAAGACACAGACCTTGTTTATTGGTCTCACAGGGCTGCCTCGGGAACAAACTGTCATCTTAGATTAGACTGAAGTGAAGGTAAACAGCTAAGAGCACACTTTACTGGAATGCCAGTCCAAGGACTTTACTTCACCACTTCAGGACTGCACATATTAAGGACTGCACATATTAAAATCTACTTCCTTTCTTTAACCACTTTGAATCCCTTGCTACGCTTATCTACTCCCCACAAAACTTCATCTGAAGCTCAGGGGAGTAAATATGCGTACTCGTGGTAAACAGTGTGCTGTATGCCCAATAAGCTATCTGATTATGTATATAGGGTATCATTTTAACCGTGACAAGTGAGAGAATAGATTTTGTGTTGTTTGACAACTGAGAGCTAAGTCATGTGATTGTTTTTTTTACCGGAAAACTGAATGAAAAGCAATAAAACTGTTATTTTCATGTACTCTATACCCCTAAATAAATACTTGTAAAAAAACAAAAGTGACAGCATTGAAAAGAGAATACATAGTTACCCTATGGACTTAGCTTTTAAAATATGTATGCCATGAGAGTGTATTACTGTTAATCATGAAGATAAGGGCTTTTAATTACTGATAGAGTACAATGAGAAAACAAAAAACACAAACCAGAAACTAATATATTATTGCCATACATTGTACTAGGAACATTATTTAAATGTTGAGATAACCAGGACAAATTAGCAAATACAATATGTGGGTTTTACCTATGGTAACATTGTTTATTTAAAAACTATAGTGGATGGAAATGGATAAATAGTGTACTTTTTGTTTTTTTTCTAATTTTTCCCTTTAAAATGCACAGATAATAACATAATTACTAAAAGCAAATATCACCCTCACAAAGCATAATTTGTGGCAAAAAAACAAGATATAGATCATTTACATCTGATGAGTAGCAATAAAGTTATTGGTGAATGAATGGGAGGAGCGCTGAAATGTGAAAATTGCTCTGGTTTTTAAGCAAGAAACCCTGTGGTGCTGAAGTGGTTAAAGTGAGTCTGAAGTGTAAAAAAACCCAAAACAGATACTTACATAAGGAGAGGGAAGGCTCTGGGTCCTATGGAGCCTTTCCATTCCTCTCACGGTCCCCTCGTTCTAATGCTGTCACCCCCGTTAGCAGTCAGAAGCAGTAAAAGAGGGCGCATATGGTTAATGGACAAAAAGGGTGTGGCCATAGACTGCAATGCAAAATATCGGCTATTGGGCGCCCGACAGGAAAGTTGGGCGCCCGAGAAATAGCGGTTGCAGGGATCATGTTGACAAAAATTTTCGTTTACAGAATAAGGTTTATTACAAATATCGTTTACAAATTTGTTTTGACTTGTGTTATACTTATTTTTTTTCGTTTTTAAATTTCGCTTATAGGAGCTTTCACTTATTTTACCGGTTTTAAATTTCGCTTATAGGAGCTTTCACTTATTTTACCGGTTTTAAATTCCGCTTATAGGAGGTTTTACTTATTTTTCGTTTTTAAACTTTGCTTTCAGGACTTAACAAGTAAATTTTCGTTTACACTTATATTATCATTTTAAAATTAGTTTTCATACATATAATGCTTAACCTGCTGAGCGGTCTGGACGAGCTCAGCTCGTCCAACACCGCCAGAGGCTGCCGCTCAGGCCCTGCTGGGCCGATTTTTGTCAAATAAAAAGCAGCACACGCAGCCGGCACTTTGCCAGCCGCGTGTGCTGCCTGATCGCCGCCGCTCTGCGGCGATCCGCCGCGAGCAGCGGCGAAAGAGGGTCCCCCCAGCCGCCTGAGCCCAGCGTAGCCGGAACAAAAAGTTCCGGCCAGCGCTAAGGGCTGGATCGGAGGCGGCTGACGTCAGGACGTCGGCTGACGTCGATGACGTCACTCCGCTCGTCGCTATGGCGACGATATAAGCAAAACAAGGAAGGCCGCTCATTGCGGCCTTCCTTGTTTATTCTGGGCGCCGGAGGCGATCGGAAGATCGCCTCCGGAGCGCCCTCTAGTGGGCTTTCATGCAGCCAACTTTCAGTTGGCTGCATGAAATAGTTTTTTTTTTATTTAAAAAAAACCCTCCCGCAGCCACCCTGGCGATTTAATCAGAACGCCAGGGTGGTTAAATATCGTTTTCAACTTTATTCTTAGAAATTCATCGCTTTTGGTATTAACTTTCTTTTTTACACTTATAATGCGTAGATTATAGTTTTCTGATCTATTAATTTACTAATATATCTCTTTTAATACTACCGTTATTTTAAGATTTTTAATGCGTACGTGATTGTAAGGCTATATATATATATATATATATATATATATATATATATATATATATATATATATATATATATATATATATATATATAATTTTTTTCTATTTATAATATTATTAAAGTGTACGTGATTTTAAAGGGTATTAATTCTATTACAAATATATATATTATTCTATTCATGTTATTTATAGTGAAGTATTTTGAGGATTAAATATATTATTGTTTATATGTGTGTAATCAGGGCCGGGCCAAGGCATAGGCTGGAGAGGCTCCAGCCTCAGGGCACAGTGTAGGAGAGGGCGCACAATTCATTCAGCTGTCATTCCTAATTGTGTATGAAGCAGAAAGAAATAAGAAAAGGGGATACATAGCAGTGACTGCAAGCCAGATAACTAGAGATTAAGGTGTTGGGGAGGTTGTGGGCCCTGTGGCCCTCTTAGTCTAATAGAAATCAGTGTGTGACGGCTGGGGTGGCAGGGATGGAGGGGCGCACTTTGCTGTCTCAGCCTTGGGTGCTGGATGACCTTGTCCCTGCTCTGTGTGTAATGGTGTTTGTGCAGTGGAGATGGTTACGGTTAGGCACCACCAGGTGGGTGAATAGGGTTAGGCACCACCAGGGAGGTCTTAGGGTTAGGCACCACCAGGTGGGTGGTTAGGGTTAGGCACCACCAGGGAGGTCTTAGGGTTAGGCTCCACCAGGTGGGTGGTTAGGGTTAGGCACCACCAGGGGAGATTTAGGGTTAGGCACCACCAGGGAGGTCTTAGGGTTAGGCACCACCAGGGGGGGTCTTAGGGTTAGGCACCACCAGGGGGGTATTAGGGATAGGCACCACCAGGGGGGTCTTAGGGTTAGGCACCACCAGGGGGGTGGTTAGGGTTAGGCACCACTGAGGGGGGGGGGTCTCAGGGTTAGGCACCACCAGGGGTACAATTTATTAAATTATGTATATTTACACAAATGGGGGGTCTAGGGGTTAGGAATAGGGATAGGGAGAGATCTGTGTGAGCCTACAGTTAGGTATAATTGCAGTAAAATACCTGTAAAATCTACCATTGTATTACTATGCTTAAAGGGAACCTTAACTCTAAAAAAAACCATGAGTTTTACTTACTTGGGGCATGTACCAGCCCGCTGCAGCCATCCTGTGCCCTCGCAGTCACTCATGGTTCCTCTGGTCCCTCGCTGCCAGCTAGTTTGGTTTTTGCCAACTGGGAGACGGCCAGCCGCCATGCGTACCTTTTTACGCATTCCCGCTGGTGCAGGAAACTATTGTGGACATCAACAAGTACCTTTTTACGCATTACGCAGCTATCCCCTGGGACACTGGAGAGCGATCGGCTCTCATAGCCTGAAGCCTATGAGAGCCGATCGCGTGATTGGCTGGCTGGAGGGAGGGAGGGAGGGAGCGGAATGGGGGGAAAAAACAAAAAAGTTAAATTTATTTAAAAAAAAACATATGGAACAATCTATTTCTGAAAGTTTTATTACTGCAGATTGAGATATTTAGATATTTTTTGATTAAAAAAGAGAGAAAATTCTTTTTTTTTTCCTTTTTCAAAGGGACACTGAGCACCATTTAAAAACACAATTTGCACTTACCTGGGGCTTCCACCAGCTAGGTCCCCCGGCATCCTCCTGGCTCCTCTACCATTCCTGCAGCCGGCTCCGTTAGTCGGCGACTTCGGGCTGACGGAGCAGTGCTTTTCAGCGCTGCTAGATTTGGGCGCAGCCGGCGCCTCCATAGACTTCAATAGGAATCATTCCTATTGAAGTGCTCAGTGAGTAACATTGGCTCCGTCAGAAGACGGAGCTGAAGTTGCTTAAAAACATAATAATTCGGCCTCCAGCAATCGCTGGAAGCCGAATTATTTCATTCCCCCACTATCCATGTCGGCCTGGAGGGGGAATAGTAATTAAATCGGCCCGGACTTGTGCAGAAGCAGGATCAGCTATATAACGCTGTATCCTGCGCCCAAGTCTACCGGCGCCGATTTCAAATGTACGCCGGGCTGAAGTTCCCAGTACGCGTCCCCACCACACACACTACGCGTCATCACGCCGGCTGGCGTGAGAGTTCTGCACATGCGCGGTTCTCCAACTCTGAACTCGTACTGACGACTTCAGGCCGAAGTCGTCAATTAACGGAGCCACCTGCAGGACCGGGAGAGGAGCCAGGTGGACGCTGGGAGACATCGGGGGGGGGGGCTGGAGGAAGCCTCAGGTAAGTGCAAATTGTGTTTTTTAAAAGGTGCTCACTGTCCCTTTACACATATTTTCTTATAAAAACAAGCGAATTACAGATTTATTATAAGTAAATAGTATCAAAATAAAGCCATATTTGTCCTGGGAAAAAACAAAAAAACCCTAATGTGTTTGAGTAGACTAAAAATTGCCAGACCTTTCAGCTTTATCAAAGACATTGCACAAGTTTGAAAATTGGCTTGGTCCTTAAACAATTAAGCCTTTTGGACATAGCTGCTACGTCCAAAAGGCTGCTGCCACGCTGCTGCCCCCCCCCCCAGCCTATCGCGCGCACTCCCACGCGCTCCCATGCCGCTGTCCGTTAGCCCAGAGATCAGTGAATGGGAACGCACTTCCCATTCATTGATCTAAGTCCCCATTAGAAAGACCGACGCCATCTATGAGAAGCCGCAATCTTTCTGAAGAAAAAAAAGTTTCATGTCCTACCTTCACTTCCTGTAAGCGTGATCGCACGCTTGCGGGACGGAAAAAAAATGACTGAGGCCATCTACATGTAATTTTTTATCAAACAGACACAAAACTACATTTATAACTAACTGTTTACCTCCCACACTCTCCCAAAAATACCCAAATAAAATTGTTAATAAAAAAAAAAAATTACAATAAAAAAACAAAACAAAAAAAACCCATAACTAGTTACCTAAGGGTCTGAACATTTTTAATATGCACGTCAAGAGGGTATAAAATATTACGTTAAATTTAGCGTAATTTCAAAACGATGATTTCGTGCTACCTTTAATTTCCGAATTTTGTGTAATTTTAGGAAATTACAAAATTGAGATTTAACGCAAAATTACACCACGAAATCACAAATTACGAAATTATGAATTACAAATTTTCTTCAAATGTTCTTTTTATAATCCAGATGTCAAGTGCTTCTGAAAGCTGAAATAATATTTGGAATTTAGCCCTACAAGTGGCACATTTTCTAATGAGCTGTAATAAACCATTGTATACAGGCGTTATAGCTCTATTGTACCTCTAGCACAGTGATAAGTGAAGGATTAGTGTATTGGTGAATACAGACATGTGCGATGCAGGGCTAATAGGAATATATGATGAAGTGTCTCCAATCTCTGTGGAATGGAGGGAGGGATATGAAGGATTGTGTGCTTATCAGTCTGGACAGACCGGACCCCTGTCTCTTATCTATAGGCCCAGACTTCCTCTGGCCAAGGAAAGAAGGAAATAGCCCCCCTCTCGCGCTGGACTCCCCTAACTTCCCTCCCCTCGCTGCAGACTAACTCCACCTTCCCTCAAGCAAAGTGATTCTACACTTGCCTCTACCATGCAGGGAACACTTATCAGAGCCCCTAAAACTCGATGACGAAGACACCCACAGCCCCCCATAATGTGGTTGTGTGTCCCCCTACAGGCCTGACGAGCCGTCATGTAGTGTATTCCTGGTGTGACAGCTGCGATGCGGGTGAGTACTGGGCTCTATCCACACGTGCTGCTTCTGCTAGCCTTGTAATTGTCATATCTCTTTACTTCCCAACATCTATCTATCTATCTATCTATCTATATCTATCTATCTATCTATCTATCTATTTATCTATCTATCTCTATCTATCTACACTATCTATCTATCTATCTATCTATCTATCTATCTACAGTATCAATCAATCTATCTACACTATCTATCTCTATCTATCTATCTATCTATCTATCTATCTATCTATCTATCTATCTACAGTATCAATCTATCTATCTATCTATCTATCTATCTATCTATCTCTATCTCTCTATCTATCTATCTATCTACTATCACTCTCTCTATCTATATGTCTAATGTACATTCTATCTATCTATCTATCTATCTATCTATCTATCTATCTATCTACTATCACTCTCTCTATCTATATGTCTAATGTACATTCTATCTATCTATCTATCTATCTCTATCTCTATCTATCTATCTATCTATCTATCTATCTATCTACTATCACTCTCTCTATCTATATGTCTAATGTACATTCTATCTATCTATCTATCTATCTATCTATCTATCTATCTATCTATCTATCTATCGTATCAATCAATCTATCTACACTATCTATCTATCT